>NC_082394.1:12761102-12909343 GCF_031168955.1 Gadus macrocephalus
TGACTCTAAGAAGAAAAAGTAGTACTACGAGGAACTCCGTTGTCAAGAAAAATATTCGAAAATGTGTTTAGTAATTACGGCGTGTCTCATGTTGGTGCGGCGCTCAAACCATCAAACCAACAATTAAAAAAAAAAGTTGGAAACCTCGTCTAGCGCCAATACAAGTGCATTTGTTTCTGTCCACATTGTGTAAACAGAGTTCCTGTTAAACAGACGAGTTGCTCTGCACGACACTCGCATGTACGCGTTCCCCGCCGTGTAGCGTGTGGAGAGGTGATGCAGGTCTCACAAAGCACAAAAAACACATGTCGGTTGCATATATTTACCTTGTTTGAGTGATAATAGTCCAAACTGGAATCGGTTGGCAATGTTGGCCTACATGAACCCACGCTGGAGGGGGGAGCTGGATAAATCTCACGTCCATCTCAGAGTCCGCAAGACTGACGGCATGAAAGCGCAGCTCCAAAAGCTTGTCAGAGTTCTCTCTCTCTCTCTCTCTCTCCTCTCTCTCTCTCTCTCTCTCTCTCTCTCTCCTCTCTCTCTCTCTCTCTCTCTCTCTCTCTCTCTCTCTCTCTCTCTCTCTCTCTCTCTCTCTCTCCTCTCTCTCTCTCTCTCTCTCTCTCTCTCTCTCTCTTCTCCTCTCTCTCTCTCTCTCTCTCTCTCTCTCTCTCTCTCTCCTCTCTCTCTCCTCTCTCTCTCTCTCTCTCTCTCTCTCTCTCTCTCTCTCTCTCTCTCTCTCTCTCTCTCTCTCCTCTCCCTCTCTCTCTCTTACCCTCTCCCTGTCTCTAGTTCAAACTTAGACACTCTTCAATTGGCGAAAAAAACAGATGCAAGGTGAAATTAAACAGCAATGTCTGCCCCAATCGCTCTTTACATTCGCCCTGTACTTCAGCGGACCGGAGGGACACGCCAGCATCGATGCTCAGAAGCAATAATATGAAATCCTAGGAATTAGTAGTAGGAATCACTTCAGAATACCGATCTTGCTCGTCACACGAAAAAAAAACGGTAATCTAAGTTTTTCAACAGCGACCAAGCGTTAGTTTTGTAACGTGTAGCCTATTATTCTTTATCTACTCTCCAACCGCGCGCTCTCCCCTGCTAGCTTTGTCATGTGGGAGTGCTCATCCACGCGTTTGGAGCTAGATAGACTCATATGTATCTGGACATTACCCGTCCATAGCCACTGCTCTGTAGCGGCCTCTACCGGCTGGGGAGAGAAGAGAAAGGTAATACCAGGCAGGTAGCCAGAGAGAGAGAGAGAGAGAGAGAGAGAGAGAGAGAGAGAGAGAGAGTGTGAGAAGATGAACAGGACATGCTTACTTGATATTCATTGATCTTACGA
This sequence comes from Gadus macrocephalus, assembly GCF_031168955.1. Taxonomy (NCBI): domain Eukaryota; kingdom Metazoa; phylum Chordata; class Actinopteri; order Gadiformes; family Gadidae; genus Gadus; species Gadus macrocephalus. Next base: position 12,762,448 of record NC_082394.1, read on the forward strand.
ATGCTATTGTGCTTTTAAGTATGGTTATATCATCTGGGTATTTAATTTTAACATTACTGAAGATGAAAATGCTTTAACAAAAAATATGTGTTTGTAATGTATATTCCTAATGGGCACACTTATTTCCTTTCATGCTATAAGTAAATCCCTGAGTCTTTCTGCAGTGTAAATTGCAAGCACTTTATTTCCACTAATCAGTTGCCAGTTCCTCTGGACATGGAATTCTCCGTAATCTTTGGTGCTGACATGGTGGATGAGATAATAATGCAATGACATTGCTGTTGTGTGCTGTTGTGTGTTGTGTGCTATGTACTCTGACATTGCAACATGAGCACGCACACACACACACACACACACACACACACACACACACACACACACACACACACACACACACACACACACACACACACACAGAACCTACATGACTTCACACATACAGACCCACAGACACACTCTATAATACAGAAAAACAAACACAAACACACACAAGCATAGTTGGTTTGTCTTCAGTTTATGTGTAACACTATTTCTATCCTTTTCTGGGCAGCACGAAGCATATCAGTGAAGGGGAGAGACAGGGATTGAATGTGCTTTGTAAAAAAGAAGTGCATGTGAATATTTGATATCCATGTCTATTTGTGTGTACGTGTATTCGTGTGTGTGTGTGTGTGTGTGTGTGTGTGTGTGTGTGTGTGTGTGTGTGTGTGTGTGTGTGTCTGTGTGTGTGTGTGTGTGTGTGTGTGTGTGTGTGTGTGTGTGAGAGTGTGTGTATGAGTTTGCGTATGCATGTGTGTGTGTCTGCGTTAACTGAGCTGCCATAGTGGTCCCAGTGGGTGAGTGGTAGCTCCCCTCAGGCCTGTACCACGCTTAGTGTAGCTATTACCCTGCATGGTGGCGGGGCCCCCGGGGGCCCGGAGCCTGTTTAAATACCAAGTGCAGATGGGTCGCGCCACGGGCCCGCTGTGGCAGTCTGCCATCAGCTGCCAGCTCCCAGCGTCTGCACCGCGGAGACACTCAGGAGGTCATACCCTGACAAGTAACGCCAGCACCCCCAGCCTGTGTCCCTGCTGCCCCCCTCTCTCGCTCTCCCTGTCTGGTTCACTCTCTGATCCGTTCACGGCCCCTGTTATTCCCCTGTATCGCTCCCTCCCTTCCTCCCTCCCTCTCTCGCGCGCTCTCTCTCTCCCTGGCTGGCTCCCTCGCCCACTGTATGTTATGTATGCATGCCGCTCTGACACAAAGTAGCAGGAGAGGGTAGTCTCTGGGACGTCTGGCGCAGGTCTTCACAGTGGCCTCACATGAATGGAATGTATAGTGAGGCAGGGATCGCAAGTGTGTATGCTGTGAACAATAGGTTTGGATGTAGTGTGTCTGTGTGCCTGTTTGTGCTTGGTGTGTCTGTGTGTGTGTGTGTGTGTGTGTGTGTGTGTGTGTGTGTGTGTGTGTGTGTGTGTGTGTGTGTGTGTGTGTGTGTGTGTGTGTGTGTGTGTGTTTGGATGCATTTGTGACCTGTGGGGTGTGGTTGAAGGAGAATACAGTAGAAGTGATGATATGTTCTATGTTTGTAGGACTGAAGTAAATCATATCCATGGGTGGAGCTACCTGCTATGGATTCCACCTTGCCCCCCCCTACCCATCCCCTCCCCCTGTCACCCAATCCCCTGCTAAATAGACACAGTGAAGAAAGTGAGGGCTGGTGCAGAGTAGAAGTGAGCAATATGAGGCAGAGAAATAAGACACAAACCCCTTAAACTAGGCAATCTAAAGGAGCAGGGTCTCACGCTAATGCAATGCGCTGTCTTTGTCTCCCAGCCAGCAAAAGATTAGACCTTTGTACTTTGTCTGTTTCTGGTTTAATTTGATGTACTTCAGGGCAATTAGTGGAACAAACACAGTCTCTTTTTTTTATTGGCCTTCATGTGTCTAATGTTGCTATTTACAAAGCAGGTCTAAAGCAGAAGGATAATTAAAAATATAGAGGTCCATTAGGCTAACATTTTTTAGCATTATAACTAAAACACACTCACAAACTGTTACCATTTAAAGGATGTCAACAGTGGTTTTCATTTGGTGTTTTTTGTTGGTTTTATTCTGTGCTGTCAGAACATTGGTGATCTGATCATTCAGGAATTTAATGAGCTGTTTATCAAAACAGGTCCTTTTATCATTTGGTCCTAGAATTGAACAAACAATTTGCATATAACTGTTCTGTGAATGTTATGTATTTGTAATGAAAATTGGTTATTCATCACAAAAACTAAATTTTGTACAATCAATTCTAATAGACGATAGACTAAATCCCCTGGTTAATAATTTCATGAATATTTCATAGCCAGCTGACGCTTTAATAATAATACCAATCGCATTCAGTTATTTTGTACTTTTGTACTTATTTGCCTAAAATCTAACGAGCCTTCTATATTACTCAGTATTTCATTTTCTGCCCTTTAGATAGTTGTAAGAAAATATAATGATAAATGTTCAAATGTCATTCAATATAACAATGTCTTTCACACACATAACATGTATGTTATATTTATTCTAAACTTGTACTGCCTACTAAGCCATGTATTACTAATTGCACTAATGTTTTATTAATTGTATTCTCCTGCAGCTAATTCATTTGTCACACAAGAGATTCCCCATGGCTCTTGTTCTCTTCTTACCAACAAGCATGGCTATGAGTTGTAGCCTATTTAATGTCAAAATAATGTAACCAGTCCATCTGCTTATTGGATCAGGCAAAGTTTCATTGGAATCTACTGTTGTTTGTAAAATATTTAATAGGCCTTCTTGTTTTTGTGTTTAGACCAATGGGTCAACAATCGCATGTTTCAATCAATATTAGTAACTGCTTTGTTTATGCTAAAGAGGAAGCTATTCAAATGTTTCAACATTACGAGGGACAGTTTTAGAAGGGTCATTGCACAAGCATTTCCTGAACTCTGTCACCACCATCACTATTTTCATGAAGTCGATCACGCACCACATAGGGATCCAGAAGTCCTACTGCGATAGGATATCTTCTGTGGGGGTGGGGGGGACAAGAGTGGGTACAAAGTGGGGACCAAGGGGGACAGAGCCTTGGAAGGAAACCAGTTTCCTGTTTCGTTATGGAGATATTTTACTGAATACTTTTTTTGATTTAACATGTGTATTTCTACAGAGGGCAGTCTACACGGTGGTGGCTTGAAACATTTACAGACACATTTCTAGAGTTTACTATCTCTACTTTTCTCCAGTAATTGTAATGGTCAAAACAAATAATAAGCAGAAGAAACTGAAGCATACCGATCACCCAGAATTGAGCTTGTCTGCAATCAGACTTGCTAAAGTAAGGACTAAAGGGAACAATCATGCACTAATGAAACCGTTTCAACATCGTTGATGCATTCTGTCCTAATGGTTCCATATATGGTCATCCTGAATGTAGCAACAGCATGGCAATGATAAACAGGAAATATTTCAATGGATCCATTAGTCCAAGCAAATGAGTCATTAATGACTCTAATTTACACAGAGGCACAGGCCTACTTTGCAATATTGGCTACGCTGAAACAACGTAGGTTGTGAACCAAACGTACCTCGAAAATAACGCACTCTATTTGAAAATGTCACAACAAACTGGGTGAACTTATCACACCGGACATTGTACTTCTTAATAATTTTATTTTGGTTGCTAAATTGGCTTTCATGCCACTGACGCCACTGCTAGCTAGCTTAATATGCTACAGGACATACAGTAATAGCACACTATGCTATTGCACTATTGTTTTATTTCAAATAAAGGTTATTAATTAAAAGCTACCTACCTACAGAAAGAGTATCAAATAGGGCCAAAGAACAGCAGAATACAGAGGGAAGAGGATATTGGATGCAATATGGATGCTCAATATTGACATTGTGGAACAAAGAGCATCACACATGGATTCCATTTTGTCTCTGTATTTACACTCCTCATTGCTGTTTGTTTTTCTACATTTCCCCAAATAACTTATTTTTAGGAGGAAACCGTCAGCAATACATTTTGAGAAAACCATAGCCGACAAGTGTAGACTTGTTTGATTTACACGGAAATGCATTGAAGCTTACGAAGGCATTCAGATGCAAAGCACTACCACCCCCGAATAGAAAATATTTCACAATTCAAATTCTATGCATCCGTAAGAAAACAAAAACAAAGATTAAACATATAGCGAGCAGCATTTAAGAATTCGAAACACTAAGGCACGGGAATAATTTTTGCAGTGCGTGCACTTTTGAGTATCAAAGCACGAGCCAGGAAGCTTATCAAAGCTTGTGTGAATACATGTTGGCTGTGGCAGGGGGGCTTGCCACAAAAGGTTGCTCTCTCGTGAACCTTTGGTAACCTTTTCTAGCCACTGACCTTCAATAATGAGACCATGTTGTCTCTTGTTCCTTTGCACAATCGGCCATTGAAACAACGGCTATTCATAGAGTCCACACCCCCTCCCCCCCCGTCTGACCCCTGTCCTCGCCAGCAATTAGCTGCTGTTGCAATTCCACCTTGCAGGGCACATACCATACTGCTAGATAACTGGTCATCTATCATCCATCCAACATGTGGTCTTGTTTATTGCATTGTTGCATTCGTTGGGATAACTGCACCTCGTCGGCAACTCCAAAACAGGGGTGATAGCCTTGTTTCAACTATGCAGAGCAATAGAGAAAACAATTTAATGTTGTATAGATATGTATTGTTGTTGATAAAACATATTATTATTATTATTATTATTATTATTATTATTACTATTATGCAAGCCGTACTAGTAAAATAAGGAATAGTGAACGAGTACAAGTAGTAGTCATAGAAGTAATAGTGAATGAGTATTGGTATATATTTGATCATGCTCCTCCTTCACTCTCCTTTCCTACTTCTTTATCTAAATAAATCCTGCTCTACATCATACTCTCTCCTCCTCCAGACCTCTGCTCCACACACTGCACATAAGAAATGAGAGGTGGGGGATGGTACAGAAGATGAATGAAGCTAAGAGCAGCCAAAGATAGGGATGGAACAAATGGAAAGGGGCATAAAAAACATAGAAAACACCTTTACTGGTTTCAAGTCTCAAATACATCAAGTATTTACACAGGAAGAGCGAGAGAGAGCGCGTGTGAGAGATGGCAGCTTCACACCTCTTTCGGATTCTCTGAGAACCGATGCAACCTCTTTCGGATTCTCTGAGAACCAATGCAGGCTAATGGATTAATGTTTCTATGTCACATGCACCGAGGGGGTTGTGCCTAGTTCATCTGAAGACATTTACAGCTTTGTCTTTTAAAACACAACCATCAAAGAAGAACAGAGGTATAGACCGTAATGCAGCGCACAGGCTGAACCCTCGATGTTTTCAGTAGACGAACAACATCCGTTGAAGGTTAAAAACAAGAGAGGATTTATTTTGTTACCTTTTGTATAAGAAGGACATTTCTCTATGTGGATTGTGATAAGCTGCTCCTTCACCATATAGTGGCCCATATAGAGCTATTAAAACACAATACACACAACTGAATTGGCTCTTTCTGATGGAGAACAGATGCATGGTATACAAGCACTGAGCAACAGTATTCCCTCTGTTGGAGAGCACTCTTTTGACTTCTGCACCTGTCTCAGGGAGCTTGCCGGTTGCGGTCACAGGCACTCTCTGTGATTGGTAAATCTAATCTTAGAAAATCCATTGCCATTCGACTCTCCACCAGCGGTGGGGTCTAAGAAACATACATTAGTGATATCAAATCTCCGGTTGAAAGAAGAAATATATCTCTTGATAATTTAGTGCACCCGAACAGGTGGTGCCCTCGCTGATAAGATTTTTGTGTTTTATTTTAGTTATTTATTTCTTTTTTTAATTCATGACACACGATATGTAAGGTGTTATACCAATTTCACGCCTTGCTTGCCTTACATGGGCACACAGACACAAAGGCAATTGTATAGATGTGTACATAGATGGAGCAACCTAATGAGAAGTTAAATCCACAGCACATCCCATTCAGGCCATTTGACCCATCAACTTAACAGAATTAGAAAGGGTGAATTGCACCCAAAAAAAAGAATGCCAATATCTATGAAGCTCAATTTAATTTTGGCTATGTGCCCTTTGAATGTTTCCTTGACAGCGCCAAAGAAATATGTATTGGAGCACTCTTAGAGCATTTCCAATCACACATCAAAACCAGTGGAGGAAAGCCAAAACAAAAGTGACCTTTAGCCAATATGGTATATTAAATATGAAAGGTCAGCCACATGGTTGGGGGAGGGTGTTGTGGACTAGCACAGCACAAAAATAATAAAACTGTTATATATATTGAGGCCGATTCAGTGTTCTCCACGGAGGGTGTTTGAATGTGAATGCCATAGCACTGAGCAGTGTACAGAGAGCTGTACAGATAGACACAAAGAGCTATATGTCTCCAGGACATTGTATATGTATACAGAGTAGGTCTGAAGACATGGTGTTTATGTGTAGTGTCCCTCGTGAATTGCATCACTGTACAGCCCTGCATTAGATTCTTGCTAGTCATTTGTCTACGCTCCCTGGGCCCAGCGTAATTAGGCATCATTGAGATTATTCAAATGTCTTCTGAAAGGAAGGTCTCCTTTGTCAGTCTCTCAGCCCTCCACACTAAATGGTATTAATCCATGAGATACATCATCATACAACTATGAGTTGTGAATACACGGCTGAGTATTAAAAAACCTGATTTAATGGGCAGTATTTGCAGTATTTTGGAGGAACAAAACCTTCAACACATACAATATGAAATGGTATTACCTAGTTTTAATTATAACACTTTTATTATAGCTAACACTATTTGGAATGACGAGAGAAGACCCAGAGTTAAGGTGGTTAAATCACCTTTATAATGGATCCCAAAAGAGTTTTATCGTTGAAGAGTTATCGAATATCAGCCTAAATATATACAGCCTAAATGTTGCATTAAAATTAAGAATGTATACATTTCTGTATAATGGCTACCTTTGAACTTATGTGGCAAAATATGAGCATATTCCAAACACATTTAGCTAATTAAAATGTTTTTAACATTGGCCATTGGCAAAAATAAACAGACCACAATGACATTTAATTGTCTGTTTATTTTTTTGATTTCTTCTCAACCAACCTGCATCAAAAGATTCCATTTCCTCTTGGACAATGAATAAATATCAATTATCCTTAGACATTTATAAGAAGTTAAACATAATTCATTTGTATCTGACCTATGAGAGTTCACAGTCATGCTAAACACAACATATCATAAAGTATAACTATGTTTTTCCAGCTATTTAAACACATATTTTTTCCGATCCGTGAACCGGTAGCTCCAGCAGAGCAGTATATTGAGATTAAAGTCTGTTTCCCCATTGAGTGCCATTCCAGTTATGCAATTCCTCAACAACATTCCATCCCCTCATCCAGAAGAATTCACAATCATACTCTTATCTTAACTATCTTCGCTTGCTTCCGAGAACAGTTTGGATTGTTAAGGATTGTGACCAATTCTTGGTTCAATTACACAAACAGACTTATAATGTCTTATTGAGCTATTTTCTGAGTGACAAATGGCTCTCATTAACCACCAAGTTCCTTTGTCATTAAAACACTTTTCTTCTTTGTAGGACCTTGGCAACCTTCAATAAGGACTATCTGAACCACACAACGCTGGCAGGTCTCTCTTCATCTCACTTATGACAGCCGTAATTTGCTCAAAGTACTCCACCGCTTCTCCGCTTCAGATCAATGGCAGTTGATGATTTGTGGAGACATTCACCACTTTAGCGCAACTAATAATCAAATAATCAACGATATATATTTTCCAGGATTTTCATCAGGGCTGAGACAGTGTCCTGCTGTATATTTTAGATGGAGAAAAAAAGAGCGCAGACATATCTACAAATTTATGCTATCTTGTAAAGTTACATAAGGCCCTCTAGGCCCATGGCATACCTAAATAAGGGAAGGTTGCGTAACAACTCTAGAACTGCACTTTGCTGTTGAATAGCAGAACAAATTAAGTAGGTGCACAGGAATCCACAAGTGAAGCAAAACATTGTGCCAGATTCCTGCTTTTGTTCTCAGTGTGCATTAAGTCCTGTTTTCACATTTAGAAAAAAAGATACAGCTGTAAAGTATTTCCTCCACTGCTGGTGACTCACAGGAAGTTTAAGGGGGGAAAAAGAAAAATAAGCTAGTAAGTCCTGTGCAAATACATGCACACATGTGCACACACATGCATGCCTCCCCCCCCCCAACACACACACACACACACACGCACGCACGCACGCACGCACGCACGCACACACGCACACACACACACACACACACACACACACACACACACACACACACACACACACACACACACACACACACACACACACACGCATACACTCATAAAAACCTTTTCCCACTAACAAATGGACACAAAAACATCCACACACACGCACACACACTCATACACACATGCAAATACACGCACACACACACCCACACTAACATGAACGGGCATGTACATACATGAAGACATGCCCACACAAACACACGCATACACACACACACACACACTCGAACACCCGCAAAAAACATGCACATGTATGCACACATATGCCAACATGAAAGCACACACATGCAAAACTTGTAAGAGACATGGATAGACGGATACATGGACATGTATATACATGTATACATGGGCTGTTATGCATCGATCTTTAAAGACCACAGAGAGATTCGGTAGGATGTGGGGGGTTGAGGAAAGCTATTAATCAATGCTCTGTGTAGTGTGCCTTCTTAAGGATTCAGAAAGGCTGATGTTATGAGCAAGGCCTTTCATGGAGTCATTACCGTTTGACGGGAAACATGTTGTTTTTTTTATCAGTGGAATTTTTTTTTCCATTTCTATTTTCCGCTCTTGATGTGAGCTTTGTGTCAAAGCGCATGACAGGACTTTGCCTTTATCTGCTGTGATTATATTACTGCATCGGCCTGCACATCTCTATTTTCTCATTCTGCCCCTCTCAAATATCAAGCACAGAAATGACTTGGTTTTAGTTCCCTCTGCTCAGATCTCACATTTTTATCTGGGTCTGCGCGTTTGCATGCAATTATCAACATATTTCACCGCTTTAATCAGCTTTTAATCTCCATATTAACCACTCTGATCCCCCCTTCCACCCAATCACCCACATATCTATTCGATGATCTTTTTCTTCTGTCGTTCGTTCCAACTTTAATTATGACTCGTAGTAGCCTATTTCACCTAAGAAACGATCTGGTAGTAGAAAACCACAGCCGCAACTGCATAGCTAGATCATATACACACAATTAAAGAGAGTGACCTTGGTGGAGGTATTTTTACGGGTTTTTTATGCCTTTATGGACAAGAGAGATGTAGGACAGTGCATTTAAAGAGACAGAGAGTGATGTCACGCTTTAGATTCTGAAAAAAGGGCCGCTAACAGGCCCAACTGACTAGGGGGTTTGTGGTTGAGACATGAAACGCACACCTTGAATCAATTTTAAACAAACAAGACAAGGAGTCAGATTGAACAAAACAATGCTTGTATCAAAGCCAGCCTTGACAGGAATCACAACCTCATTGCATAACCATGTTTCCCAGCCTCCCTTCCAGGCCTTCCTCCAAAGTCACTCCCCCAAAACAGGTGAATGGCTCGCTAGCTTTAGCAATAGGTCTGCCTAGCCGTGGGGAAGCCTCCAGTCATGTGCAATGAATGCAGGGGCATTAGTTCACACAGGTAGGCGGGTAGGTAGACAGGTAAACCACCCAATCAGTTAATTTGTCCAAAATGAAAGAATGGAATGGGCTTACTGCCGGCCTGCAGCTTCAGATGCATGTTTTTTTTCCTCTCTTTTCAGAGCATTTGATTTATTGATTGCTTTCGGGATATAAAGAGAATTTCGACAAAATAGGACAAAAAATGCTCATAAAATAAATTGCCACCCTATCTTGAAAAGAGACAACGAATCAGGAAAAAAGCATGAAGAGAAAGCAATTCACTTTATTATTGATTCTGTATGTTGTAAAAATATGGAAACGGTATGCATGAGTCATTAAGTTTGGGTCATGACACACCTAGAAACCGTATAATTGTCCATGAAATGGAAAAGGTAATTGACTGATCTCAAATGCAATTTTTTAATTTATGTAGAAATAAACATTGATAAAAAAGTATTATTAGTAGTAGTGGTTTTAGTAGCAGCAGTATAAGCAATAGCACTGTAGTAGTGGTAGTATAAGAAACCCTTAGTTCCAGAATAAATGAATCCATTAGATAACTGCCTGCATACATTCAAGCTCTTGCCATTTGATAGAAGAGTCTGATAAAATGTGAATTCTTCACTCATACAATGAGCGACTGGTCACTGGGATTAATAGAACAGCTGATTACAGAGGCAGATCAGTGTGTCATTTATGTTATATATTATTCATAAAAAACATGTATTTTAATTGTATTATTTATTTTCTGAGGCTGCGTGAACAAATTGTGAAACACTAGGCTGGACCCTTCTCATGCAATATTGAAAAGCTCTCTTGAAAAATGAGAAATAAAATAAAATATTTACCACAAATAGCAGTATTAGTTATAAATATTAATAAGCACAAGGCAGTTTACCTCTGAGAGAACTTATTGACAGAGCTTGCATATTGTTCTGTAGTTATTCAGCACCAGCCACAGCTTCAATATATAAGCTGTTCCAACAACTTTTGATAATATTAAGTCTTATTATAGTTGTTTGAGCCCTAATATAGTGCTCAATATATGTATATACATCAATATTTTTTTTTAAGCCATCCTGGAATTTTTAAGCCATCCACTAATGTTATAATTATTATAATTAGAAATATAATAATAATAATAATAATAATAATATAATAATATATATTTTTTTTATTATTATTATTATTAATACTAATATTAATAGCATTAGTATCTTTTGTTAATATTTTATTCTTTGAGCAATATTAGCAGATGTAGTAGTAATAGTAATTGTTCTATATATTTGTCCAATTACATCTTCATTGTGAATTCATCCTCTTTTGTCATTGGCACTATAATGAGACCTCATCACTATGCAAAACACACTGTATAAAAGTGTGTAAAAACACAGTTTGGATAAAAACACAGTTTGACAGTTCAAACTGTATAAAAACACAGTTTGAACAAAAATAGGTATTCATTGATGCATAGTAGCTAATTAGTTAATAACAGCCATATTATATTTATGTTGAGATACGCTGAGCGAGGAACAAGTGTACAATTAGGCAACAGGCAATGCGATGTTGCTCTCTCATCCATGGCCATAATGTGCACAGGTGCAGCTTAACTCAATTGGAAAAAACGTTGCTATGGTTATACATGAATACAGCCCCATGCTACCAGTAAAACGGTTGTCATGGAGATGATAGGATTTATATAAGCTAAAGACTATTCTAGTGCAAATTCTTGGACTGTTTCTATTGCCATCCCTGAAATTCACTTATTGGATAGTAATATTGAATACAGATTGGATCCTCAATATTTGCTTTGTTATTATTTATTTTTTTATTGTTGTATAAAAAGATGAACTAAGATGCTGATGATGTATTATTATTATTCGTAGTGGTTGTTTTTGTTTATATATATATATATATATATATATATATATATATATATATATATATATATATATATATATATATATATACATATATACATTTTACAGTGAACAGACAACAACCTTTGCCTTAATGGATATAGTCTGAACATGCACTACATTAGGCATTCAATGTGGATTCTCACACTGGTAGCAGTTTAAGATTTACCATTCACAATTCACTGCTAGATTTCCAAATAAATACAGATATGATATACATAAATATATGGCATGTATCAGGAAGTAAACAAGAAGTAATACGTAACATTTGTCTTACCTTTTTTCTTTGCCACACCATGCAACGATGATGGCCAGTACTTCTGCCAGGGACTTGTCATTCAATGTATCTTTTAACCGCCTGTCTGCCCACAGCTTTCCCAGCTCTATCGCTTTTCACTCTCGGATTAAGCACTCATTGACAGGAGGAGTGACTTGATTGACAGCTTAAGGTTTCTGCTTGCCCCTGCTCAGGGCCTCCACTGTGTGTGTCTGTCTGTGTCTAGGCCCAGTCTCTTCCAGGAACCCACATTTCACATTCCGTTGTGACTGGACGACTTTTTTACATTTTTCACTGCTCAGAAATAGCAAGGGAAAGTCCTGGAAGCCACTTTCACACTGTACAGTCGGAATCGCTGCAGATATTGACAGGTTGAATATGATTCTTGAATAAACGTGGTATCTGAGTGCTATGCCAAGCTGTTTGGAGACTAGAAACAGTGTGCTTGACTGTTATTGGGACGTTGTTTGATTAAGCAGTGTTACTCATTGAAACATGTAGTTTTTTTTTTTTTTTTCATCTTATCCATTTTATATTGAACAGAAGGAAGACTGCAGTGAAGACATGCAGGTGTTGGTGGGAGTTGTGAATTTGCATTTAAACTGCTTTTATGAGACAATGCAAAAAGAAGGCAGGGCATTGCATGTATTAAAGCCACCATTGTCTAGTTATGATTTGGTGCTGGGGTTTCCCCCTAAAGTCTCAGCCAAAATACTGAAACTAACTGACTCACTCTAGAGTCATGTCATGTTTCGCCATATTTTGGCAACAAGGTAAATAATAGGCAGAAAAAGGACTAGTATGTTAGAGTAAATATGCATTGCTCCAAAATATAAGTAGATCAACGAAAATGGCACACCATTATCATTATTTACCCCGGACAGGTACGAGGGTTTTGCCAACAGTACATATAGGGATAGGAATGCAAATGGCTCAAATAGATTCTATCTGTCTCTTTTGCTCCCTATTGGAAATATCGGTATGTCTGTCTGTCTTTCTATCTCCTATATCTATCTCTATGTCTGTCTATACCTCCTCTTCCTCTTTTCGAGTGTGTGTGTATGTGTGTGTGTGTGTGTGTGTGTGTGTGTGTGTGTGTGTGTGTGTGTGTGTGTGTGTGTGTGTGTGTGTGTGTGTGTGTGTGCGTGCTTGTACTTGCATGTGTGTGTGTGTGTGTGTGTGTGTGTGTGTGTGTGTGTGTGTGTGTGTGTGTGTGTGTGTGTGTGTGTGTGTGTGTGTGTGTGTGTGTGTGTGTGTGTGTGTGTGTGTATCTGGAGTCACCTGACCAGAGAGTTTTTCCAAAAGATTTGTGTCTGCTGAGGGAATTCATGTCTGAGGGATGCGTCGGGACCTGTCACATGAAATGTGGGTGCCTTCCCCTCTGTTATTTAATTACAGACTTGTATGGAGGCACCAAGCATCACACTGTAGTTGGTGAAGAAAGAATTAAAGGATTATAATTGGCTTTCTTTCACTTCAAGTAACGTATGGACTATGCAGCATAATTACAGCTGTGGGTAATGGACTGAAATGCTAACATTCAGCGATTGCATAATGCCTGTCTTGGTAAATGTGCACCATCTGTACAACTTGAGACATTTCTTTAGGTGGTATTTCGATATGAGCAAGTCAACTCTGCAGTGTGACATTCGCAACCTCCAAAGTAATCTTTATAAAGGTCAAAGGCAGTGGAATGATTGAAAACTTCAACTTCTCAATTATTGAAACCTAACAGAAACGCTCCATTGTGCCCTGATTGACTCAATTGAGTGGGCGGCATATCAAGTAATTCCTGTACCATTATTAAAAAGCTTTTACATTCTCTGGAAATCATCTCTTGTGATGGTGCTCTTTATATAAAGGTTTTGCCGGTTTCCAACTTGGTTTCTTGTTCTGCATACTGCTGCTGGCAAAGAAATGTGTTCTTAAGATGCACACCCTTTGATTCAACATGTTTCAGGCGATGTGTTCTTTTTTACATGCGGTTGTTATATAAACTTGAAATGTATTGCCCTATACTGAGTGAATTTTGACATTTCAGTATCAATTTAATTTATACATTTTTAAATTGTACATAAAATAAGATTTCTGATATGTTGTTTGATGTTTGCACGATGTAAATATTGTATGTAATGGGTTCTTTCATTAATACAGCACAATGTGAAACATACCTTTCAAAAAATGTAGTTTAGTAAGTGTGCAAAATATATTTCAGTGCCAAGAGTTGTAAATACAAATGCAAAGCTATGATGATGATGATGATGATGATGATGATGATGATGATGATGATGAATATGTACAGTATGATGGGTCTCTCCACGTATATTAGCATTATATTATTTCCCATTGCCAAAAAAAACTTGAAGACTGTGTCGCCCCATCCTCTATGTGCGTGTGTGTGTTTGTGTGTGTGTGTGTCCTTGTGTGTGTGTGTGTGTGTGTGTGTGTGTGTAATTCCCCATGTGCGTATAGTACCTTTATGTGTGTTTTTTTTTGTATAACAAAGATATCATAATAGAGGCTGTCAGAGACAGAACAAATATACTGAAATAAAAGAGGAAAGATGGAGAGAGAGAGAGAGAGAGAGAGAGAGAGAGAGAGAGAGAGAGAGAGAGAGAGAGAGAGAGAGAGAGAGAGAGAGAGAGAGAGAGAGAGAGAGAGAGAGAGAGAGAGAGAGAGAGAGAGAGAGGGAGAGAGAGAGCACGTAGACAGGCTTTTGCAATCCTCAGATAAACTCAATGTGACAAGATGGTTACTTTCTCTCTCTGCTGTGACAGTTCATTCTCTACTAGGAAAAATGTCAAAAATGTTTAGCTGCGCTTGACTGGAGTTAATTACAGAGCCTTAGGCCACTCTGACTAGTGCTGCTAATGGCTTTGACTTACAGATAAACCTCCATTTACCAAGAAGGTTTTTTCTTTATTTTGGAACTGATCTAATTTACTTAATATCAAATATTCACGCCAAAGCCATTACATTGACAATGTTTAGAGAGCTGAGCATTTAAACAAAATTACTTTGATGAGTTTTTATTTTTTTTACTTTTGCATTCCCCAGGGTAAAGACTGCGTTTCCCATGAGCACTGTCATGTCTTTTGCAGATGCCTCTGGTGGATTTGTCTTGAAGAGAAATGTCCAGGACACTTTTTTAAACAGCTGTTAATAAGATGACTAGTGCCATGGTAATGT
This sequence comes from Gadus macrocephalus, assembly GCF_031168955.1. Taxonomy (NCBI): domain Eukaryota; kingdom Metazoa; phylum Chordata; class Actinopteri; order Gadiformes; family Gadidae; genus Gadus; species Gadus macrocephalus. The sequence goes on from NC_082394.1 coordinate 12,777,595, forward strand.
TTCAGTCTTATGTCTTTTTTGTATGTACACCGTGAATCTGCATTGTCACATTCTTTGGGGATGTGTTTATCATCTAGACATTGCTTATATTTGACAGATAAACCAATTGATTTATATTGCCTAAAGAGATTAACACAGTTATAAACACTATGTATGACGCTATACAGCATGTAGCATAAATAACAGTTTGTTACTGTAATTTATCCACATTGGGAGAATGTAACTAACTCCAAAGTACGCCATCATTTACTATGGTATCGTTCTGACATGAATCCTCTCAACTTTCACAACCGAACATTCAAGGTCCTGCTATTTGTGCTTTTGCTTTGTCAAAAAACAATGCTAGCTGTCAGTCACTTCTCAGTTCAATGTTTCACGGTTGAAAATAGAGGAATTTGATTGGATAAAATAAGCCAGCAGAAGCCTGAGTCATCTTCTGTCTGTATCGTGGTCTTTAAGTTATTCAACGGTAACCGACCTAAGATAGCAAAATCTTTGTTTTGTAGGAACTTTAAGCCAATACATTGCATAGCACTGAATAGATAATCTGCCGAAATGTGTCCATGAAGCTGTTTTCATGTTCCAATCCCAGCACTAGCTGAGAAGTGTTTCATCCTGGTTCTTGCACACAACATTAGCTTAATTCTACTGCCAGGGGCCTTTAGCATGGCAGCTGGCTAACTGCAAGCTTTTCCCCAGGAGTGTGCACTTTTTCTCTTTTCCTGTGATGGTTAAGTTACACATGATACATGGCAGTTACACATACGGAATGTGTTTGACACATTATCAAATTACAAATTTATTTACTTCATTGTATTCTGTGTAAAACAATTCAATGGTAGAATATTTTATTTTGAATTTAGAAGCAATGTAGGAGTGTTTTTCAGTGTTTCACTACTGCCTACTCCTATCCAGACATGTAATGATTGCATTTTTGGTTTACATTTATGTTTGTTTATTGTATCCTTATTGTTTTAAATAAATAAAATCTAATCAAATCAAATAGGAAATTAGAACCTCCGGCGTCAGTAGTGTAACTGATATTATGTGTAATATCACTCAATAAATCACAAAATTAAGAACTGGGGAATGAATTATTAATTTAGTATAATAGCATAATAGTCTTTACCTGGCTATCATGGACATTCAATATTTGGCTGAATGTCATGAGGCATTTTACCTAAGTGTGAGGAAATTTACCAAACATATTGCGCATGCTAGACTACCCAAACGAGCCACAATTGCATGCTTTCAAAATCAATCAGTACCATTGAAAACCTATCCTATGACTGTTGTAGGATTGGTTGGCCTTCATCGTCTAAAGAAGGATATCTTAAGCGCTTTAACACAAGGCTGTGTGGGAATCCAAAGCAGCAAGTGCCAGAGCAGGAGTCATAATCATTTGCAGACAATGCACATCTGCCTTTGGCATGAATATGGCTGTCAGTCTCATTAAGACCGTCCTTTGCAGAACACAATCTTCAGCATTATGCTGTGCTGCGTACCAAAGCATCCAGCGACAGCCACCCTTGACAAATGTTCAGTTTGTATCAAGAAACAAAAGCCCTCCAAATCCCCATGGGAACGGGAGTAGCTCTGCCGCTCATCAAGCTATGCTAATTATCTTTTTGAATGATTAATTAGACCAATTAGAATTACTGTAGGATGAGGATGATTCCCGGGTAGGTACAAAACATTAATTAGTCATAAAAACATTTATTAATGTTCAAATTTAATCTCAGGAAACACAATGGGATTAAGAGCAAAAGCCAGTTAATATGTGCCAATCACGCCGAGCTGCAGATTGAATGAGTGTCATGGCTTACATTGTGACACGCACTAACACACACACACACACACACACACACACACACACACACACACACACACACACACACACACACACACACACACACACACACACACACACACACACACACACACACACTTTGACTCTCTGTTTCTCTTTTTTTCTCTATTGCAAACATACTCACAAACACATACACGCATGAGTACAAATACACACACACACACACCCAAGCACGTAGGCACACACACACACACACACACACACACACACACACATACAAAATCACAAACAAACATCCTCACACAGCCTGCTGCCTGCTTCCTACTGCTGTACTCACTCGCCTTAGTATAAACAGTTACCTCAACCCGTTGAGTTGTTGATGTTGTTGAAGACTGGTGAACCAGTGAAGGACAAAAATACACAAAAACCGAGTGCCGTTATCGTTCGAAAGGAAATGCTAATGTAAAACAATGAGGGCCGTGTTTTTCTCTTATTTACTATTTTGTACACATGTTACAAAAGTTCATACTGGGAAAATTGTAAAAGTGAAGTGTAAAAATTATACTGAAAGAGGTATTCGGAGAATCTTTGAGCTGGGTCCACACACACACACACACACACACACACACACACACACACACACACACACACACACACACACACACACACACACACACACACACACACACACACATACACAAAACAAAGAGTCTACTAGTGTACCATGCACAGTTGTTCTTGTGAAGTCTAAATGAATGCTCTGCATGTTTCAGTTTAGCACCAACAATACACGGCGGTTCTTTGTCACTTACACCCCCGCCCTTCCACAACACCCAATCTAAGAAGAATAGAAAGTTAAGGAGTGTCAGAGTTAACATGAGAAAACAGAAGTATTACTTCACATCATAACCAGAAGCTGTGCAGGATACTGAGCATATGTCCTTGCCTCTGACCACAATAGGTGGATTAGAAAGGATTTCCGGGTGTTGTCATTGTTGTATTGTCACCAAAATATTAAAAGAAAAATATGTTGCGCAGTGCAGACATATCTTGATGGTTGCTTTGCAGTTAAAATATAAAAAAGTGTGCAATGATGGTCCTGCTTTGTTTTATAACATCTTATTATAACAAGCTTTTTTGTATCCCAAAGCTAGTTTGATAAATTGTCTGTGCTGAACAGGTTTTTTATTGACTTCTGAACGCTATTCCACATTTTCCTTCTTCTGTTTTGGCTCAATTAATCTTCGTGCATTAATAATGTGTTTTGAAAATGATTTCATATGCCCAGAGTACATGACCACTCATTCCTTTTGAGAAAATGAAGCAGCTGTTGCACTACAGATCAAGCCTTGTTTTGAATCAATTTGACAGACCTAATAGTGGAATGATTGAACATTGCTCGAGGTGTGAGGCTGTGAAATATTATGTTTTACAGGTCTTGATGATGATCTAAATAGTTTAATTGAAGGCCTGACAAAACTGTGTCATGGCAGGCAATCTCATGTAAATCTGCTTTATTTTTTTCTGCTTTTGATGTCACTTTCTTGAAAATCTTGTGTGCAGAAAAATATAGCAGTGCAATAATGTCCAGCACTAATGTAATACCTTTTTATCATAAGCTGTTGCAATGCATGCATAATACACTGTTGCACCTTTAAACAGCTCAGACATATGGTTAAGGAAAACTGTGTTCTCTTCAAACTGCAGAAAATTTGCATGATAGGATGTGAGAGTTGGATGGATTTGGGGATTATACGAAACATTGCTTCCATTTCTAGTTGATTGTGGTGAGGAGAAGAAACCCGTTTGCACATATTGCAAGGAATATGGAAACACACACAGAATCGCAAAGTGTGCAGAGGAAAAAAAAAACACTTCAAAGAAATAAACTACTCTGTGTCCTTCAGGCTTTCTTTTTAAAAAAAAAAAAAAATTCTAGGCTTAAATGTCTTGTTTTTTAGGGGGCTTATATCTCTGAGCAGCTCAAATGAAGTCGATCAATGCCGTAAGTAGTCTATACGCTATGCGGTCACATTCTCCAAATGTGTTTTCAGGGGTAGTTGTGGAGACCATGCCAGGCCAATCATGATGTCTGTTGTTGTCCATTATGATTAGATCAATGGGTCAGTGTATTGCTGCACGGTTGACTGCCACTCACGATGACCAGGCAGACAGCAATCATCTATGCGCATATCCTGACATTTTGAATTGATTCTACTAAATATGCATTGCATCTGCGCTGCCAATTAATACTGATAAATATAGAGGCCTGATAAAAAATGTGAGGGTCAAATTTATATTTGATATAATATAAAAGCTTTGGTCAAAAGTTTTTTTTGTGGAATAACATGATTGTTTATCTTTGGATCTCAGTCCAGCATTTGACCTAGACCTAATTACTTATACAATATAGTAATCATACAGTATAAATATTACAACAAACACCCATAAATTACTGTACATTTTCATCATTTAACGTCTTTACGTCTTAAAAGACACCAGGCTTTATGAGAGATAACCTTTATCTCTTCGCTGTCGGTTTGATTGTGGTTGCTGTGGAGGTCTGACTCAGCATTCAACATGAAATACCAGTGGCCAGGTAACGTTGATGAGCCATGAAGTCGACATCACAGAGTAGGTCTTGTTAATCGGTGGTGTGTTCTCCGACTGACACTCGCGGGTTCTCTTGAAAGGTCAAACACAATGGCAGCAGAATTAGCTGGGCTTTTCTTCTGTTGGTTTACTGCCATCAGTATCTGCTAGTCTACATTCTCTCAATTCATACTTGGCTATTTTTCTTCACAAATAAAAAGAAAAGCAGCATTTAGGTATTCTGTAAATACTCTAGTTGATTCTAAATCATTTAACACGTAAGAGGTCAAGAAAGGTAGAATAGAAATATTTAAGTATTGAAACTTCTTGGAATGCCGATATTATCTCCATCTCTGTGCTATCTTTGGTTGGACATTTCAAATCAAAAGAAGAGGGACTTCTACGGTTTTCTTATGAGTCATCCATGAAATCCTCTGCATAAAGGTTACCTGACTCTCAACAACCATAAATGTTCTCAAAGACTGTTACATGTGATTGAGCACTGAAACCACCACAGTGGTGGCTGTCACGTGCAGCTAGACCTTTCAACATGCGCATGTGGTTTCTGAGTCGTGTTTTTTTTTAACCTATTATAACTTTGTTATATCCTGTTCTCTGTGAGACTCCGATATAAAAGTCCTCTTTCGGTATAAGATCACTGAAGTAGTTGATCTTATGGATGTGCTATAGATGCAAACCAAATCTAATGAATACAAATAGAAAATACAAAATAGAAATAAATACTGGTGTATTTTGTATTTGGTTCCATTACACCATCTACCATCTCACAAAGGTTTATATAAAACATGAAATATCTTCCTGAGTGCAATCTATATTGATTCATTTAGATGAGCATTGAATATTTTAATGAATGTAATCCTTACCAAATTAATGCCAAAGTTTTGTTTGACTAAACGCACATTTCATAACCACAAGAGAATCGCATGCACATACTGAAAACCCATATATGTAGGCCTCAGTACTGTGTGTAGATGCTATAGGTCATGAAAACATTTATTTTAGAATGAATTCATGTGTTTATTCATACATTTCGATCAAACTAAACAACTGCATCTTTTCTGACATATTCCTACTGATAACATATTTAATGTATTTTGTACTAGCGTGAGAAACCCACAGACTGACCTTAAATGGAACGGATGAAATCCTGCACAGGGCCCTCTAACAAGCAAAAAAGACTTGTGGGTTAGGCGGTAGGAACGACCGACGCTGCAGTGGTAGATGTAAGCAGCCAGAGTGTAAGCCAAAGCTTTTAAATACAGTTTAGAGACTAATGATTATGGCTCTGAATAGACATCTTCAAGGTCAATGGATTTTAAAATGTGGAATCAAAATAAGGCAAATATAAAGTGTAGCAAGGTCCAGACCGTAGCTTAAAGCATGAAACCCCATAAACCCAAAACTTCCTTGAGTTCAAGTCTGCTCTGCAGATACATTTCTGTGGTTCGGAAAAAAAGCTGATAAGTAGGAATTTGTGATGCATACATTGTGTTTCTTTATGTACCTCTAGTTATTGCCGGTGCACAGCTCATGGATAATTCACTGGCAAACTTAGGAAATATGAACTTTAACACTCTAAAGGGGTGATGACGTCGAACGCGTTCTCTAACAGAATCAAACAAATTTACCTTACTAATATTATAAATCAATGTTCCTTTTTTTTCAGGTCATGCAACCCTGATGTTGCAGATGAGGAGATGTGTGACTTTGTTTGTGACGACTCACTGAATGACCTCGTTTAGAAATCTGCATATTTGAAGTTTGAGAAACAAGCCGCACATGCAGTTGGCTCTTGGGTGTTCTCTTTTGTGTGTGCTCTCGCTCGCTACTCGTTCACCTCAAATGTTATTGTCAGTAAACATGAGTTTCTTGCTGCACAGTGGTAGTGGTGGCGGTGGATTGGGGGGGGGGGGGGAAGTGCAATGATATAATGTTTTACAATCAAGAGCCTACTGTCCACAAGTCTAAAGGGGAGAAACCGAGAGGCTGTAGTACACCACTCTGCAATCTTTGCTCTCTGATTTCATTCCATGTTTAGCACAGTTCTTCCATGATGAACATGATGATGATGAAAATTAAGGTGATGATTAATTTGAAAACCAATTGAAAATCACTGAATTAAAGAAAAGATAGGACATTTTTAGAAACCAGTCAGAGTAAGCTAGATGCAGGTAGCGAGGTTGATAGGTAAACAGCTAGGCTAATGTTATGCAAGTAATTTCTTACAGGACAGAGAGAGAGAGAGAGAGAGAGAGAGAGAGAGAGAGAGAGAGAGAGAGAGAGAGAGAGAGAGAGAGAGAGAGAGAGAGAGAGAGAGAGAGAGAGAGAGAGAGAGAGAGAGAGAGAGAGAGAGAGAGAGAGAGAGAGAGAGATTCTGCATATAACTAGGGTATGAACAACACAAGAGGATGACCAAATAAGGATAATATTACGGGAGAACATGTTGTATAGGATGGAGCTATGTGTCATTGGTGTCATTGACGTTGTAACCACCCTTCACAGTTTCATTTACTGGGAAAACAGAACCCTAAGCAGATCACTGGGGAGGTGGAGGAGAGGTGCGATGCGGTCAATGTGAACCTGCTGTCATAGTGGAAGCAACCATCTCTCCTTTATGCCATGACTCCCCTTAACCTTTCAGTTGGGGTAAATTGTCATGTATTCGCACGTGTGGACAAAAAGCCTGAGAAATGCAACGCTAGAATTCAAACCAAGGGTTTTTAGAGAAATGATTTGTCAAGGTGGGGGAGCCCCCCCCCCCCCCACCAGAGCTAACCTCTTAGACCAAAGTAATGTAAAGTCTGTGAAAACGCAGCGTGGGAGACAATAACCAGTTTCCTCAAGTTTCCATCAGCACAGACCAGCAAATGCACGGCTGGCAGAATGCCAGTCAGATAGCACGCACAGTTATGGAGTCGGCCACAGTAGAGCACCACGCAATGTCTAGTGCGTGTTAAACCAAGCAGACAGCACTTATGAATCACAACTTAATCCCTACAATCTTCATCGATAGGGAAGGCTTAAACAACGATTGAAACTCGAACAATACCAAAAAAAACCATCTTGGTTTCCATTTGTCTGTCTGTTTCTTCCTTTCCCTCACTCTTCCTTCGTGCTTTGAGGAAGAGCACACGAGCTGTATGAAAGAGCAGTGGAAGTCCAACCGAAGCTGCTGACAAAAAAAAAAGACTCACTTAAGTAATAATGAGGGGTGAGAAATGCGGTGCGTTTAAGTGAAAACACTGTTCAATTATGTATGATTAGAAGCCCCTTAAAAGCTTTGTGGGGAGGGAATTAGAAGAAGAAAAGCAGACACAAACAGAACATGAAGTCCAGTCCAGAAGGGCTGGCTAGATAGCAGACATGAAATTGTAAATGAACCCGAAGCGTACACAGGTGACTGCAGAGCACTGAGCGAAATCCCTTCTGTCTGCTTGGACAATCTTTTGACCTTTCCTGGATCTAGTCATGTCACCTTTTAGGGGGGGGGGGGGTATTTCTGTTTTCATTCATAGTCGAATAGTTCATTTTCTTAACCCATCCTAGAGCAGACATTTATGACAGTGAATGCAAGAGGGAATTATTCCAATCAACAGATGTGTAAATGACATAGCTGATGCAATGCCTTGTCGGTATAACCTTGGGCTGAATACCTTAGCAGGTACCGCCATGTAAACAGGGTAAACATGGAGGAACTACAGATTCAGTAACTTTGGACTCTTTATTGGACTTTCTGTTTCCTACAAAGCCTCGACCACCACTCGTTCAATTCACACTTGCCGATTTTTCTTTCGGTCTTCCCTGTCACCGGCATCATGCATGTTTTCACCTCTGAAGTGATTGTACCTGATTCATATGACAGCCCTTTAACCCTGCGTGTGCCTGTCCATCAACATCAGGCAAAAAAACACCCAGGGGCATGTAGGAGGCAGGACCAAATCTGGCTCTCTGTCACTCAGCGGACCCAACATCAAAATAGAATGCGCTCCAATGAACCCCATTTCTTCTGCTCTGTTTGGAATTCTGATCCAATCACACAAAGTGGAAATTATCTCGGGTTTTTAAACATGCATTACTGTGTATGCCACACTTGACGTCCGTACCACTTATACTACTCTAGAATCACTGTTGTCTATACAAGACTGTTCTTAATTACATTTAATACACTCTGATTTGAATTTTGTAATATAAGGGTTAAAAATACATTTCATTAAAATACAATAACCAAACAGTCTTCATCCCTACAGCTAATCTAGATCTTCTGAAAATATGAATCATGAGATTATACATAGTGTGCACAGTGTGATATGATGTGAGGGGACGTGCACGGGTCAAAATATTGCAACAAAGAAAGAGGCACCAGCAAAAATGTTAACAAAAACGACGCTTCTACAATATGGCCCACGCGACAACATTTACAAAGATCCACAAGGGAAGAGCTCCACTCATTGGTCATCAGTAGTAGCACATCACTTATATATTCATGGACTGAACTACATTTGTGGATTCAATTATATTAGAGGAGGGATTGTCATAATTAATAAAGAAAACGACCCTACTTGGTTAGCACCAGGATAAAATGTTACGCTGTTACAGTTATCTTGTTGTTGAAATTGGAATGAATTTATTTGAAATAAAATTATTGGATATTAATCATGAGTATTTAGGTCATGTAGTAATTTTAACTAAATATATACGACGAATATATGGTGTCGTAGCCTATAATATATGAATGACGTTTCATGATAATTCCTTGGTTGACAAGTGTACCTGATAACAACATCCTTGCTGAAAGCAGTTTATGCTATATACGAGTAATGCAATGTTGTTAACGTTGCCAAATATTAAATTGTTTATTTGTTAATTTTTTGTTAAAAATCACAAAACATCTTTCTGTTTCTGTTCCTGAGATTGGTTTTCGGGTACATGGAGGAGGACATGCTTCAAAATAAAAGTTCATTCAAAGCATAGTCACGTGATTCCTCTGTTTACAGACATCCGGAAAAACATGGAGGACAGCACTGGCAATAATCCTCAATCTGTTGGATTTACGGAGAAATTAAAATCTTGGCTCTCATGGTCATGGACCTACATATGTTTCATTTGGTTCGGTATGGTGCTGATCATGATATACGTTCTCCGGAGTCCCTTGAAACTCCAGGAAAGCTTTACCTCAGGTAAATGAATGCATCGGTTAGCTAGCCATTGTTAGCAGAGGACCTGAAATACTAGTTGACAGCTCGCGGTAGCAATTCCTTTCTTTGCAGTCTTTGCAGAAAAGTACCTTCAAAGAAAAAAAAAAAATGAAAAACGAAACTCGCCTCACGTTTAAATTAGACCCTCTATACTAGTGTACAATAGCATCCTTAACTTGCTTGCAATATGCAGTGGGGACGCTAATTAGTCTCCTATTGTGCTAATGTTGTCGTGCATCTATTCTTCATACATTTACATTCGCATATTTTTTACACTGCAGAAGAGACAGGATAGAAATGGTGAAAAACGCATGTTATGAAGTCATATGCAGTTTGACATTTTTTGCTTGTTTGAAATCAAAGGATTTTGCGCTAAATGTGCCCACTTTGTTGTTATTTCAGCCTCTGTGTTCCTAAATACATTGACACCTAAATTCTATGTGGCACTTACTGGAACGTCTTCTCTCATCTCTGGACTCATATTGGTGAGTTATCATCGTCTTACTTGATCTGAGTGTACAACTATTATTTTAGCTTCTTTATCATGCCATACTATGGTTTAAGGGATAATAAGGAACACCACAAATAATTGACCACGTACTGTGCACCATAATGGGCACGTTTTACTTCTATTGGCTAATAATCAGCCTGTTGCTCAGTAGGTGATTGTACACAGTGTTCTTTGTAGGATATTGTTGACGCACCATCAGACAAATCATGACTATCTCCCCGTCTTTCCTCTCAACAGATATTTGAGTGGTGGTATTTCCGTAAATATGGCACCTCATTCATTGAGCAGGTGTCAGTCAGCCATCTGCGTCCTCTTCTTGGTGGTGTGGAGAGCAGCTCCACCAGTGGTCTGTTCTCCTCAGTAAATGGAGATGCAGAGCCCAGACCCAGCGTTTCAGGTACACATTGAAGGACATTGGGCTGTGGTTGTTCTGATTGTCTCTAAACGATGTAGGACATTACACCTGCTGCACCATCTTCAGTGGTTAGGGTTGGGTAATAATATTGCTTTTGGTCTTTTAGCAGCACTCTATCAAAACAATGAGAAAGTGCTTCATGTTATGGACATATTTTATAGTCTTGATTAATGACTATGAAACTGGCCTATATAATCAAAAACATAGGGGTTTATTTTAGTTTTAACAGTTTTCTTTATTAAATGATTGTGATAGGGTCCAACGTTAACTTTTAGAATTGTTTCTTTTTACCTGCCAGGGTGGATAAATCGACCAGCCATTTCTTAAAGAATGTAACCGTGAGATTTGTTTGACCGGCCAAATAGTCAAAGGTATCTGCCATTTGTTGGTGGTAGGGGTTCATTTTGGACCCTGGTGCAAATATAACTTCATTCAGGATTCCTTATCCAAGCTGTTCTGGTTCACATGATAATCATGACCCTGTCTAATGTTTCAAACACAATATCAAACGGTGAGAAATTATTGCAATTAATCTTGCGTCTTCTATTGTGTCCTTTGCTTTTACAGAGTGTAAGGTCTGGAGAAACCCCCTGAATTTGTTCAGAGGAGCAGAGTACAGCAGGTGGGTTGCTTGGAAACAAAACATATAAATTAAGCTAGCTACATTGAAAGCAAACTGCAGGTTAATTAACTTGTAAGATGGCACATGAGACGTCCTACCACAGGGCCCCACTGGAGCATCATCAATGTCACGTCCACTAGACGCTACACGTGCTCTACAGGGAGCAGTTAGATGGAAGAGCATCCGTGTACTAAGAATAATGTCATGAAATGAGGGAAAGTAGTTAGAAGAAGCTAGCTTTTACAATCGAGAATTAAACTGCGATTATTTCGCTTTGTACTAAGGAGGAGCACCTTTCATTGATTATTATGGCAGCATGTCCGAGGCGATTGAAAAGGTTGTCGTAACGCTCATTAAACACAACCATGATGGCACTGGTGCAGTCGAGACGTTGGGACATATTTCAAAATTACTCTAAAGGTACCGGGCCATTGTGCTCCATGGTGCATTTTGAATGAGTATATCGCGGCATTTTCACAAGCATGCACAGCCAGTGAAATATTGTTTTTCTTTGCTTGGCAGGTACACCTGGGTTACTGGGAAGGAGCCTTTAACGTATTATGACATGAACCTATCTGCACAAGACCACCAAACCTTCTTCACAGGGGACACTCAGCAGTTAAGACCGGAAGACGCTGGTAAATTATTATTATTACTATTGTTATTATTATTATGAATGAATTATTCCTGTTATTCCCTGACTATAACAAATGTTTTGACAAATCAAGGGCAGAGTAGCAAACATAGCTTTGGAGTGATTTTTGATCGAGTCCAGGCTAAGTGGAGACACTTGGCACTACAAAGCGTACTTATGTTGTAGGATGTGACATCCCCCAGCATCAATGCGCGTACATGAGAAATATGAACAAGCAAGAGCCAGATACAAAGCCTGTGTTTCCTTAGATGGAGGGCTTTTTGAATTTAGTGTTTGCTTACGTTTGAGGGATGTTTTCAGAGGCTGCGGAGACGCATCTTTTAATACGTGTTTGTTTGTTCCAGTGATGCAGAAAGCCTGGAGAGAGAGAAACCCGCAGGCCAGGATCAGAGCAGCCTACCAGGCCATAGAGATGAACCATGAGTAAGTTCTGTGCCACTCATTCATTCTTATAGTTGGACGGTATGTTTATCTTTTTTAAACTTATTTAAGCAAATTCAAGTCAAAAGAAGAACTCTGCATGAATATCACTATGGCATTTGTAAAGCCATGAGAAGAAATTAACCTGAATAAATGTATTATCTTCATTGAATCAAAATAACAAAAATATTTGGTATAAATTAATAAAAAACCTGTTGATCGTGTCTGTGCGTGCGCTGGTGCAGGTGTGCCGCAGCCTATGTGCTTCTCGCGGAAGAGGAGGCCACCACTATCACAGAGGCAGAGCGTCTCTTCAAACAAGCACTTAAAAGTGGTAGGAACCATCATTTTCACTTCCTTACATTCAAAACACACAGATTCATCATCGTACTGGTCTCCGTGCCCTGGACAAAGGAGAAACGCACACCACGAAATCACTGTCCGTCTACACCATTTTTTTATGTCATTCATTAACCTCCTGCTTGTTTCACACAGCAGGAAAAGATGTCAACCTGCTGGTGTACATAAAGCGGAGACTGGCCATGTGTGCACGCAAGCTCGGCCGAATTAAAGAAGCAGTTAAAATGATGCGAGATGTGAGTGATCCCTGTCCTGAAAGTTCATATGGCTTGCTGGGTCTATTTATTAAATTATTCATTCATTCATGCGTTCATTCATTCTTTCACCGTGGCCTCTGAAAGCAGCGGGCAAAGGTGACGTTTTCGTAATGTGTTGGATGTACTCCAGGACGTAAGATTAAAGACCAGTTAAAAACAACAACATGCTGATGTTGTAATCAATGGCTTTAACATTTATAGATAAAAGCCTCAGTTGCCGCTCTTAATTGGGCTGAATTTCTGCATAGTTGCTTTCCTTCGACACTCAATGGACTTCACAATTAATGAACATACACACACACACACACACACCCCCACACACACACACACACACACACACACACACACACACACACACACACACTATGCAGAGAAGGGTTAAGTGGGTTAAGTGTTTGGCACCAGGATACCGTGACCCTCCCCCGGAGTTGCCAGTCAATCTGCTCCACCTCCTTGGCTAACGCTGCTCCACTCTTCATGATGAACTGTCTGACGGATTTCTTCATGTCTTAATTGAGAATGTATGTGGGGAAAGATGTGGAGTGTTCCACTGTTACCTTCGCCAAAAGCGTGTTTCTCACTCTGTTTTTCATTTGCTCTCTTCGCAGTTAATGAAAGAATTCCCATTGTTGGGAATGTTAAACATACACGAAAACCTCTTGGAGGCCCTCCTAGAGCTGCAGGCATATGCTGATGTGCAAGCAGTGCTCGCCAAATACGATGGTGTGTGTGCAAGATCAACAATATAGCTGCATTGAAGAGACATGATTGTCCATGTTTGTTTTTATTGAAGTGTTTTAATTTCTTCTCCTGAATAGATATCAGCTTGCCAAAATCAGCAACGATATGCTACACATCTGCACTTCTGAAAGCACGGGCTGTTTCAGATAAGTACGATTGTGTTTTTTGTATGCAGTTTATACTAGAACAACATCATTTGCCCATTGCGATATACTTAACCTATTGTCTGTTTACTAAGGTGTGTGTGTGTGTGTGTGTGTGTGTGTGTGTGTGTGTGTGTGTGTGTGTGTGTGTGTGTGTGTGTGTGTGTGTGTGTGTGTGTGTGTGTGTGTGTGTGTGTGTGTGTGTGTGTGTGTCCAGATTCTCTCCAGAGGCAGCGTCTCGGCGAGGGCTCAGCACAGCAGAGATGAATGCTGTAGAGGCCATACACAGAGCTGTGGAGTTCAATCCACACGTGCCAAAGGTCAGGCAACAACAAACACACATTCACACATAAGCGCACGGGCGCACACACACACACACACACAGACTCATTAAAAAAAACTAACACACACACACACTCAATAAAACACAAACACACAGACTAAATAAAAAATGCACACAGACTCAATAAAACCTCACACACTCAATAGACTAATAAAAACACAGACAGACCCCCCCCCCCCCCCCCCCCCCACGAACACACACTCAAACAACTGGTGAGGACCAGTACATCTTAGTCAATCTGCATGCTGGATACACAACATCCTGACTGTATGGAAAGCCAGTAGAGCTGGTTGTCTGGTATCATGTTTATTATGTTTTACCAGCAGGTGTCACTAAAGGTCCTTGTTGGTAATTGCACTGTTGCCTATTTTCAATTGGGATTTAGATCTTTCCATGTCATTGTCAGGTTGATTTTAAGATTGGTTGTTTTTCATTTGTGTAAAATGATTTGGGCTTGTATGGCTTTGTTTCCAATTTATTTTCTTGTATATAAGTGATCACAGCATTGTTTCCTGAATAATAACGTCTAAAATCAATGACTAAATCATTACTCATATAAGTGAAGAATATCATCATTCAATATACAGATTGGCCCCATCGCTTCAGCACATATCAATGTAGCATGTGGTTGTGATGCAAAATACACAGCACACACTTCCAACAATACCCTGGATGTTTCTGCTGCCCTCTACATCTCTTCCCACAGGGATTAGGCTTGGGTTACACACACACACACACACACACACACACACACACACACACACACACACACACACACACACACACACACACACACACACACACACACACACACACACACACACACACACACACACACACACACACACACACACACACACACACACACACTCCTATCTACCGCAGCACAGTTTTGTCTTCATTTATCCTTTGTTGTGTGTCTGTGTTTCATCTCTCGTGCCTCTCTTTAAAAAGAGAGAGAGAGTGTGTGTAGCTTGTGGGGGCCACAGACTGGGGGGGAAGCTCTTTGATGGGTTCTTTGAAGTGAAGAGCCCTCATCCTCCATGTCTTTCCAACTGTCACCCACCTTACTCCAACCCCACCCCATCACCACTACCCTGCCTTGGGCATCTCTCTTGTCTCCCTCTGCCCCTCTCCCCCTCCCTCCTTCTCTTTTATCACCTCACACACACACACACACACACACACACACACACACACACACACACACACACACACACACACACACACACACACACACACACCGAGTGTTGACATGTTATCATGGACAGACTACACAAATAAAAAGGGCACATTTCCCCACACCACCTGGGCTCTGCGGTTTCAGAGTCAAAGGACACCTTACACTTGCCTCGTACAATAGACTAATCTGACTTTTATCTTCTGCTGTCTCTCCGGGATAGTTCACCTGCCGCTCTTGCATTGAAACCGCCCGGCTACTGTCACGATGCCAAAGTAACCGAAGGGCACTTAAACAGACTAATAAACGGATGATGTGACATTTATTGGGTTGCTGTATTGTTGTTGTTTGCGCAGGAGCTCTAGTAAGTGTGCATAGTTAGGCTCAGGGGATGTCATAAAAAAGTTCTCCAGCAGTAGCTGTAAGGCCACGTTGTTTGGCGCCTGGCTTATTTACTGAACTAATAATGAGACGTAGACAAGTGGAGGCAAAGGCAGCTGCTCTTGCAGCTATTTGTACTGCCAAGCAAAACAGTTCGTGAAAATAAAAGCATCCATATTCAGGTCTGGATGTTTGGAATTCCTCGGAGATCCCATTTTGCTATAACCTTGACGTGTTTTACTTTCAAATGCTGGAGCATTAAAGCTGTCATATTGCGATAAATTAAGCTGTAAAATGTCAGGCCACCATGAAATGGTATATTTCTCATAATTGTGTTGAGAGATTGTTAAACCACATGCAACCTGTCCACCGTGAACACCATGGAATTTAATCAGATCTGGAGAATCAGAGTTTGGGGATATTACCACTGACAACCTAAATCAATGCATCACGCTACATGTAATGCTCAGATTCAAAGTGGAACTGTGATGGAGTTTGTGTATTTTGTGTTGTCGGGTGTGTCTAAATCAGTCACCTGTGATTTAGGTGGTTTCTGAGAACCTCTGAATAATATATGAATATGCTCAGTCATACTTCGGTGAAGTTAGCCAAGCGTCAGACTGGAACTGTTTAACTATTCTTCATACTTGTGATTCATATCAGTAAATTCTTCAGTTGTTAATTTTTTATATGGCTTCTGGCGCAAATATCCAGTTATGGAATGGGCTGAACCACTCACATACTTGTTCACGTATCCTTGTTTCCCAGAGTCATTTTTCACATGAGCAGGTTTCTCAAGGGTGTGTGACTTCCACCGAGAGGCCAACAAAGAGGGCTGCGATGCAGTGGGCTGTGGCCACAAGACAGGTTATACACCGGGAACGTGGGGCCTTAAACAGCACCCTTTTTTTGACGTCACACACCGGCTCTCTTGAACCGTTGCTAAACCCTAGACACCTACCGGAGCACAGACACACACGTGTGCACGTACTGTACGCACACACGACTCAGTCAAACCCGATAACCTGTCGTTGCTCACCTCGCCCTCTTGTATCTTTCACCTTGTCATCCTTCCTTTTCACCCTCTTCTATTATTTTTTTATTTTCTTTCATCCCTCCCTTCTCCAATCGTTTACCTCCCCCTCTCTCCCCATCTTTCTGTCCATTCCAATCAGGCAGTCCAGCACTCCGTGGTTAGGAGGCTGACAGTAGGCCGGATGCGTGCTTGGCCGATCAAGGGGTGTGGGGCCTCTTCAATCTGCTTTGCATTTGCATGGAGTCCTTTTGGCCCGCGTTCCTCTGGGCATCGGGGTGACACGGGCCCATCTAGCCCGCTAGTTTGCTCCATTTCAGGGAGCGGTTTCTCATCTCACCCCATTTGCCTTGACAGTTCCTATTCGGGGGGTAGCCTATCATGGCGAAGGAGCCGGGCCCCGTGGTCGGGTTCACATCTCAAATTGGCTTTTTCGTTCGTAAATTGAGTTGCACCATGTCTTTAAATTGAGGCGCACCATGTCTTTAGGTCTAAATTTAGATGGATGAGGTTTGACTCTGAGATGAGATAAGAGAGGGTATTCCCTCCTATTTCCTTATTAAGTGTTGCTGGCGTTATCCTGCAGATTATTTTCCTTCTTCCAGTTTTCATGAACATAACCCTCAGTAGTATTTGGTGGTTCTTCCCAGAAGTGCATATTTGGTCGTCTCTCTGCAAGCTGTTTTGAGATAAATTTCCGTCTACCTTCTTCTCCCTCACCAAACCCACTGTCCTCATTGTACACTTGTGACAATTGCATTGTTTGTACTGCGGGTATAGTCCTACGGTGTGCTTGTGTGTGTGATTGTGTTTGTGTGCTGTGGGTATAGTCCTACGGTGTGCTTGTGTGTGTGATTGTGTTTGTGTACTGTGGGTATAGTCCTACGGTGTGCTTGTGTGTGTGTGATTGTGTTTGTGTACTGTGGGTATAGTCCTACGGTGTGCTTGTGTGTGTGATTGTGTTTGTGTACTGTGGGTATAGTCCTATACTGTGTGCTCATGTGTGTGATTGTGTTTGTGTACTGTGGGTATAGTCCTATACTGTGTGCTCATGTGTGTGATTGTGTTTGTGTACTGTGGGTGGAGGGGGTTAGCCAGTCTTTTGAACACGACGGGGGGCTTATGTCACCGTCGCATGATTAGAACGAGACGGCCTCTCGTGAGTTATGCCCTGGGCTTACGACTGGCCCAGGATAAAAGAGGAACACACGAAACACAATCCTTTCATCAAAGAGGCAGCAGAGCACAGGGAGGTACGGTGTACCGAGCAGGAAGGAGGGCCGGGGGAGGATCTGACTGCCGAGGAGGTGTCGCCAGGTCCAGCGTGCCACGGAGGACAGCTGCCTTGCGCCGCCCCCCCCCCCCCCCCCCCCCCCACCCCCCCCCCCCCCCCCGCTCCAAACTGTTTCGCCTTGAAGCAAACCAGACAAGGGGTCAAGAGACATAATGGTCGCCCCTCACAGGCGAAGCTTCAGACCTATGCACGTCTGTAATGAGGGAGGAACTAGTGTAGATTGGATACCGGCAAACTGTTGCTGTGGCTGCCATTCCGCCGTTTGATAAAGGAGTAGCAGCAACAGCGTTTGTTTATATTCAACAGTGGTTTTCTCAAGCAACTAGATCTGCACCAGTCTCAGCTATATGGTCTAGCTCTGTTGGCACTGTGTGCAAATAACCCCCAAATGTAAACAATATTATTTAAGATGTGCAACCTTTTTTAATGTTAGTCTGCAGTATTTAAAAGGCGGCTCTGTGTAACCTTATTGCTGGAACATGGCATTAACATTGCCAGGGGTTCAAAACCAATGATATTTAACAATTATTCACAGTGGGGAATAGTTGTTGTTGTATATACTACACGTGAATACTCCAAAAATAAACAAGATAACACTTGTTGGCGGGATATACTTGTTTTTATTAGCGAACAAAGCGAGACATTTTGCGATGAAAACAATATCCCGAGTTTGAGATCTCCATCATGGGATATTGCCCAATATCCCGAGATAGCTAACCAATCAAATTGCTCCATTTTAGGAGGTTCACGTGTAGCATATACTAAATTGATATTTATTTACAATAAATAATCAAATACGTGGGGTATAATTATTAGACTAGTATGACAACGGGATGTGATTAATATAGAACAAGTACAGTAATGCAGTCAATCTTGAACCAAGTTAATAAAAGCATGAATGGAGCAAAGGGTTGACTAGTCCAGTGGCTTGGCACACTGGACATGACTGAAGGTGTTCCAGGGTGTGAGCGCGTCTCAGAGGCCGGGGCCTGGGATAGGGCAGCGGAGCGGGGCAGGGGCATGCTGGGATTGGCCTGTCTTCCGTGGCAGTCACGAGAGGTTCAGGATCACGGTTACCTGGCGTGTCAAAAAGGACCAAGGAGGAAAGGATTTAGGATGAGCGGGGTTTAAAACAGGCTGCTTGACTGACTTGTCTGGCTGGTTGTCTGTCTGTGATCACAGCACTGTAACGGCTCACTTGCCGACCGGCTGACCAACTTTTTGGCTGGCTGGCTGGCTGGCTGGCTGGCTGGCTGGCTGGCTGGCTGGCGGGCCGGCGGGGGCCTGTGACCATGGAGGGGATTAGAGAGGATTATCTGTGGGGTAACCTTCGCAAAGTGTCAGTCTGAGAGCCAGAGCGCTGCTGTCTGCCTGGGAATGTGGCCCAGCGGGGGCCTCGGCCCCACACGCTGGATTAGTTAAACACAGAACCTGGCCACACTGGGCCACACAGACATACCACACATAGAGCGGCCGCCTCAGGAGACCGGGAAGCCGTTGAGAGTCTACCACGCGTTCAGTCCGGCACTGGGCGTTTGAGAACACACGGAGAATGGAGGGATGCGTTCCAATGTATCGCATCCAAGCATGCTCTTATTCTTAGCCAAGATGGCCATTTTTCCAAGACGCGGATGGCACTCGTTTCACATTCTGTACATCGCAGCTCTCCGTTACGGGGGCATTCATCAGCACGGTGGGTGGACCGAGCGACTCGACGGGCCAGACCTACACAGCAGGGAGGGGGTGTAGTGTAACAATAACACACGAGAGAGCTTTGGAAAGCTCTTCCCTCCCACATTGAACAATTGCACAACAAGTACCTCACATGAGGGAAATATTTTTGTGTCTGTTGACAGTTAGCAAGTGGGAATTGCACAACAGGATGTAATGGATGAGGTATCAACTTGGAAACGGGGGGAGAGAGGCGAGGTGATTCAAACTAAGTAGTGACCTATGATACTGCATTGATCTCTGCAGCTCCACCAACAGTGAGGTTAGATTTCCTGGAGCCGGTAGGAATAGTTGAGGTCCTACCAGGGTGGTGATTGTTTGACAACCCCATGGCTGGCTGACCATGTCCTTTTCACAATGCCACCCGCACTCCTTAATAATTACGTTGGATCTAACCACTGCGACATACTAGTCATGGTACAGTCCTGGGAAGCAGCCTACCAGAACACCCAATTGTGTTTTTGGTAACCTTTTTATTGCGCGGGTATGACATTATTGCGTGCGCTGTATATTCCATCAAATATAGTGCTGACAATTGGCTTGTTCAAAAGGACACAGTTGAGAAACTGAGTGCAGAAACACATTGATTATGCATAGATCGATTTTTATTGAATTTGAATAAGCATATTCTAGCACTGCTGTTTGTTTGGTGTACAGATAACCAACCAAATATTTATGGTGTACGGTGTTCTTTTACTTTTGGTTACTAGATTCAAAGCTTATGTCTGACCTATGTGGCTTAATCGGTGGAACATGGCATTAACACTGCCAGGGTAAGGGGTTCTATTCCCACATTGAAAAACGGTCTTCTCTGACCATAATGCCACGGCCAGTGTGTTCTCCTTGAGATGTCTGTTCCGGGTTGGATCGTTTTTGCCTGTGCGTGATGTTTCACTATTCTTCTAGTACGCTTGGTGGCCGGATATGAAACAAATTGGCACACAAACTGGGTGTACCGCAGCTATGGAAGTATTAACAATTAACTAAGATAAAGAAAAAAAATCGACCTGAGATTGGACTAATTCTACCAGACCTAACAAGTGTTTGGAACAGCTCGATGACCAAACACAGGTAAATCTTGGAGATGGATTTGAAAGATGGAGACTGCTTGGAGCCCAGTTTGATTTCAAGACTGATGCTGCATGAGTTGGTTTATAATTTGCTAACCTATTCATTAGCTGATCAACCTACAGTGATCAGCGTACTTGTCTGCGCTTGTCATTGTCAAAAGAAATATTTTTTTGGACCTCCTCTCCAATCATCATAATCTAGGCTTGTCTTGTGCTCGTGTTGGTTCAGTGGCCTCTACCTGGTAACCCGTCTGATCTTCTGGTTTGAGGAGGAGTGGTCAGGCCGACTAATATTGTGATTTAGACTCAAATACCCATTTGAAACGGTCTGTGTCAATTTAACATATTATAACTTTCTTTTTTTTTGCTCCTAATTGTCTGCATTGTGTCTGTTAAAGCACTTTGTAAACGTGCTATACAAATAGTTTATTATACGTCTATGTGCATGGAGAACCCGATTTCAATACAGACACCCTACCGGTTGCTATAGGCTCATCCTATATGTTTGTGTGGTCTCTTGCTGTGTTGCAGTACCTGTTGGAGATGAAGAGTCTGATCCTGCCACCAGAACACATCCTCAAGAGGGGAGACAGTGAGGCGGTGGCGTACGCCTTCTTCCACCTGCAGCACTGGAAGAGAGCAGAGGGGGCCTTAAACCTGCTGCACTGCACCTGGGAGGGAAGTACGTACAGCTCGCCAGCACAGCCACACAGTGAGCCATCCGGCGCAGGGGTTTCAGTTGTTGACTGAAATGTCTCACCTTCTTTAGTTATTTGAGATGTATTTATGCAAGTTAAGGGTTGTTATTTTATGTGTTATTTCAAGTGGCACAAGACGCGCAGTTATTATGTTCAGTCACTGAGACAATTTAATGTTCGGCGTGCATTCAACGCATTCCTCCCAGACACTCAATCTCGGTTATAGCGTGCAATAACCAACCTGCGTCTTTCTGAAAGAACGGGCTTCACTCTCCTTGTCGTTTATTTAATTGTATATGTTTCGATCTGAGTAACAAATAGTAGGGATAGAAGCATCCCTGTGTTAGGTGAGTGCTACATGCAGCGCTCAACTATTGTTCTATTTATTCTTTCTTTCTTTATTATTCTCTACAAACTTTGGGACCTATCTCCTTCCTCAATTATCACCTAGAGCAGGGGTTCTCAAAGTTTTGACAGCTGAGGGCCAATTTTGGAGCCCAAAATTTGACTGAGGGCTGCCAAAGGAAAAAATATTAGACGGGAAACGCCGTCAGCATCCCAGTGGTGAAAAAAAACATTGCACCGTGGACCAATGGGAGTGAGGTCGAGTGGGGTCTAAATCACGAAACTGAGGTTCATCCTTTCAAAGTAATGTACAGTCGAATTAAAAACTAACAAATGTAACAGGATTTAATTGAAAGCTAGAGAGAGTAGACTTTCCTCTTTATATTTATTTATTTTTGTTTAAATTAATATTGATATATAATAAAAAATAGTAATAATAATAATAATAATAATAATAAAAAAAAAAGAAGATTTTGGACTTACATCTGTATGTCATTGCGGGCCGCCAGGAATGTTTCTGCGGGCCGCGAACCAATGACCTATAGACTCCATTCAAATTTTTAAATATTCAGAATAGCTTGGAATCGCACGCGTCTTTTCAGATTTTTTAATATTTTATACTTTTTAAGATATTCTACTTTTAAAATACTAATAATCTTATTTTTAACAAGGGAGTCCATGGGAGGATGGCGGAGCCGTTTTAGTTTCATACCGGCTTCGTTTTCAGTTGGTCTCATTGATTTACGTTGACGCTGGAGCGTGAGGAAAGTTCAGCAGTGTTGCCAGATTGGGCAGTTTTTCCTGCCAGATTTGGCTACTTTTGGAAGACGTTCAGGCAGTGTTGCCAGATTGGGCTGTTTTTCCCGCTCTATTGGGCTAAATTTTTTTTGATACATGTGTAACTTTGTACACATTTGTTAAGTAAGGCCTACTCTGCTAAATATATATGTAAGGAATAATAATAATAATAATAATAATTGAAGCCGAAGCAATTACACGGCTACTTGCCAAAACGAAAAATAACTTCACATGGTTTGTCTTTTTACAATTTATTCGTTAACAACATTCGTAGTGTTGATCAGCAGTGAAATAGTCCACCAAAGACGTTGACATCGCTTAGCAACCGAAGACGCTGGGGTTGACAAGTTACCGGACTACTTACTACCCATGCAAGTGAACGGAGCGTTCCACGGCATTGAGAAGACCCGTGTAATAAAGGCCTATAATATTTCTGTTTATGGCATAGATTTCTCCTTAGATTAGGCCAATAAAGCAATGATAAAAAAAAAACACATACGCTCGATCAAAGGCCCGGCCCGACCGGGATAGTGGTGGGAAATATCAAAACCCTCATTGTTTTACATGAATTGGCTAAACAAATGACCACTGTTGCATATTTAAACACAATTCAAATTGTGCAGAGAGAATTATTTCCATTGGTTATTTTGACTGGAGACATTTAGAATTTTCGGTCCTGCTCATTTTTTTTTCGGTTAATGACCGGTAATTACCGGACAACGGAAACTCTGACACACACACACACACACACACACACACACACACACACACACACACACACACACACACACACACACACACACACACACACACACACACACACACACACACACACACACACACACACACACACACACACACACACACACACACCCACCAGCAGTGCAGGGCAATACATTTGACCTTTCAGATTGCATTTTTCGCAATGCTTTGCGCTTTTCATTCAGCTGTCACTTTATTTGTTTCCAACAATTTACATTTTCTTAAATGGTGTTCATGTTTACATTGTTTACTCCATTTAGACTTTTGAACTTTTGTTCAAATCCCTTCACGTGATTTAAGCCATTTAACGTTTCTCTGTGTCTTAATCTATGTGGCTTTATTAAAAAATATTTTAAACCTCACTTTGCACTACAGCACTCACCACATTTTTTTGCAGGAAATGTATTTTCTAGTTACTATTGAAGTATCTATAATTTACCTCACAGGACCAGTCTGCTCCCAGCTAATTCCTTCTGCTCCATTTCAGACCAACTGGCTACTCTGGGGCTTTAATTGAAGATGAGCGGGAGCATTGTCCAACATAAATATGTCTCTAAACGGCATAACCAAAGTGTTGCGTAGCTGATTGCTGCCCCAGTACTCGCATGTCTACATAGTTCCAACAATGTGAAGCAAAACAAGGCTTCCTTGAAACCTAGACTTTATAACCGCGCTGTCTGTCCGTGAAGCTGGACCCCAGGGCTGAGCTTGTTGACAGCGCTCCTTTCATGGGCACGGATTTCACCAAGAGTCTGTGTGTTGCGGTAACACAGTCCGTTTTAATTTCACAGTTCTGGCATGGGCGGGCTATGTTAATCTACGTGAAACTGTATACGCTTCCTTTGCATACTTGCTATCTTAGATTTGGCTCGATTTCATTCATCCCATTGATGCAATCAACAATGTTTCCAACGCCTCAAATAAATCGCAATCAATAATGAATGAAAAGTATATGCTTGCGTTGATGAACCGTTGCATGGGCTGGAGTAAAAAATGGCCGCATTGCCCCTTCCAACTTCATTGATTGACCCAAAATCACAAGACACAAGAACCGCAGCATTTATCCGCAATTGTTATCATTATAATGGAAGACAATCAAGATAATTCTATAAAGTATCTTATTGGGTCTCCCAGTTTAAAATATATATATAAAGCATATATTTAACTGTAAAATTTGTATTGGATCGTCAAAGGAAAATCTGGTTTAGGCCTAAAATAACCCTTTCGCTGCTCCCCTAGTTCACAGTCCTTGCTTTGCTAAATTTTAAAGCTTTGTACCCTCTTCTCTCTCCAGCCTTCCGGATAATTCCCTACCCCCTGGAGAAGGGTCACTTGTTTTATCCCTACCCAGGATGCACGGAGACGGCAGATAGAGAACTGCTACCATGTGAGTACCACCTCTTACCCGCTGTCAAATCACACGTTCAGGTGTTCGTCACCAAGGAACTCCTGCACAAACGAGACCCTATTTCGACCCCCTCTGTCGCCAACACAGTTCCCAGTAGAATTGCCATGTGTGGAGGCTACAGGACGTCTCCGTTCCTCCTGAGACAGAGTTCACTATGCTGCTGTTCTTCTCATTCGGTTTCGTTTTACAATAGCTTTGACACTCTGCGTTGTTGACGTGACGCCCTCTCTCCTCCAGCGTTCCACGAGGTCTCCGTGTATCCCAAGAAAGAGCTTCCCTTCTTCATCCTGTTCACAGCAGGCCTCTGCTCCTTCACTGCCATGCTGGCCATGCTCACACACCAGTTCCCCGAGCTCATGGGCGTCTTCGCCAAAGCGGTAAGTACAGTGGCTGCTGTTCCCGAGTCTCCTCTCCTTTGATGGAGGTTGTGTTCCTGGTCTTCTTCTTGTACTCTAATGTGAACAGGATGGCAGGACGTCAGTGGCCCATCTGGTCCCCAGATGCAAGCGTGTTGTTGATGGCTGATGACATATAGCTCACATGGCACCAGTAGCTTTGTTTTTCTTTTCATAGTCGCTATTCATAGCCCCGTTGACTCTTGGGCGCCATTGAAGATCATTTCATTTATTTTCACACATTGCTGTTTCTATCTGCTTTTTTTTTTTTGTGAAATGTCCCGCTTAAGTTTAATAATACTTCTATTTACCCTGGAAGGTCAGCACTGTTGTTACTCTTAAGATTATCTTTTTATGGGCTAAAGGCTATCATTGTTTTGCATGACGGTTATTAATCTAGTGAAACCTAAACACTTTAACCCTTGTGTTAACTTCTGTCTTTTATCACTGTCAATGACCCAAGAGGCTCATGGGAGTCGTAGGCCTGTGAAGTCAGTTTCCCTCTGAAAAAAAGATGCAGTCCAACTCAACCATGGCTTACCACAATGCATTAACAGCCTTATCAATATTGCTAAACACAGATTTGTTTCTTTTTTGTTTTTTTACTGTTTATAAAAAAGAAATGCAGCCCATGCAGCCACATTTTTGACTGACCCTTTGACTAATTCTTTGTTTATGACCTCCCCTGTTTATTAGGCTCTTCCTTTACTCTGTCTCGTAGTCACAGCGAAACGCACACGAGCTGAGTGTTCATCCTATTCTGTTATGGGAAAGGCCGTGCGTAAATAGGGTTTTTACAGTGGGCCGAGCGAGCCAGGTTTGTGTAATGCTCAGAGAGAGGGAGAGAGCGGGCCAGCGCTGTCCAGGGAGGAGGGGGGGGGGGGGGGGGGGGGGGGCAGGGAGGCGCTCTCCACTTTCTGAGGGAAAGCAGTGGAACAGGCAGGCAGGCAGGCAGGCGTGGCTGCTCTAGAAGGCCTCTGCCTGCTTTATTTACCTCTCGAAGACGTGGAGTTTGTCCTCATTGTGGTCGTTTGTTTATCGGGTTAAGATGATGGGTTGTGAGGTCCCCAGATCCAGTCGTATACGAGGGTGTGTGTGTGTTTGCAAGCCTGGATTAGAGTTGAATGTGGAATTGGAAAGCTTGAATGCAGCTGCACGCCATGGATGCAGGTGCATGTGACACCTCTTTGTAAATCCTTTCTATTATAACTTGATCTAACCCAAACCAATCATTTAGTTATTAACCATCTCCAGCCACAGGTTTTATCCATCAAGACAGTCAGCGTCATTTCGGTTTCCTGAAATGTTCTTTCTCATGGTTGCATTAATACCCTGTTTACACTGAAAGGAAATATTTGTGTGTGTGTGTGTGTGTGTGTGTGTGTGTGTGTGTGTGTGTGTGTGTGTGTGTGTGTGTGTGTGTGTGTGTGTGTGTGTGTGTGTGTGTGTGTGTGTGTGTGTGTGTGTGTGTGTGTGTGTGTTCACAAGTACTATGATAGCTGGCCAACTCAGAGTTGTTTTGCAGGAGAGCACAAGGCCCCTAAGGGAGGGTGGGGGGGGGGGGGTCTCGGCATCCACTCTGTGTGCTCCACCACCTCATTTACTGACTCTACATCAACAACACTTGGGGAAATTGAAAAGAATGAAAGTCTAGGAAAATGCATTGGAATGACCGCTGACCCCCCTAGGGTAGATGGTGTTTTTTCAGAGCCTGAGATTCCCTGACCACTGTGTTTTTCTCTCCGCAGTTCTTCAGCACCCTCTTCGCTCCCCTGGGGTTCTTCGCAGACAAGATGGAAAGCTTCATGCCGTCCAGTTTTTGGCATCAACTGACTCGAATTTGACCCCCAAAATGCTGTTAAGAGCACACACACAGACAAACACACACGCAGACATAAACCCATACACAGAGACATAGACACACACACATAGATGAGCGACCATCAGCACTCCGAGGCTCGAAAAAAAATGTTTGCTCTCCTGTCTTCAGCAGTGCTGTCCACTTGTCGCGTTGTTACTGATTACGTTGGCAGAGGTTGTGTCAACACAGCCCCGAGGACTGTTAACATGGGGAGCATTTAGTCCTCCCCAACAGTTGAACAACTTTAAATAAGGATAATTTTCAGGAAAAGAAAAGGGATTTCAGATTGTACGATTTTCTTTTTTTTCTGTTTTCTTTTCGTTTTTGTTTTCGTTCATAGGTTTGGGCAAACAATGTAGGAGATGTTCATCAAAACATGAACTAGTATTAAGAAACATCTATGAACTCCAAACTGTTTGCAAATATTTCCGATTCTTCATTTGACGCTTTAACATTCGAAACCATCATCGTGTTTCACAACGTCTGACTTTTATGCTTGTTTTCTTTTCCATTACGTTCCTTTTTTTTAATTTTATTTCTTTTAAGATGCTCTCGTGTCAGTTTACAGTTTGTTTCGTGAGATGACTCATCTTTAAAAAGCTAACTTCTGGTGTTAAACTGCCCCCTCATTTCTGGTTCAGACGCACAGACTTGGTTGTCTTTTAACATATTGGAGACAATGAAATGAGGGCCTTTAACACAATAACGGATACCACGCTGGATATCCAGTCACGGAAAGACCCAGAATACGGCAGTCGCATCTGCGGCTCTATGCCGCCATACTCTCCTCCTCAGCAGCTAGGACGTCAATCGGACAGAACCGATAGGTTACCAATATTGGTTCTAATGGGATTGACTGCCGCAGGGCTCATTGTGAATGCCGTGTCTGCCCTAAATCTCCAGAACTGGGATTGACTGGAACGTTTGTTAGACTTCCTAATAACAGAGCTGTGATTTACTGCCTTTGAGTGCCTGCAATATATACAACACCTCGGTGGTTCCAACAGTTGTTGCTAAGGCATGACACTGCAGTATTATACGAACCAGGGGTGGGGGGTTTGAGGCGGGAGGGGGGGGGGGGATAACCAGACAACGTCGCCGGTGCTGAAGCATCACAATATAAGACACACAAAATAACAGCAGTAGTGCTTCTAGAAGGGCAACACAAAGTGCGCAAAGGCGCGTTATGTAGGAGCAATAACTGCAAGGGCATTTCTAGTGTGTTTTAGTGTTCTTCCACTGATGACAGTACTAAACATTGATTGCATTAGTAATACAATGTATTGGCTGTGTTTCTCTTTTTGTTTATTTGGTGGTCTCTTTTCAGTGGAGCTGCACCACCCATCGGACAGCTATGGACTCATGCATTATTTATTATGTATATTTATTTTATACTCAAAGGTGCAAAGAAGGGTTGTTTTTTTGACTGTCCAAATCGAAGCCCTAAATCCTCAAGAGGGTTTTTTTTTGCTCCATTATCTGGCCAACAATATGTGAATGTGTAATGTTTATTCTTGTGTTTCTGTGGAAGAAGTAGCACAGCATGCTGAGGACAGGAGAACGATGGAGAACAATGATCTATTATAGCTACCATGTGATGAAAAACGCACAATAAATTGGTCCTTGAATGTAATGGAAGTGATGTTTTTGTGGAGGTGTGAAGTGATTTGGTTTGGGTTTTGTTTGTTAAGTATGTCAAAGTGTGCGCCCGCTTTCCCTTTCTTTAAAGAGGTTATTCTAAAGCTTATATTGTAGTGTTCTGAAACTGCGAAGGCTAGAGTTTCCCTCAAACAGGCAGTATGCTGTTAAAGTGCCCTGCAGTGAGGCTAATGGAGATCTACGATAGCTGCTAGTCTAGGTGGGCGGCATGACAAATAGCTTGGAAACACCACCGCTGAAATGTTGTTCTTTTACCGTAAGCCCAGAGATGACAGGAGATATTTGTGACGATTGTCTCCCAGGATATCTGTTGGGTTATGGCTTTTTAGAAAATTTGCCTCGACAAGTGATGCTTTCGGTCTCATCATTGCCTTGCCCCCTTCCCTACTTTGTCTTCCTGCAATCACCGGACTTGAGCACTACGACAGATTTCACTCCTAGTATAGTGACGCATTCATTTGTTTACTGTTTTAACAATGGAGTTGTATGCTCTTGATTGAACATGCACTCGTGTGTATATTGTACATTGCAAATGAACAACCTTTTAAGCCAAAACCACTTTAAAAGGTTGTTGATGTGTTATTTTACAGGCAGCGGTTTGTAAATGCGTTTCATTTTCTCTTCGCAGATACATACTTGGTTCTCTCGCAGCATATTAACAAAATAAATCGGGAAATTATATATATGAGATCATTTGGCCAGGAAACGCATGCACATGCTACGCTCAAGACCAATTCCACATCATCCTTAAAGTCTTGATAGGCTTGGCGTTTAGGGCCGATATAACTGACTTTAGGGCCAAATAAAGCAGTAATACTACAATGTTTGCCAGAGATTTTCAATTTTTTGTCCAGTACTTGGAATAAACTGAGATAATTAAAATGTTCTAAAAATACACCTATCCAATTTCTCATCATGCTATGTGCAATAGATAATAATCACACATTAAGGTTTGTGCGGTGGTGGCCCCGCATCAGACCAGCTGGACGGAAGAGAAAAATGTGGGAAATGGTGTAGGGTGTTTTGGACTTTTTTCAACACGACACTTGTCTCCACAGGCATCTTTCTCCATCCCTCTTCTCTTGCACTTGCATGTTAAACATCCCTTTGGTCCGCGGTGTCTGTTCTGCTCCCCGCGGACCTATTTTAGCTCAGAAATGTTGTCACATTGAGATGCCTGTTTGATATCACTATGATGGAATAGAATGCCAACCATGCCACTCCTGTTATTTTTACACACTTCCACTGGATCAAACATCGCTGCGGACAAAGCGCATGCCTCCGGGAGAGAGCAGCTAGGCGTAACTAATCCACATGAAGTAGCTGGGGTTAGCTAATCATTTTATGTAAAACATGCCCTGCGTGAAATAAATGAGATGAACACAGCGACTGTAGTGGTATACAGAAAATAACACCATCATTTAACTTTGGAAGGATTTCTTGGTGTAGTCAGGTTTTTTTTTTCTAAAAATCCGTTGCTGAATTAAAAATAGTGTAGGATTATCTCACGCTGGACCAAAATGGGCTTGCATAACCTTGTCTTCCACTCACCGAAAAAGAAAAAAAAAAAGAACATACCCTATTATGTCTATGTGGCCATGTATTATATATTATGTCTGTCTGGGGCAGATAAACATGGCTTAGCTTGGAGCCTCTAATGTAGGTCTCTGTTGGTGGTGTCAGTAACACCCTGGGTATTAACCACTCTGAGACCTCCATTTTTTACACTGCTCTATCAAACCACAACAGACCTTAACTTGGCTCTCACGATTTGAGCCCAAGCAGTCTGATTATCATAGGCGTCGATTATGGGGGGGACGGGGTTACATGTCCCCCCCATTATTTGAAATACAAATTTTGTCCCCACCACTTTTAAAAATGTGCAAACCAATTGCGACTGAAAAAATCCCCACATACTCAACCGAAATCGTCGAGTCTAAAATCATGCGATAGGCGCGCACGAAGACATAATTTATTAGATAGACCTACCTAATAAACCGTTGGAACACACAAGACCGGAACCCATAGCAACGCCGGTAAACAAACCCCGACTCCCGAGAAGCCGAATCCCCATGAACTCCCCGCGCTACGACCATCCGGAGGCGCACAGAGCTTTTGGCGGTGATATTATATATACAATTATATTATATTATATACTATTATATATAGAGCTCCGAGAGTCGCAAACGGCAACAATCACTTTCTCCTCCATGCTGCAGTTCACCCCGGACTGCACTGCACTGAGTTTGACGGTTGAACGCTGATTGGCTGTTACGTTACACATGTCACTCAGTGGCCACGCTGTTGAACGCTGATTGGCTGTCATCACGCGAAATTCGTGTCAAAGTTGAAATATTTCAACTCGAGCGAATTTGTCGCGCCACAAATCCTCGTGAACGCGCTCGCCTGTGCACGGCGAAAGTGTGGCGCGACAAATCAAAACAAATCAAAAAAATTCGCCCGTCTATACGTTCGTATGGGATCTTGTTGCCTCGTCGCGTTTGGTGTGAACACACTAGAGAAGTTTCAAGATAGACAGCCAAAATTGACATTTTTATTCAGAAAATAGCCGGTCCTTTTGCTTCCTGTAAAAGGCATGTTTGTGACACGATATGGATCATCTAGCCTGCATGTGGAGGGCCACATAAGGTAAGAAATTGGTTTACGTAAACGTTGCTGCTGGTTCTGTTTGCTCCTGATGACCTGGCCAAAGGTTATCCACGGTCCTAAGCGATTTTGATCTGATTCTGGTTGGTGCTCCAGCTAGTATGCATTGTATAGATTGCAGCTAGAAGCAGCTACACACGGTGCGATTGCTATGCCAATGTGGTTATAGTTGTTTTGTCTGATTGAGATATGTGACGACTTGGAGCCTGGTAGGCCTATCCGGACATAAATATGTTCTCGCATAACCTGTGTGATTATCCTAAACTGTAAGGGATTTTATTTGCGGGCAATTTGCTTATGTTATTGCAACGAGTGAAGTCTACATTGGTCCTTCGCAAGTGTTTACTGGTGGTCAGGATTTGGCAGATGCAATTCTCCTCCGGGCGCTTTCTTTTTTTTTTTTTTTTTTTGAATGCAGCATCACATATGCTACCAGCAGCCCTTGCTCGTCTTCAAAAGGCTGATGCTCAGTAGGCCTACCTCGTTTCATTTCGTACCCCCTTTACAGTCTGGCATTGTCTGGTAAACTTTTTTGATGTCAAGATAAGTGTTAAATTGCCACCACTGTTCTTTGTCCTGTGTGTATTAGTATTACTTATCCCGAGCCAATACCCTGGTGTTTCCAACGCCGTTTTGCAAAACAAGCCAAAACACAAACTGTGTATTCAACTTATTGTTCAATAGGATTTTCAACACCTGACTATACACTGAGCATATTGTAATGCAGCGTTGAACGGATGAATAGCTTACATAAGGGTACCCAGCACTTTTCAAACCACACTCAAGCTTATGGTTATTGTCCCCACCACTTCTAAAAACAAACTGACGCCCTTGCTGATTATACAAATGCAAACCTATATGTAAACCTTGCCTGATGTTCATCAGGAATTCTTATTTTGTTTCACTTCCTAATTCTGTTCCTGAATGGAAGAACATTTTGAATTCTGGGATATTTGAGTTCAAAAACAATGCCCCGCCTACACACTATCACATTTTGTACATTAATTTATGTCGTTTTGTTTCACCTTTCCTTTCGTTACATATGGAAAGCCCTTGGAGAATATTGACTTGCATTTAACCACATGTATCTGCCTGCCTGAATGAGGCTCAGTTAAAACAATTGTGTTGTCTATTTCTCAAATGTGCTGGGTCTTGGCTTGGTCACAGGAAGTACTTTGACCTTCAGGGGCTAGCCATGGCTGCAGGTGGTCTGCATTACATAAAGAACACTCTCTTGCAGAATATTGCAGATGTATTAATCTTATCATGACATGAGGACACCGGGACATCCCATAGCAGCTTTAGTATGATAAATGTATGACGTTAAATAAAAGACATTAAGAAGCATACATTTGGGAGAATGTACATCAACAACAGGGACTGATACTGGACATTGGAACTGCACATATTGTTATTATAAACTGAAGTTCATTAAGTCATGTTATATTTGGGTCACAATATAGAAATGTTTGTTTCAACAAGGTATGTGGCTGTATTTTAGCTACAGACACCGTATGTCTGTGGTCTCGGTGTGTACGATTAGTCACAGTTTGCTTACTCCTGAATCAAGCATTTTGCTAGTAGTAGGTCCCAAATAGTGTATTTTCTCTCCAAACTTTAAAAGTGATCAAATTAACTCAGTAAAGCATAATAAGCTACATCACAATAGTATAACACTGAAAAAAGTACCTCACCAAAAATGCTCACCTCAGACGAGGTTAGGATACAGCAATGTAAATAATGTTCAATCTTTAGAAAGGACAATATAGTTACAGAAGAACATGTAAGGAGCACGCATTAATCGACCGGGTCCTTCTCAGGTTTGTGTTCAATCAAACAAAGCATTTATGTTCTTAAAGGTCTTTTCTTCAGAAAGTAATTCTCAATGTTTAAATATCAGAGGCATTGAATGAAGTGAAGAGGGTGGATCATTTAGGAAGAAACTCGCAGTCATCGATTTTATATTGGCAACCATCCACAGGTGGACAGTTTAACTGAAGGATTGGTCCATCTCGGCCAACCTCGGGTTCAATCCAACCAATCGGGTCTCTTGTGAGGCTTGCATGTGTGTACGTCCACCGTGTCCTCACAGTCCTGGCACTCCACGGCGCAGCACCACTTAAACTTGCACTCGCATTTGGTGACGCGTTGGACACGCATGGTGTCATACCCGCGGCCGCAACACATGACCTCACAGCTGTCTGGGCCTCTGGATGACTTGTCACACTCGCGACCAGCTGTGCCCAAAGAACCTGTTGTAAAGGGGGAAAAAAAATGGGAGTCTTTTAGCCCCTCTTCCAACAGTTTATGATGAAGGACTGACCGCTCAGGCCATTCGTTTCATTCTTCAAAATGCAAAAAGTACAAAAGAAAAGACCTTCCATCCTCGGTGCAGGTATTTTAGTTTGGTGTTTCAAAGTTAAATCGTGTATTTATTGCTTGTGGTGTGTTTGCATGTTTGTGTTCAAATTTAAAGTTGATGTTCCTTTTTGGGATGTTTAGTAATCACAGGGATGAGCTTTGGCCATTATGTGCATCTTATTAGTGTTCATTTGGAGTATTATGACTTCTTTCTAACCCATCAACCAGATGTATATACTTACAAACGCTCATCCAACTGCATGACAAAGTGTTTAACCTTTAATCCCTCAAAATAGTTACCCTAAACTCACTTTCTCGTCACCTCCTGTCTCAACGTTGACGCCGAGAAAAGGTGAGAGACTGACTGCACTTAAAGTCATTAAGGACATCAAACAAAGTAATCAGGCCCGGCCCAAATTTAGAGCAGTGCGTGTTAATTAAGCACGCTGAAGATCAAGCCTAAGATAACATGTCCTGTCTAATAACAAGGCGATCCTTGATGAGAAGCAAAGCTTGTGAAGCCAGATATTCCCCCTCGGGTCTTAAGAGGGGAGAGCTC
This sequence comes from Gadus macrocephalus, assembly GCF_031168955.1. Lineage (NCBI taxonomy): Eukaryota > Metazoa > Chordata > Actinopteri > Gadiformes > Gadidae > Gadus > Gadus macrocephalus. The sequence goes on from NC_082394.1 coordinate 12,811,882, forward strand.
AAACGTTACCAAAGGAAGGGTTTCAGAAATAAGCCTGCATGTATCCTTAGGGTGTGAATTCCAATACAATGGAGATTACCGGCTAGCAGGGTCATCCGTCCATTTTAAGGTCACCTCTGTAGGGTTAGGGTTTGGACAGGGAGGGCGGGGATGGGGAGAGCCCAAGCTATCTTTCAAGTGTCTCTTTCACTTCATCTCTTTCCGCTCAGACAATCTGCTCATCTAGCTGAAAAGCAAAGAAGCCCTAGATCAGAATATGTTTTATCCTTGTCGGGGCGGTGTCCTCGGTTATTAATTAGAAGCTTATTAACCTCCTCAGTGTTCTCCTAAAGGAGTGGGAAGAGACGCCGAGACAAAGTCTTCCAAGGGAAAACAAACACATAGAGAGAAAATGAAAGAGGTCAGCTAATTGAACTTTAAGCCGTGGAGGAATGCAACCTTCAGCAAACACGTCTGTGGTTATCATAGATTTTGTGAAACTGACACAGGGCTGCAGCAATTCATGTCGTCTCTTCTCATGTCTGGTGAGAAACCTCATATTTCACATACTTCTTTTTAATGAAGATTCAGTTTATTATTGCAGATGTTTGCCTGGGAAAATCTGTGAAATATAACAACTGGAGTATATTAGAGGACGGATAGTAATGTTTGTGGCGTTATTAGAGTTGCAGGCTGGAGTGGAAGTTAGTGCTGAAGAAAGTTTGTTCGAAAAATAACAGGTGACCCTGGGGAGCTGTAAAGCTGCACTCGAGAAAGTGTACATAAAGCCCGGAGCGTCACGTTTTCAGAGGTGTGCAACGCGTGTCAAATCCCCACATGAACCGCATGTGAGCTGTGACTACGTCATTTATGGTTCACCGCGGTTTAACGCAGTTCACGCGTGGCTTAAAACCACTTCGGCATAGGTCAAATTTCACTCAAACACACACACACACACACACTCATAAAAGTCTGCAAAGAAAACGCCAACCCCCACCTGCTGAGCGATCGGTGAGGCAGTAGTCGGGGGAGTTCTCCACGTACACCAACTCGTTCTTGGTGCTTCCCTTGAAGTCCTGGTCGGCCACGGTGAAGCCCGTCCCGTCCTGGTTCATGGTCACCTCGATGGCCGTGTTGTACTTCTTGCGCAGGTAGTCCCCGGTGCGCCTGAAGTCGGACAGGGCCAGCCAGCAGGTCCTCACGGCGCAGGAGCCGCTCACCCCGTGACACTTACACTCCAGCTTCATGAAGCGCTTCACCGCCTGGAGCAAAGGTCAAAAGGGACACAGGGGTTAAACCAATGATGCTTCCCCCTGTGGCATGCTGTCTGGAGGGATCTTCCCTTAGCGTGCCAAATGGTAAGCCCACGTGCACTGCTGGGTCGATTATATGGCTGGCCAGTTTATATCCGTTCAACCTTGGGATAATGGTTCCAGATAAAGGTTTTCCAGGGCAAAATTTGAATATGTGTATGTTCTTTTTAGAAATTGCAATTTCATATTGGTTGTCTTTCCCTGCCTGAATCAGAGCTGGTTGAGACCACTGTTTTAGGATCATAAATTCACACTGAAAAATGTGTTACTCTAATAACGCAAAAAGCAACTAGATATCACGTTAGGTGGATATCAGCGGCTTTGGATCCACTCATCCGTCCTTGTCCAATTTGGTAACGGCTGAGCTTCAATGATGCCTGAAGTTTTCCGATGACACACGGGTTCTATAGTGGGAGATTAGGCCTACTTCCAATCATCCCAAAGCCAACAGGTGGTTTGAACATTGTGCAAAGTTTTTATGAAATTGCACGGCAGGACTAGTGCTATTCAACCGAAGAAAAAGCACACCGGAGTTATTGAGGGGGACGGAGGGCCATTGAAGCAAAAACCATGGCATACATGGCAATTGGTATGCAGAGCTTTTTTGGTATATTTTTGTCTTGTTTAAACCCAGAAATAGCTGCTACATTTTTTCATTGTTAAAACCCTTGTTAAACCTTTAAGAAGCATGCCACAACCTCTTATTTTTACGGCCACAACTGACTAGTGGGAACGCCAACATGGGAAATCAAATCCTGGGGACGATTTGTAACCTACCCTTCTACCTGAGTTGCAAATCTTAAGTTTTTTGGGGGAAATTCGGAAAACAAAAAAGATGCATTCAAATCCTGCATTGAGATTTGACTACTTACCTGAAAAATATAAGAATATCCGGGCTCTGCACTAATCAATAAGTTATTCAACGAAGGAGACGGTGGATACGATCTGGCGCACCGCAGAAGCATGTGCAACGAATTAGCCCCGACTCGTTACCAACTGTGTTCCATTGGTGTGATGCTTGCTTTCATCTTGCAGTGATTATAGAGTATCCATTGCCATCAAAACATCAGGCACCAGACAGAAAGCATGTGAACAAGGGTGTAACCAATCCAAGTGAACGTGGAAGATGACCCGCCTCACAACCTCTCATGGCCACTACCTCGCATTAAACTGTAACGAAAACACCCTCCACCCACTAAACACCAATACAAAAACACATCAATGGGTCCATAGCATGGAAGCCAAGCCCGTGGGAATCCTGTTTGCCAAACCGGAGAGTAACCTTGCTGTACATACAATCAGCAAGTTCCATGTAATATAAACTTCCATTTTCTATCCAAATACTGAAAACACTACCTCAAAAAGCGACCATGAAAATGTAGGTGAGAGATTTGGAATTTTGAGATTAAAGTTTTAACCCCCCCCCCCCCCCACCTCCCAATGCCTGTACTGCATGCTGAAAGAATACTTTTTGTTCCTCTTCAAACCAATGTCTCCATGTGGGATCGAATGATTTGGTGGCAGACTTATTCAGCGCAGCACAATCAATGCTTACATCGATATCACAGACGATAGGATTAAAACAATGCTGGGAAGCAGATGCCCAACAATTAAAGCATGTCCAGACTGCAAGGATCCCCATCTCACCATGCGACCACAGCGGTTGTTGTGCAGGTTCATGAGTGCCCGCGCGTCCTTCACCATCCTCTCCCGGGCATCCACAAAGTCCTTGGCGAACTTGATGCCGTAGTTGATGTTATCGCTGCAGCCGCCCCAGTCGAAGTCTCCCTTCTCGTCGCTGGCTCTGCCGCGCTTCTGGCCATCACAGCCGCAGATCTTCAGCTCACCCTGGCTGCAGGCCTTGGTGATGGCGTACACCACGCCGGCCGAAGAGATTGCGTACACAAACGCTGCCTCCCGGCTGCCTGCGTGGACGCAGAACAGGGAAAGAAAAAACTTGCGTGAAGTCTAAACAGCGAAAGGTGTTATAAGGTTTTTTGCCTTGAAACGGTGATGAAGGGTGATAGCAGATGCTCGTTCCTCATCTGGCGCTTTTAGATATTGCACCCGGACCTTTTGTGTGAAACAACAAAAAGGATATTTAAAGTCACAGACGTTTATGACACTTAAATTCTCCATGCATGCAACGCAATTGTTGAATTCCAAGATAGGCACCATATAAATGTATTTAATAATAATCTGTCTGGCCGATAGAATGCTGCTATTTAAAGCAGTGGAATCCTCCTCCATCCTTCTGGCAGTGGCAGCATGAAAAACAGTCTGCGTATGACAGATGGACCGACTGAAGTAACGTGGAGTCAATTTGGTAAGCTCTCCGTTGTGCTCCGCTCACTTCCACCTCGTCCTGACCCCCAGGGACGGCCGCTTCTCAGACACACTGCTGTGTTTTTCTTTTGAGGGGAGCTCCTTTTTTTTTCTCTTTTGGAAGGGGGTAATGGGGTGATGCCGGGTGGAGGAGGGGGCGAGAGAGAGCGGGAGGAGACGGGGGGGATGGTGGGGGGGGGGTTATTTGGTCTGGCTTTCCCACCCAACCTCGCTGCTCCTCCGTCCTGCTCACGCAATGGAGCAGAACAGGGGCGATATGTCAGGGAGTGAGGCTTTGTCTGGCTGCCAGAAACATCTACCCAAATATTTACATCTCCTATTACTGTTTATACATCATCCGTGTGGATCTCTCGATCTGCTACTTGTTTTCGGAGAACGTCCACTTTCCCAATCTTCCCTTCTTGTTCCCGGGGAAGGTGAAACCACAGCGCTTTACTCCGCTGTCACCTCGCGGTCCCCAGCCGTCGCTCCGGGGCCACAGAGGGTGTGTATAGTTTAGAGCAGGGCATGGGGTTTGTCGATAACTTGCCCTCCCTGTGTGGCCGCCCTGGCGTGCTGATGAGAGATGGTCTTCACTCTCTTACATATTTTTTCTGTCTGTCAATGATGGTGCCCATTGCACCCCGCTAACCCTCCCCGGGAGGAGGCATCCTCGCTCTTCATTCCTTCTCAAGCTTTCCTCCTTGATCATTTCACGAGGTTTACTTTCCCTTTAGGGAGCTACGGTGAGGGGGTGTCGTAAACATATTGCCTGTGAAGCCCTTTAAGACTGTAACTGTGATGAAGGGCTCTACAAACCATAATTGACTTGGCTTGACTTGAGGGTTTTCGAGGAATCGATGCCACTCCCCTTTTGTTCCCTACGTGAACTCTGAGGTTTCTGAGGTTAATCACCTCACACTCTGGAGTCCCTCTGTGGAGAAGGCTAAAGCTAGCAGTCCCACATGCTGGCTTCCCACATCCAGAGCATGTTGGAAGGTATGCATACAAAGCATTGCAAAAGCAGTTTACTCTTTGAATAAGTATTTCATGGCATGCAGGCCTATCATGCAGACACACTCTTTAAGGGTTCTTCCAACTCCTTTAGGAGAACACTGAGGAGGTTAATAAACAGCTTCTAATTAAAAACTGATGACAACGCCCCAGACACGCTCGCTCGCTCACTCACTCACTCACTCACTCACTCACTCACTCACTCACTCACTCACTCACTCACTCACTCACGAGTGGCAAGCATGGCAAGCATGCACAACACATTGACTCACTTCGCAGCATGACGCGGCCGAACACGGTGTGGTCTCGCTCCAGGGTGCTGCAGTTCCAGCGGTGCTGTCTGAACTGGTGCTGGCACTCCCTGATCCACTCCTTGGCCCCGTCGCCAATGGACTGCATCAGGTCCGGGTGACGCTGGCACAGCTGCCGCTGCTTGTTGACCAGGCCTGGAATGTTGTCGCAGATCACCCTGGCGCCCAGCGCTCCGATGTACCTGCACCGCAAGGTAGACCGTTAGCATCCCGTCACACACACACACACACACACACCCACCCACACACACACATCGCTTGATAAACTAACAACGGGCCGCAGGGTGTACGTTTCGACAGGGCTGGACGTCGTGCAAGGGACAGACGTCATTGTCCCTGGGTTTCCTGGTGACGCCCATAGGGCCTAAAAAAATGTTTTGTTTGGTTCCGGTTTCCGACCGACCCTGTCAATTTATGTGCGACCCAAATTATTTTATGAGCTTTAAAAAATAAATAATAATAATAATAATTATTATTTTTTTTATGCAAACTATAATCACGTTTTGGTACAGCACCTCTTCATTCTGTACAAGGATGAGCGAATTTTCTCGTTTTTAAATGAAAACAACCTACCTATCATTCGCTGCCGCTGGAAAAAATAAAATAAAAAAATAAAATAAATTCCCTACCTACCCATGACCTCAACTGACAACCAACAGGAACCAAACTTTTTTTTTTTTTTAGGCCTAGGTTGAAATCGATGGAGGGGTGGATTTTTTGGATCTGTTTCAGGAAAAGGCGTGTCATGCCATAGGATCTATTGGATGCATAAAGATAGATCCCTTGCCACTTCTATTCCAACTTGATGAGATTGATATTGTTACAGTAGCATCATGGTTTGGGTGTTTGTCTCCGGGCCCAAAGGTTCTCGGTTCGAAACCCCCATGCCCATGTCTGCATGAAGACACCCTTGAGCAATATGCCCTAATGGAACTCTACCTGCTCCTGAATGACATGTATCTACAAAGGAATCCCCCGCTGAGAATCAAGGCATTATCTAAATCACTAAATACTTACAAAAACATTCCAATTGATAACGGTGAAGAGGGCCAAGTGAGGGGAAGAGAGGCTAACTTTATCTAAAGTGCAAACCCGTGGTAACCCACCTTCCCCGGAACATCTCTTTATTCCATTCACGCTCACTTACTCACTCACCCCCCCTGTCACACACCTGCACCCTCTATCCTGATATCATCACGGGCCCCTAATCACAGCCGCCACCGCCATGTCGTCCATGGCCACCGAGAGAGCAGCACCCACACACACACAAACACACGCACACACACCCACACACACCGCAGACACAGCTATTTCCACTCCTGTTATGGCTGTGCCAGTGCCCCCCCGCCCCCCTCCACCACCACCACCCCATTCTTACGCTGACACCACTGAGTCCAGTGAGCAGTAAAGCAGAGCAGAGGAACGGCCAGTGTTTATTGTGTGTTGTACACAGAGGCTGTGCCAAAAGACTCCTGTGCTGGCTGGTAGAACACACGCGCGCTCACACACACACACACACACACACACACACACACACACACACACACACACACACACACACACACACACACACACACACACACACACACACACACACACACACACACACACACACACAGTCACAGTCACAGTCACAGTCACATGCAAGTGATAAAACATGAGATAGAGACAAAAGAGTGGACTTTTGTGTGCTTGTGTCGGGAGGGGGGTGGGGGGGTGATGGTCCTGTGCTGCTCATCAAAATGTTGCAATTGCTGCAAATGAGTAGTCATTGGATCAGTAAATGAGTCCATGTGGATTCATTATCACATTTGTCCTTAAATAGCATAGGAATGGACTGGAGAATACCAAACAATGTGCTATTTATGGCTTAGACTATTACATTTAAACTATTAATAGTAGTTATGAAGTAGTTATTATAAAATAAATTATTACTGAAGAAGATGAAGGAGAAGACCTTAAAGGCAAATAGGATTTATAAAGCAGATTGTGTGTGTGTGTGTGTGTGTGTGTGTGTGTGTGTGTGTGTGTGTGTGTGTGTGTGTGTGTGTGTGTGTGTGTGTGCTCTGGTGTGTTGGGTGTACTGGTGTGCTCGTCGGATCCCCAAATACCTCGAGAGAAATCATCAAGGAACACTCATTCATGCATCGGTGCCTGCACCTGCCAATTACTCCAAACAAGATGGATGATAGAGGAATGTTCCCTCTTGCCATTTATCTTCATCCTTACAGGCCTGAAAATGCCTGCAATTGGGCGTTCATCTATTCAAAAAATGGCAGTATAGATTGCTTACCTATTAAATCCTTTGACAGATAAATTGCCATTTCTTGTAATTTTCGGATGATTTTTTTAGGCAGTGTCGAATAAACCGAAACAATTGACTTGTCATGATGTAGGAAGGGTAGGCTAAATGTGAATTGGTTTCGTCTTCTCGCAAACAAACATTCAGAATGGGAAATCCTATCAATGGACTGCTCCCTATTGTAATGATCATGCTTTAAAATATACAAACGCATTAAATTCAATGTTTACCAAACTTTTCATCGCATGACTTTAGCCCAAACGTCTTAACACAACAAAACGTTTTCATTCGCTTTTTGAGCCCATTTGGACGATAGAATAATGAACAAGAATGTTGCGATGATTTAACTTAAAACAATCTCAGCATCCACAAACACAATCTAAATCGCACTCACCACCACGATGAATCCACCCTCGGTGTAAACATAAGCAGGAGTAAAGTAAATGTGAAGCATATCCTGGACGTGCGTTTGGACTGCCGGTGCCGGATAATTGTCCCGCTGCGTGTTCCACTCCTGATCCCCATTGTTCCATTTCTGTGAGCATTTCCCAGACACAACATTTTTCTCCCCCTATTTATTGGCAACGGCGTGTGTCAGCCATGATGCGTGTCTGGTGTTTCTCTGCTGTCCATTGAAGATAAAAGATAAAAACAAAAGGAAGTTTGGTCTTAAGTTTGAGCGTAGGGTATTCTCCATTTAACGTTTATCCACAAACTTAAGCTAGGCGTCCGACGACTTTTTCCATGTCTTCGATGTTCAGTTGAATAAGTTAATATTATTTAGAAAAAATAAAACAATAACACATCCCCCTTCAGTCGTTGAAATGAACGCCAAAATAAAGGTGGGTAAACCAAAATATTAGCTGTCAGGTAACTGTGGCCGGTTGCGAGGCGCGTCGGTATCCAGAGATGCGGTGGACAGCCGCGCACCTTTCCACTTCGAGAATGAAGATGCGCAGGACGCGTGCGGCGCTGGAGCGCGTGAGCTGTCCGTGCCCCCTGTGTCAGGCAATTACAAATAGTGCCACGCTGACTTATAGACGCTGCTTGTGTATATATTTAGACAGATAGAAAGTAGGTCTTGTTATGTTATGAGGGCATAGCGCTAGAAATAAGCTATCTGTCTTGACTTCTGTGGAACATCCACTTGTCCGCTGTCCTTGTCGCTTTAGCATGGAGTTCATTTGAGACAGAAAGTTAAGGCGCGCGCACGAACACGCATGCACGTTCACACACACACACACACACACACACACACACACACACACACACACACACACACACACACACACACACACACACACACACACACACACACACACACACACATCGATTTATTTTACCATGCTACATTTAGCATATCAATTGACAATTTGATAATTCTATAACCATTTGCTATAACCCGGATGTCTAGCAATATAACTTGATGTATAACTGAGGGAAATGCTACACAGTTTAATTGTCTTTGTAACCAATTGACTAAATTAAGCTAATGAACACAAATGTCAGACTATCGTATGATAAACTCCCTCATTGGTTTAAGGCTTCATGGAAGTGCGGCCCTGAGGTCTCTGTTAGAGTCAGATTAAAAGTATTTAAGATGAGTCAAGAGTAAAGCCATGCTATGGAGACTTTTTAGTTAATCAAATAATCCAAAATATTCCTGTTAACAAATGATGACACTGTGATGATGTTTTAGTGAGGATGGACTCGGGACTTTGGGTGTTCCAACTCTTATCTGAACAATTCTGGTTTCGATCCCTAAAGTCCACAGTGTAGACCTGTGTAACGTCAGACACTTCATGTTTGGTCTGGTGTTAAATAGCAATGTTCTTTGTTTCAGGTCATGTCTAATGGGATTGTGTTGGGAATGGGGAGCAATTGGAAGCCGCAGGTGGTTATGTTGTGTTTTTTTGAGAAGTTTGGACCTTTCCTTTAATTAAATATGTTTTGGGGTTTATGTTTGGACCTATCCTTCAATTGTATCCTTTGAATTTCAACGTGGGTTTATGAACGTCTAAAACCTTCATCTGAGACATCTGATGACTTTAAAGGGCCCGCTATTTGACTCCAAGGTGTCTGGGTGATTAACGATTGCTAGTCCCTTGTTGCAAATCTGCCCTCCCCTGTGACTTGGTGACATCACATGTTGGAGTATCCCCCTAGATGTGTAATGATGGATCAGTCTACCAGCTTTGAGTGGACAACCAGCAACTGGTAGGCGTATAGATACATCATACATCTAAGTGCACGCTACCACTTGTGATGTCACCAAGGCACAGGGCAGATTTCGAAAAAGCTTGTAAAAAGCCTAATCACACTCACACCTGGTGATAGCATATGGGCCCTTTTAGTATTTATTTGTTGTGTTTCAAGCATTAAACCAAGGTGTATATATTGATCAGAACATCAAAGCCATAGTTTTGGTCGAACTGCATTATACCTCATTGAGCTAGGTATGAGCTATGTGGTTCAATGTTAGATGCTGTTATGTTTCTTATGTAAATTCACTGTAAGTCTGAGGATGAGTGTTTCGCTAAGGATCGCTTCATCAATGAAGAGTCCATAATAGTTCATGTTTTCACTGCTCATTGAGAAAGAACATCCATGGAAACATACATTTGTTAATGGACTCTGATTCTTCTCAGTTCGTTTTCTGCCAGACACAGGCCTTTTGGCCGTCCTCTGCTCATGTGGAAACAAGTTTCCTGTCTGACGGAGAGTTCTAGCACTAACCTGGATAGCTAAACAGTGTCTAACACACACACACACACACCTGGCTTCACTTGTGAGAAGAAACCAACTCCTTTTCCCACCAAAACAGTGAAAATGAAAATTAAATTTGATTTTAAAGTACAAATCCATATCATTAGTCACGCACACCTAAATAATGGTCAAGTAAAATTGATCTGCCCAAAAAATTAGTGTGTGTGTGCGTGGTTACCTATATCTTACATCTATAAGACTGTTTTGGGTAACAAATTGGTACTCTTTATGCCCTGTATGAGGTGTACTTCTTATCATAGTGCCAGCATTTTACCTGCCAGGCTGTCTTGGCTGGGCAGGTTGCTAATGTTTCAGAGAGCAGGTCTGCTTGTCCTTTAGTTATGTCATCTTTGGATATGGAGCCCCTCAGATCCTCATTACATTTGACCCTGTCTTTGTTTACCACGGGACAAGCAATGGATACTACGGTGACAACTCTATAACAAATTGCTTGTGAGACAGCAGGTGATGGCAGTGTTAACAGCAGTCATCTCTCTCTCTCTCGCTCTCGCTCTCGCTCTCGCTCTCTCTCTCTGGCACAAGGAAGCTCCAGCTGTGATATATATGGAACTCTGTACTAAACATCCAGTGTCCTATTCAGGGACCATCTTATGGTCAAGGCTAAGTTTGGAAATGGAGAAGGGGAGGCAGGGGTTAAGAAGTTTATGATGTCATTGTGTGTGTGTACATTTGCGTGTGCAATGAGGCGTATGCATGTATGTTTGTCGGTGGGAGAGAGAGAGACAGTACAGTAAGAGTAGGACACAAGAAGACAACCGCCAAGTAATATGTGAAGCACGTTAGACTGGATCACCCAAAGAGTCTAGTGAGCTATCTGGTGTGTTACTTTGTTTTTAATAACTTTTCTATTCATCATAAAGAAAAGCAGATGTTGGTTTGAGAGGGTGACAATAGTATTTTAATTTACACCATGTTAATTGTTACCATGTTCATTTCTGCAGTTTAATTGTTATTAGTTGAATGGGTACCTTATTACGATTCATAAATCGCGACAGGTTTTGTCCCTTCTACAGAACCAAAATTATGATCTCTGCATTGCACAACCTTAAACATGGCTTTGGCGACCTTGGAATGACTCTTGATTAATCCCCAAACCCACTTTACCAGACTACTTACCCCTTCACGCTGTGTGTAAATAGACTTAGAAGGCTCAGCTTTTCTGACAAATGTAAATTATAGTGTTGATAGTTTCCTAAAACAAGTGATTGGGAAGAGTTTTTCGATGCTTTGGACAAAAAACGTCAGCTAAATTAATTTCATGCAATGTAGAAAAATTAGGAGACTCTAAATAGCGTTGAAAGAACTACATTTTAATCGGTAGTAGCTGGTATTTGGTAACTTGCCCTGGACCGATTTGGTTACAACTTTGCTTCAATTGTGATCCTTTATTTCCAATGTGGGGTGGAATGTTAATCAGGTTAATAGAGCAGAGAAGGTGAACACTAAACGGCTACTTCTCTTCCTAGCAGTCAAAGTGAGCTCTAAAAACAGTCAGGTGCTCTTGGCTGTCCTCCAAAACAGACCACCTGGCAAGTGTGTGTGTGTGTGTGTGTGTGTGTGTGTGTGTGTGTGTGTGTGTGTGTGTGTGTGTGTGTGTGTGTGTGTGTGTGTGTGTGTGTGTGTGTGTGTGTGTGTGTGTGTGTGTGTGTGTGTGTGTGTGTGAGATGAATCATTTACTGAGATCGTAATTCATAAACTACTAATCTTGTATTTATGATGAGGCATGTGACATGGAAAATAGTTATTAGAATAGCTTTATTAATCCTTTTTTTTGAAAAGGGATAAAATGAAACTGTCTGCAAGTAGGCCACATGCACAATAAATACCTTAAGATTTGCTACTACATTTTAAACACAGGACTACATTATTTGTTTATGTCTGACTACCTGCATTTATATAACACACTGACCTCTAGAGGACACTTGTTGTACATACATTGCAAGAGCCCTGGTCAAAATACAAGTACGATTTTTTTTTTTGTAACAGACCGCTCTCTTGTTACGGTTATTGGGACTTTTGTATTGGCAGTTAATTGCCTATTACACAAATGATGGAGCCTTTCCTTTGGAGCGGCATGTAGTTACCAGTTGGTTGCTGGTTTAATAGGTCAATGGGTTTAACTCCATCGGATGTAGGTTGTTCGGTGTTAACTGCAGAGGTCCTGCACTTTGGTTGATCCTGCAAACGGAATTATTCAATGCACTACATCTTGGTGTTGAGGGGAGATGTGGAAAAGCTTTGATTCAAACCAAATCTTCCAATGTGTTTAGGAATGCTTGCATGAATTGGCTGCTTGGTCCTCTTATGTTTCAACCAATTGACCTTTTCACTAGCCAGTGATGTTATGAAATTCTTTCTACATGTAAAATGTCACTTGCACTAATCCCATGTTCATTGTTGTCAGGCCCCTTGACGTCTTCTCGTATGCTTTATTAGACTCACCACCAGTCACTATTCATGAATTGTGCTCGACCAGTGTTCTTTCATTTTTTGGTCTTTTTGTTTTCATGAATAACTCTCAGGTGATCTCTGCACTTGGTACTCTTTCCCTAAAGCACTCTCTGTGACCCATTATTCATGGTTCACAGAGTTTTTATTCATCTTTTTTTTCCACTTGAAAATAACAGATGATAATCATTGAATTGTACTTGAACTATAAAATAATGTGGTTACTTCACTTAGTTTAATGCATTTTATCATAAAATACAGGTCTTTGAAATGTAAGCATTTTTTTAACAAAGAATCAAGCTTTAATTTGGGAGTAATAATAACAAGACCTCAACTAAATGTATTAAGTACAGATATGTGACTACAGATATGTTTAATCTATATATACAAAAAAAAGTGTACATTTAATCTGGTCAATATACATTCGTTTTTAGATGATATTGTCCATTTTCATATTGCTTAGGATAGTACTTTAAACATAAAAATAAAACAACTTCTAGGCCAACTGATGATCGATAACCCCATCAAATGAATTAATAAAGTGGCAATCTTCAAGATTTGTTTAATTCTCTTTGGCAAACCCTTGGTGTTAAGCAGGAATTGTTCCCGTAGATCCTAACGATGTTGTGACCGGCACCCAGTTCCTAACATTCATATACTGCAAATGCAAGGGCTTTTCTCAGTCACCATCCTTTTTCCTGAAGCGGCAATATATAGTGAGATTATTTAAAAGAAAATCTTTGAGATTGCCACTTTAATGCCAGAAATTTGTTTAATATACATTTAAAAACATAGCGTGACCAGACCAGCATATTGGAATATATGGGAAATAATATGAAAAGTACCCCTCATACTCGTAATAGTGCATTTGATTATAAAAATAAAATAAATATAATTACATGGATTTATCTGAGTTATTTCCTTGATCATCAAGGCTGAAGACACAAATTCCATCATGGCATCATGTGATCCTGCGGTACAGCAAAGAGACGTGAAATGATTGGTCATCTAATTTAGCTATAACAGCTGTAATTTCAGAAGCCCGTTGAGCCAGCAGCTGCTGCGTTTGGGTGAACCGGTTCAGCTAGCCGCTCCGCTCGGTTCAGTTAGAAGACACCACTCTGTCCAGCTCCTTCACTCCCTCCTGGCTGGAGGTGAGGCCGCAGCTCGCCGCGATGGGGCTTTCCGAGTAAAGAGCCGCCGACCTGGCCCCCAGGGAAGGCGAGGCTGGGGCCTGGGCCAGGCCCGGCTTCTTAGGAGGGATGGGCGGAGGGTTGCCCCTCTCCGCCCTCGGAATGGTCGGCGATCGGACCCCCTGGGCCCTCCCGATGACCGGCGACAGAGGCGCCGACAGGTTGCGGTAGTCCGTGCCAAAGGGCGAGTTGTTGGGCGCGGTGGGCTTCGCCGAGGCCCCCTGCTGAGCGGTGGTGAACCGGGACAGCACCTGGGTGACGGTGCTGCGGGCCAGCTGCTTGACCGGGGTGGCCTCCGGAGAGACACTCGGGGTCGGGGGGGCGGGGTCCTTCGCTGAGGGCGGCGGCGGCGCCGGTTGGCCGGCCTGCACCGGAGACGCAGGAGACGCAGAAGCAGGGAGGTCGGGATCCACGGTGCCCTGGAACTTATGGCGCGCGGCGTGGAAGCGCTGGTGGATGCCCGCCTGGTACGAGGACTGGAAGCTGCCCGGGCTGCCGGGGCTGGGGCGCTGGGCGGGGGGAGGGGAGGAGCCGCTGTTCTCGGGATCGCAGGAGGAGGAGGCCGCGGAGCTCTGGGCCTCCAACACGACTGGAACGACGCCGCTAGGGCTGAGAGGCGCGCCGTCTGCTTCCTGGTCGGGGGGGTGACCGTTGACTTCTGGCAGGAACGAGGGGACGTTTGGCTTTCCTTCTCCTTTAAAGCGCTCGGCTGCTGCTTGCTCTGTTTGACTGTTTGCCAGAGGTTCGCCCGTAGCACGTTGCTCTTTTCTCTCCGTGGATCCCACGCACTCCGCCCTCGGTTCTCCTCCTGAAGCCGTCCCCTCCGTCCTCCTCCTCAGTACTTCCAGCTGAAAGGAGAGAAAACCAGAGTCAGGCTGGAGGAAACAGAAAGGCCCAATCCCATTTCTACCCCTTACCCCTTCCCCTTACCCCTCCTCCTTGTTTTGAAGGGGAAGGGGTAAGGGGTAAGGGGAAGGGGTAAGGGGTAGAAATGGGATTGGGCCGAAGTCTGGGACTCCACTGCCAAACAGTCGTACATTTTCCTTTGTTAAATATGCTGCTCCCCCCCGCCCACGTCCCCCCCCCTCCTCCTCCCCCCCCCCCCTAATTACAGCTATTAGGTTTAACTATGAGACTCCCCAATACTTGACACAATAGATCCTTTTCCAACCAACAACACGAAACAAATGGACTGGAATAACCTTTCCAGGTTCAAGCTGTTGTTTACCTTTACAGTTCCAACCAACTCATTGTAATTGGACAAGAGGCATTCCATAAGTGCTGTTAAAGAGCATATCAGCACTTGGACTTTTAACCATACATGAATAACTCCGCTTTACAGGTGTTTCTAATTACCGTTAATACAATTAACGAGCGTAAGCTGTGAACTCATCGGAATCAAGACAGGCCTGTCCACAGCACCGTAAATGCACAGTAAATGGAATCATACAAATGAAGGTACGTGATACAAAAGTAGACCAACTAGCTGGCCTGCATTAACGGATAGGCCGATAGAGAGAAGCAGGAAAGTGTGCAGGAAATTCAGCATTGGGCTTGCACCCCCGTAACTACGACCGGATCTCAGCCGTGCCGATGATCCGCACAGCAGCACTCACTGTAATGTGATGCTGCGTAATGGACACACCAGCAGCGATGGCATGGTGAACAGCGGCTTCGTACCTCTCGCTGCAAAAGGCAACAGTGAGCTTCCTCCTTCTTCAGCCGCGAGCGGAGCTGCTCTCGCTCCGTGTCGAACTCGGCCAGCTGCTCCTCCACCCTGGCCTCCATCCTCAGCGCTCTCCCCCTCTCCGCCTCCAGCTCCTGCTGCAGGGCCTGTGACACCTCCTTCTCCTGGGGCCAGAGGGTCCAAGGCATTTTAATACGGCGATCATAATAACATGTTTCGTGTTGTACGCGAGATGCACAGCGGTAGTGAGATATACCACCTTAAAAACAGGCCTTGAAACGTATGATAATGAATGACCTAAGGGATGCGGTCTGGGAGGTTAGCGCTGGCGGGGCTGCAGTGTTCAGTCGAGTGTGTTTATCAGAGTGGTCACATGTCGTGTCAGAGCCGCCGCACCAAGCCGACCCAGCGGGTTGGTTTTTGGACCTCCAACACAAGGTGGGTTCAACTTCAGAACCCAACGCCTCATTTGTGCATCACTTGATAACGTGCATTATACATCAACGTATCTCCTCCCCCAACATTAAAATCCCACTTTAGTGTCCGGTTTATAGATGTTAGCTTAACATCAGCGTCAACGGTATCAAGACACACTATTCTGATCCTTGCCTGGTCGTGACAAAACGGGTTTATCACGCAGCAAGACGCCACACTGACATCCACACTCGATAAAGAACTGACTATTTACGTACTTATTATTCAATCAGATGTTTTCATCTGAATGGATAATGAGTTTTATATCGATCTCATTAAATTACATAAATATCATTAATGAGTTGCTCTTGGCATCTTGACGTTGTGCTTTGACCACAAATCTTTCTGGCCGGGAGTTCCAAAATTCCCCGTCTGGCAATAACAAAGCTCCATCTTATCTTGCCCGCCCTAACGACCAAAGTCTAGACGAGCGGGCGTTTTCCATGTGAATGAGGTGTCCCCGCCGGGCATGATGGAGGCCTTAACACACGACGCTGCTTACCTTCTCCAGCTTGCGGCCGGCCTCGGCCAGGCGGTGGCCCTCCTCGAGGGCCCGGGCTCCGGCCCACTTGCACTCCTTGGCCAGGGCCGAGGTCACCTGCTTGCTCTGGGCCCGCTCCTCGTCCAGCTGCTCGGCCAGCCGCCGCTGGTCCTTCTCCGACCGCCGCGCCTGGCTCCGCTCGAACTCCAGCTGCACACAAACAGCAGGGGAGTGTAGCCAGTCGGTCTCTCTCTGTACAGGGGTTGAGTGGGGTTCAGTTTCTGTGACACGGCATCAGGGTAGAGCTATTATAGAGCCCACGATACGTCATTTGGCAAGCAATATGCATACGCGTGTGTGTGTGTGTGTGTGTGTGTGTGTGTGTGTGTGTGTGTGTGTGTGTGTGTGTGTGTGTGTGTGTGTGTGTGTGTGTGTGTGTGTGTGTGTGTGTGTGTGAATATAGGAGAGGAGTAAAAAATTGTATGCTACATCCATTAGGGTGACGTTCAGTCAACCTACTCTAAAGAGTGATGCGGCAGATGGCTGTGTGGCTGAATCAATTATGCATTGTTGCTCTTTCATGGGCGATTTGTTTCCAAGGTGATCCATCGATCACATTTTTCTAAATGGAGCACCTGTTGCTGTAAGCGCTCCCTCTCCTTCTCCAGGATATAGGTGACGTCATCTCCTTCGGCCGTGTCCTCAGCGTGCCTCCTCTTCTCCTCTTCCAGGTCTGCAATGACCTGATAATACCACAAGGGGGACACACAGGGGCATGAATGGTAAGACCTCCCCGAGACTCTTTTTCATGGGTTCTTAAAGGCAATTTTGGTTTGTTTGAAGCGATGCAATTTCGGTAAACAAGGATGCTGGTGGCAATTTAGTCCAACAAGCACAGATTCCATCCAATCGTCTTCACTAACAAAAACAGCTTTGATGTTGGCTTGAATTCCTCCTTTTGCAATGTTGCGTGGTACGCAGGCAAAGTTACATGGTATTGCATGCATGCTATGCACATTATGGTTTATGCTCATGAGCTCAATATCGCTCGATGGCACACTGTTTATTTAACTATGCTCCTTGATTTGACGTACGCGCAACGCATGCTAAACCAGTGTGAACCAGATCTAAGATGTATTTATTTTTCAATACCCCGCTTCATCTGCATGGGTGGGCCCTTATAAAATATAGCCCATTGAATGGAAAAATACCTTTACTGGGCACCTCAGCCTAAAAACCAGCGGAACAAACACACACACACACACATACACCCGCACACACACACAAACACAGACTCACCCTTCTGTGCCTGCTCTCGGCCGCGGCCAGCTGGGCCAACATCTTGTCCTGCATCTTCCTGCAGTGGTTGACCACCAGTTTGAGGACCACCAGGGGGTTGGAGGTGGAGTGGCCCATGAGGTGCCTCGTCTGGTCGCCCACGGCCTCGCTGTCCCTCTGCAGGGCCAGGAAGGGATCGCTGAGGCTGTACTTCCCGTAGCGCTCCCGGACATAGAGCTCCCTGCGCTGGGCCTGGAGTGGGAGGGGAGAGAAAAGCCCGGAAAACGCTTCAACATCATTACGGACCAAGGATATTATCTACAGTACCGTCTTGCTTTTTTTTTACTTAGATGGTGTTGAAGCTTATCAGATTCACATTGACTGCTACACTCCAGAGTAAGATATTTACAGGCTGGGAAGAGACATTACTAAGATGGTTCCGTTAAAGAAAGAAGAGAAGAAAAATAGAAAGAAGTACATGAAAAATGCAAACAATGAGGAACACCAGACTGATCTGAAGTCTGTGTCTGGCTCTGTCAGGAGTCAGTCCCCTCACAGACCCTGTTTGATGCACCATAGCAGTGGGAGGGAGAGCAGTGCCATGCCCCTCCACACGGAGCAGCAGCAGTAGCAGCAGCAGGCCTAAGGGGGCCGGCCACCACAAAGCCTGTGCTGTGTGCAGTGTGGCAGGGCTACAGAGGAGCTGGGGGCTGGTGGTGGGGGGCTGGTGGTGGGGGGCTGGTGGTGGGGGGCTGAGGTGGAGGTGGAGGTTTTCAACAGGAGAGAGAGAGAGAGAGGATCAAGAGATTAGAGAGGATAGGTTCGTGTGAGGGACGCCGGCGGCAGAGCTCCTGATGACTGATAACGAGGAGATCCTAGAGAGACGGAGACGGAGACAGAGAAGGAGAGAGTCTGGAAGCACGGGGAGGAATGCGGCCCATGTTCCCTTCTCTTTATCTGGGCTCCACTCCCGGAGAGCGTCCATTCTGTACATTCTCAAACTGTTATATTACACCCAGCTCATTCAGAGGGGAAACTGGATCTGCTTCATCATGATCATATGTTTTTTTTTTAACAATGGCCTGGGTTATTTCCCTTGACAACGTTTGGCACGAACATCTCAAACTGATAGCAGGCCCTTCTTCCCATGCTACTCATGGAGACGGTCACATGGCTTACTGAGATAACACAACAACACCACGAGAATGTGGGCTTCAGTCGTTACCTCAAAGCATTAGCACATGTTTATCAAGTGTTATTTCTAGAGTGCCGTACCTGTGATATGATATAATTCGAGCACGGTTCACACACAGAAGCAGCTTAGACAGGATGACTTTAGTTTAAAGGAATGACATTAACAAGCAGAATGATGACTAGCACACACCCTCACCTCAGTGCATATCATAATACGCATGGCTGCCATGTCAGTTTCATGGCCGTTCAGAACAAAGGACGTGAGTAGAAAATGCAGTGCAGGATTCAGATAAATCAACTGGGCTAGTTGCCTATTTCAGTAAATAGTCCTGAAATAGGCAACTTAATTTGAGTTGCAAAATCAGACTTTAACACTGTGTTAACAAATCAGTAGTCCTATTGCTATCTCAATACCAAAACAACAATAATAGCATTACCATATTGTAACCAAGAGGAGAACAAAAAGAACAATGTTATGATGGCAAATAGAAGTTTGGTGCTCAGGTGACAGGGGAAGCAGAGGGTTCATTTTCATCCAAAAAACCACCCTTGACTTTTTATTCCCTTTTTTTGTCCGGTGAACAGGAACCCTGTTGCACGCACACGACACATACAAACACACACGCTGTGTCCCAACAGCCCGTCTTTCTCACCCGCTTTCCCCTCACCACCACCACCCACGCCCCCACGCAGGCCTTTCGCTACACATACAGACTTGTTCGTGCGCGACACACAAAGGCAGTCTTGTTTGTCCTGCCTCTTCATCCTCGTCCTACTCCTCCTCCTCCAGCACCGCTCTGAAGACGGGGCGAGGGAGAGGAGATGACAGGAAACGCATTCCTTGTGCGTCTACCGATGAGTGTTAAAGTTCACCCAAGTTCACCCAAGCACACACACACAGCTCCTGTGTGTGTGTGTGTGTGTGTGTGTGTGTGTGTGTGTGTGTGTGTGTGTGTGTGTGTGAGAATGTCCATGTGGTGATCAAGAGACAGAGGTTGTGTCCTTCATGTTCTGTTCTTTTTAAGTTACAGTGCACCACATTGATTGAGGGGGACTTGTATAGATCTTTTTAAAGGCAGACGCTATAGTGCCTTCAGCCCAGGCATCATCAACAGAAGCCAGAGGGATTATGACTGATAGACCAAATCCCCACTCTGTGTTGTAATTGCTCTGTGGCATTGTTTAAAAATCTGGGAAAAGTACCGGGTAGAGTAATGCATACCACACAAACCAATCAAAACTGGATTTCATGGAACAATTTAAGAGACACATTGGCCTTAATAAGCGCTCTCTATGCAAAGTAATTTATTATTAAGACTAGGATAAATGCTCTCGACATTTCAATGTGACATTGATACTGCATGGAACAAAATAGTGAGTCCCTGCATCTGTAATAAGACCCGAGTAGCAATTATTATAGCCTAATTATAAACGACAGAAAAACTATTCCTGTGGGCAAAATAAATACTCCTTATCGTTCATTTGAATGCCTTTACACCTGCCTTATCTATGAATGGACTGATGGACTGGGAAAGCATAGGACTATCTATGGTGATAAACTCAACCCAATTTGAATATGTTGCTGTGTAGCTAGAAGAAAAATACAGCATGACACATTTTTTAAGGATGCCTTAATTTGGCGCATTCTGCCCTCCGCCCACACCCTGACAATCTGAAAAAAAACCCTGATCCGCTTAAGGGTTCATTTAAATATTTCCTGCCTGGTCCCCTTTGAACTAAAAAAGTAGTAGCCTGTGAAGTCCTCTCCAAATGAAGGCCAGTAGGCTTGATGACTGCGTGAGTGTGTGCTTCGCCAGAGACTGGCTTCCTTTCTGTGAAAAGCCACAGCCACAGAGAAGTGAGCAGCTGTGCTCGTGAATCACTAGCGGAAAAATGCAGTGGATGGTTTGAATACCACTGATAGTCTCACAGCTTTAATATGAAGACATTATAAAAGAAGCCAGCGACAACCCACTGCCTTTATATGACACAGAGCAGCTCACGAAACCTTAAAACGTGGACGCCATAGACTTCACACAATCTAAATAAAATAATGAGTACGATTAGATTCTAAAGACTTTTATTCTTAAAAGATCGTTTTTCAATGTTTGTGTATTTCAAGAGAAGAACTTAGGAAAGGATCATTAATCCCTTTAAGAGGGAGAGTTGGTTGAAAACAAAAAAAGGAAAACTACAAATAAACACTTGACTAAGGCGATTTGTGGCTGTGCTTAACATTCCATACATGGGCCCTTGCAACGCCACAGTCTTTCCAGTGTTCACCGGAGAAGGAAACGTATAAAATCACTGAAAGGGATTACTGTCTTGAACAAGAGCCAAGCTAAACCGTTTATATCCTTCACAATATGCGTGGAGTTAAAATGATAAAGCTTTCCCACTCCGATGTTCATTGACACCCAGCTCCTGTGAACAACCCTGTTTTCCCCCCTTTCCAGACTAGGGCTCGCGATTAAAATACAAACAAGCCACTGCCGACAACAACAACAACAACAACAAGTTCCAGACTGGCGCCCTGATCAGAAGGCAGGTGAACACTGTGCCATTGATTTCCAACACCCCTCCCCAGGGGTGCAGGGCAGGCCAGGGGAGCGATGAAAGCAGCGGAGCAGCCAAAACGCCCCTGCAGCTCCAGTTAAGGCCGGCGTTTATTTTCCTGCTCCCCCTTGCTCACATTATTGAGTCAGAAGACTCCCAGCTCCTCTTGCCTTAGATGGCCAGATGCCCCTCCAGAGAGATGCAGGAATGCGGTCTAGACTCTAGACACAATACACAAACATCCAGGCAGCAGAAGCAGGGGCTATTTTACACAGAGGGTGGTTGCTCCATTTCTCTCCTCCCAGCCACCCCCGCCCCTCCCTCAGCTCTGGTTACTTACTGGCACCAGCTATTTTCTTGTTAAACGGCTCAATTTTCATAAGAAAGGATGATGTAGGCCAAGTTCCAAAAATTCCCAGCCTTCCGAATCGCTGTGAACTATCGCCATTATATCAGCATGATGATTAAGTTAATTGGTGTGTGTGTGTGTGTGTGTGTGTGTGTGTGTGTGTGTGTGTGTGTGTGTGTGTGTGTGTGTGTGTGTGTGTGTGTGTGTGTGTGTGTGTGTGTGTGTGTGTGTGTGTGTGTGTGTGTGTGTGTGTGAGAAACAATAGCCAACAAATGTTGTTTCGAAGAAGGCAACTGAGGTGTGCTACATTAAAGTATATCCAACGTTAGGACAGGCTATTCAAATATTCGAAATATTCCAAACTGCATATTGCACGTTTCCAAGAATGACATTTTAATAATTACTTTTCCTTCTATCTAATTCATCCCTGTGTTATTAGAAAGTTTTTGAATTATTGCCCATCCTCGCTCCTGCCAATCCTCCAAGATGCTAAGGGAGTACTCGGGGAAAAAACTATAACAATTTGATTTATCAAAATAATCATATAAAAAAAACTATTTTTAAACATTCTTCTCTGCAGAGCAATCCAGTATGAAGAAAAGCACATATCTACTGACTACGACGCTCCACCAAACATGGTGGAGCAACAGTAACAGTAACATGTATTAACATCCATTCCAAACCCAACAACTCTGTACAAATTAAGGTCTTATTTGGTCTGATGTCTCTATGACTTTGTTCCCCTGGATGGGTCTACTATGATAATAGATGTATGGTGAATACATAAACACATCCAGTGTGGCTGTATTTACCTTGAGGGCATCGATCACCAGGTCTCGGGCCTCCAGCTCTCCCTCCAGGATGCTGAAGAGAGTCAGCAGCTCTGGTTTGCTCAATGTCTCCATGTTCAGCATGGGCTCCTTCACAAGGAGAGAAGAGTAATACCATGTTTAAATTCATGTTCTGTAGATGCAAATCCTGGTTAATATTCTTATGATTTGGTTGTGTTATTATGCTGATGGACGATGGAAAGGGATGTCTGATGTTTGTCTGACTTTCAGCAGTCCAAAGCGATAATTGGGTTTGGGTTGCTAATCATTTTAAACACATTGGACTTCTCTGCTTTTAATCAGGAGAACATTCACAAGCTGGAATCACACACACACACACATACCAGACATATGCCCATTACAGTAAAGATTATAGTAGGCATCAAGCACGTACTCAATTAAAAAATTCTGCCACCGGGACGTATTCATTGTAATGTAATTCAAGAATGACGTAATGCATGGCCTAACACACGACGGCCATCTAATGATATTACCTAAAAACCAAAGTCCCCCTCCTTAACAAAAACACATTATGTGCTCTTACGGTCACCGTAGAGGCCTACATAAACATTATTCATCTCTGACGTACGTCAGAGGAGGGAGTCATCCAGCGAGGCTAGATGTGTGTGTGTGTGTGTGTGTGTGTGTGTGTGTGTGTGTGTGTGTGTGTGTGTGTGTGTGTGTGTGTGTGTGTGTGTGTGTGTGTGTGTGTGTGTGTGTGTGTGTGTGTGTGTGTGTGTGCCATTTAGCCACTGACTCATCCTGTGATTCTTGAGAACAAATTCAATTACAATATAGATGCACACACAAGATGTCCTATTCCAAACGTTCTGCCGTTGCTCTTCGCCGCTGTGTGTGAACTGAGAGCACCACAGCTCCCACCGTGACAGATGTGGTCTCTGGGTTGGCCTTATGTAACATGACATTTTTCTAAACATATGGTACGGTCGTTTGTGGAGTGCACAGTCCCTGCCACCCTCCTTCACCGAAAAGGGCAGTTGGAACGCAAATAGGGCACTCTCCAGACCTCCAGCGGACAACCAGATGATGACCGCACATCAACAAATGTCGGGCACTCGTTGAAACGATATACCAGCTGTTAACGGTATCAAGTTGAAAGCTCCCTGATACTGGGAGTTAAGGACGATTGCAAACAACCGTTTGGATGTATCTGTTGACTCCTGGTGAGTCAACAGATCATTTCTGAGGCAATCGAATTGGTGCAGGACTGCTTGCTTAAGAAAGCATTCACAAATTGACCATGCATAGATATTAGACTCATCCCCTTTCTATCCTTTTTAGTTCATGTGTCGCGTGCAACAAGTCTCTGTTCCACTGGTGATGCCCGCTATGCTTTAAGCATCCTGTGGTCAATACAACTTTCCACATCATGGACTCATCAGTAGATGGAGGGGGCCGGCTTGAGGGGGGGGGGGAATTGGTTACATAATGACAGACGAAGCTGCGGTCCCTTTCATATGGGCTTGAGAAGCTTCTGTACCTTATTTTTTTTTACTTGAGAAAATTTGAATGCAAAAAAATGTATTCCCAGGATTTTGTTTTTCATTCCCAGTGGCCACTGGATGCTGAACCTTAGAGGCGATTGAACGGTTGAACTCGGCAGCCGTTGAGCAGATTAAATCTATTTTATTCTCGTTTACGTTTTGTTATGGTTTCGGCAAGACGTTTAAAAAAAGGAACCTGGGGACAGGGAGCATAAGCAGGTAAGGAAGATTGGATTAGAGCCACATGAAATGCTTCTCGCTTAGAAATCCCTGGCTCTCGTTCCCAGGTTGAAGTTAAACTGCACACAGCCTAATCCGTACAGAGACACTTAGCGCCCCATAGAGAGAGAGAGAGTAAACAGCCTTTTTGCCGGAACTCTTGGTCTGTGGGTTAACCACACGGGTAGAATGCTAATTATAAGTACAGCATACACATTATCCTTGGTAAGATTTTACAGGCTTGTTGCTAATTTCACAGGCCTCTGTAATCACTGTGTGTGTGTGTGTGTGTGTGTGTGTGTGTGTGTGTGTGTGTGTGTGTGTGTGTGTGTGTGTGTGTGTGTGTGTGTGTGTGTGTGTGTGTGTGTGTGTGTGTGTGTGTGTGTGTGTGTGTGTGTGTGTGTGTTTTCTTTATGGGTTTTTAAAGAACCCATTGTCACTTATTGGACAGGCTACAATTTATCATCATCTTGCTTGATCATTGTTTTATATATAGGCTATATATAATATAGTTTTATGTTAACCCTCAAAATATAATGTTTATTCGTAAAGCAAACAGCAAGCAACAGCATGGGAAATCAAAATATTCCCATACATTCCTTCGGCGCTCATTCGATGACGAAAGCCCTGCGTCTCCATAATCCGTGCTTGTTTTAAGCCTAGTCAGCCATGTGCCTGTGACTACAGCCAATTGTAAACTCATTAAAGCACTGTGCAATCTTCACTGCATCCACAGATCATCTGTTCTCTCCATGGCCCCTCAGGATGCAAGCGGTGTTGAATGTAAATCTGTTTCTACCCCCCAACTAATAGCACATCATGTGTTGCACTGTGTAAAGTAGAACGTTGTTGTCGATGTATCCCATCCGTCCTTGTTGATGTGAGGTTTATAATGTTCCTACGCCATTATTGTTGCGTAACTACACTGTCGCTGAAGTGTGGTACGCTAAAAGTTGATTAACTAAATCCCACTTAAAACAATAAGCCTGTGTAGGCCTATTAGTCGCAGTTAATACCATATAGTTAGGCAGATTAAAAGTGCATTGAGTTAAGAGTACTGAAATAGCCTAGCCTGCTATCTTGTGTCACTTCCCATTTGTCTTGATTATCAAAAATACCTATTGTACGAGTTGGTAAGTCACAATATCCATCTTCGTCAGATTTTGTCACATGCTACCGGGTCAGGCACCCACGGGTGGTTCGCTCAATATGTGAGACGGACGCACTTCCTCTCATGTTAATAATAGCCCAGAGAGGATGAATATCTGTATTGTTGCCTCT
Organism: Gadus macrocephalus; assembly: GCF_031168955.1. Classification (NCBI taxonomy): domain Eukaryota; kingdom Metazoa; phylum Chordata; class Actinopteri; order Gadiformes; family Gadidae; genus Gadus; species Gadus macrocephalus. The sequence goes on from NC_082394.1 coordinate 12,837,408, forward strand.
GTTGGATGGACTCATTCTCAGATAAGCTTGTTGAGGGGGAAAAGCAACAATAATAAACCCGGCTGTATGAAGTTCGTAGGACCAAATGCCAATACACGCATTATACATCACCTACTGCGCAACGCAGGATCAGATTACCTTTACTCTTTAACGTTAGTCTTTATTCGTAAAAAAAAAAAAAATCTATGGGAGAACGAATTGTCATTTGAAGTCTGATCACAACAGTCCAATGTTAGGAAGTCGAGCTTGGAGGAGCTCTGAGTCCAGTATTGATCGCTTTGTTTGGCATCTACTCTTGGACCATAGAGTGCAGCAAGAGTCGAAGTTACACTTTATTACATATTGTACGATCTAGAGAAAGACTGTGCGTGATCAAATATGAATAAAAAAAATCAGCATACCTTCATATGTCTCTCTGACGTCTTAATAAACACCAGCATGAACTTTTCGCCTCTAAGTTACTTTTCACTTGATTTTCCTAGGTCCCGACACAGCGGAACAACTGTCCTGGTTCACTTTGTTTTTGACACTCGAAGCAACCAATAGTCGACATGTATTCGAGAGCACTGGCCAATTAAATCACTCTCCGACGAAACAGGGCGGGGAATGATCGTCCTGTCTTGGATGTTGTTGGAATTTCTTTGTTACGAATACGCTTGTGTGCCGAATAGTTGTTTACTATCAAAGTTAAACACTTTCCTGAGTCTAAAAGTGTATAAATGAACAGGGCTAGGAGTATGTTATTTCGTAAGGGACTTACGAATTCTGTAATTCTGTGATTACAGAATTCCACTATAACAAACTCAAACTAAATTCACACTGATTTATGTGGAATAAAACATAAGAAATTAATAATAACACATTTCATAATCGTTATTTATTACTGTTGCGTAGACAACTAAAACTGGTTTACTTTGCGGGGAATTAAGAATATTTTGGATCCTTGGTCGTAATTCTTGTTATCTGCCAACAGAGGGCAGCGTTTAAACAAGTCAAAGCAAGTTTATTTGAGACTTTACTTTGTTTGCGCCAACTTAAAGGAAAACGTGGTGGGCTTATATAATCGTTTGATTCACCTCATTTCAAATCATAAGGTGAATAAACGTAATATTTCTCAAAAGCCTACCAAGAAAACAAAGAGTGCCATCCTCCGTTTTTCAATAGCCTTTGCTCTGATAGAGAGAGAGAGAGAGAGAGAGAGAGAGAGAGAGAGAGAGAGAGAGAGAGAGAGAGAGAGAGAGAGAGAGAGAGAGAGAGAGAGAGAGAGAGAGAGAGAGAGAGAGAGAGAGAGAGAGAGAGAGAGAGAGAGAGAGAGAGAGAGAGAGAGAGAGAGAGAGAGAGAGAGAGAGAGAGAGAGAGAGAGAGAGAGAGAGAGAGAGAGAGAGAGAGAGAGAGAGAGAGAGAGAGAGAGAGAGAGAGAGAGAGAGAGAGAGAACCAACCTCTTCAGCTCTATTATAGACAGTCTCTATTTCAGGAACTTCAATTAAGCCGCTCTGCTTTCCTCTGCCTGTGTGTGAGTAGGCTAGGTACCATCGTTGGCCTTGGAACATGCGTGCGTCATCCAACCCCAGAATGAGTTTGATTGTTGTTTCAAGTAACTCCAGATTTGGCCCTAATTAAGAAACATATGTTTTATTGAGACCATACATATTTATTAAACGATTGATGGTACAACATTTTTGACCTGTTTCATTTTTTACTATGTTTTTCCTCTTAAAAAGCATGAAAGGGTTAAAGTGCTTTTGCATATCTTCAAATGCACAAAGAGGTTCAGGAGAAAGACCCAGGAGATAACATTCTACAGTATCAGAATTTCAAAAAAAATTACCAACTTATCAAATATTAACGTTTCCCTTTCCCACATTGACCCATTCACTGACTACAGTCGTTTGTTTCGGACTTACTTGTACTGTCGCAACCAGTGGACTAGAAGAAATCGTCTTATATTGCAGGTATAGCCAATTTGCTTTTATTTAAGAGCTTATTCTTTAAATATACCCAACACACATGCCCCATTGCACTTGTGAACAATTTCTGTGGCGGCTTCACAAATCGAATAACCTTGGTTGGATTTCCCAGTGTGGTCCAGATGGACCACACTGGGAGTTTAACCACGTTTTATTCTCTTTCTTGTGTCGTTTTCTTCCTCTGGGCACAAGCTTGTTTTCACCCACCTGACATGCAGGTTAGACTAATTGGACACCCTTAAATGGCTCAAAGGTGTGTGTGTGTGTGTGTGTGTGTGTGGGTGTGGGTGTGTGTGTGTGCGTCTCTCTGTGTGCACATGTCTGTGTGTTTCCCTTGTGTGTGAGTGTATGTGTCATCCTCTCTCCTTCCCCTCTCTCAGACTGGGACCCAATTAGTGTTCCTGTCCCTGCCTTGGTCCTCTAGTACGCATGGCGGTGAGCACCAGGCATTATGCGGCTACCAGAGAATATTTCATCTCTCCTTCACACCTGCGGCTCAGCAGGAGCAGCCAGAGTGTAAGTGTCGATGACACACCAACGTCACCACCACACCACACACACACACACACACACACACACACACACACACACACACACACACACACACACACACACACACACACACACACACACACACACACACACACACACACACACACACACACACACACACACACACACACACACACACACACACAGAGACACACAGAGACACACACACACAACCACACAGAGACACACAGAGACACACAAAAACACGTACACACACTTGCATGCAATAAGGAGTGCATGCAAAAGCAGTTGGTGAATATAGCATCCCTGGGTTTCGGGTGGAGAGCCGATGCTGATCTAGGACCTAATCTGAGGCAGCTATCAGCATCTGTTGCCTCTGCTTCCCATGCAGATCATTTCGGTGGACTTTTACTTATTCATCTATTGCTCCATATGTGTCGCTTTCCAGAGCCGAGTCCCCGCACACAGGGTAGGGGGCTTGGGGGGGATGAAAACCTCCCACGAGTCAGTCAGTGAGTCTGCCTGCTTACACACACACAGGCACACACACACACACACACACACACACACACACACACACACACACACACACACACACACACACACACACACACACACACACACAGACACATACCCCCTTCCCTCCCCCCCCCCCCCATTTTCTGCTGCCACTGTTGCTCTTATCACAAACGGTGAGTAGTGTTGGAGCCGTGAAGGAGTTTCCTCATAGGAAGGACATTGATTGGTTTCGCCATTGGTCGTGTGAAATGCAAATTAGAAAGAGAAAATGCCCGACCTTGGAATGGCACAGATGAACCGTTCACAATCACAAGAGTGTCCCCAAAGGAGGAGCCGTTATGTCCATAACCATGGCGCTCATTTGTTATCACAAATCGACAGGTTGAATTTGCTCAGTGGGATTTAATCCAGACCACCACCTTTCTGTTTGAAGAAAGGGAAATGGTTTGGTGCTTTTGGTTTAGGCCTGCTTAGGGTGTCCTCAAAGGCGTTGAAGTCCTGAAGCGTTGAACCGGAGTTGGATTATATTGTTGGTGAGGCTGAATGTGATCTTCAGTTGAATCTGCTCTTCCGTGAGTTACACCGGCAAGGATGCAAGTAAGTCGTATATAACCGCTGTCATAGACCGATAAGATGACAAGCGAAGACAAACGACGGCGAACTTGGACTTGACCCGTTGATTTTACAGACAAAATGGAGCCAATGACAAATCACAGGTCTAAAGGAGCGTGGAGAAAACGGAGACGGTGTCCGAGCTGTTTTGATAGGATTTGTCGGCCGCAGAGGTGACATTTGAACTCCAACTGAGTATTTGTCCTTCTCCAGCACGCTGACCTAGTGAATTCCTCCTGTTCAATGAGTCGAATAAACCGCCTCAATCAATTTGGATATTTTTTGTGTTTTTGCAATTTATAAATATAACTCTGGAGGACAATTGTTTCGGTGTGGACCCGGTCTTAACAGGTTTGGCTTCAGCACAGTGTGGGAAAGGGAGGCTGGTTTGGTAAGCTAGTGGCATGGGGGGGAGCCAGACAGAGCGATGCAGCAATGTTAGCCAGGGAATTGGCTGATGGCTAAAGTCTTTGACAATCGGCATCTAAAATAGCAAATAGCTATCTAGAATATCCTTCTTCCAGAGAATATTTATTTAATGTCCAAAATAACATTAATAATTGATCAGAAATGCTACATTTGTTTTATATTGAAATATTATTACATTACAATGCATTTTATTTTTAGATATTTCTAACATGATCAAATATATAAATGGTACTCCTTCAGAAAACCATGAAAAGCAATAGTTGCGTTTATTGTGTTGCCGTTTAATTATAGCCTAAATATTAATCACAGACCAACACACAGACTGGCACAAAACAGACTTTGCCTATAAGTGATCATGATTTAATTGTGTTAATTTTGTTCTTGTAGACATATAGACTGGTTTGTCAGACTGGATACATGTTGTGTGAAAAGCGTTGTTTCAGTAAACAATGATGTGCTACCCAGCCAGCATCTGCATATCAGCAGTCGGATTAAAGCTGTCATGCCCAGGCAGACATCCAGGTTGAAAAAGCAACAGAAAAACAAAATTACGATATGAATGATAATTGAATCATGTAATTGCTCTTCAACAAGTCAAATTTCACGTTTCTGCCTCGCTCAAAGATATGTGGTGTGAATGTTAATTTTTATTTTTTGGGCCAATTAAAAGCACAACAGTTTTCCCAGTTAAAATACATTAGTACAGTATCAAGACATTCTCTCCACACTGTGTCGAACGAACCCCGTTCTCCCATGAATAATATAATTATGGCTCCAGTTTCCCCTGGTTGAAACCTGGGCCATGAATATTCAGCAGCATTTCATTCACATTGCATAGCACAGAGTAATTGTCTGAATAAAAGCCCCTTTTTATTTTTTCATTTTTTTTTTTAATTCAAACCTTTCTTTGCAAATTAAATGCCAGATAAATGCATTAATTTGCACCTTTTCCCATATTCGGGCTGTGGGTAATTTACTTTCCTGGGTTGAATAGGAGGTTGAGCAGGTGGGCGTATCCTAGTGGACATGCTTGGCAGAGTGTGATTCTGCTGGTGGCTGAATCACACTGGATTCAGCCCTGCAGAGGTACTCCTGTCACCCCAACCCAACCACCATCTCGCCCTATCCACCATATTTATTATATTTTTCTTGCAGGGTTTTCTGTTCCTTTTCCTAGGGGCCGATACCAGAACTCAGCCCTAACTCAAGGAACTAGTAACGTTCTCTCTTTAGGTTTGCTCCTGGTCAAATAGAATAGGCCAAACACTAGAAGGCAGTCATTTTAAGAAACTGGGAAAATGTACATTTTGCCAAAGAACTTGATTATTGTGCACTCAGGCACAGATACAGTTAATTGGAAAAACTGGTGTTTAGGTTTCACCAACAAGTCTTCGAAAATAACAATTAACTTTGAGCTGGTCATCTGGATCAATGGCCATAAATCTATAAAGTTTGCTTCAGCTTGAGAGGAAGAATGTGACCGCTCATATAAAGTTGTGTTTATACCACAAATGTTGTCATTATCGTCCAGCAGACAGATTGATTCAAAGGAGTACTCAAACCAGCTGAAGAAGATTGTTTGTTTGTTAGCCTCACTTGCTCTGGGTGTGCTTTGGTCGAGGGAGCCTTTCATTCAAGGAAAATAGGACAAAATGACATACTGTGGTGGTGAAGATAACTAGAGAGTGCAGCCTTTTCAGGCATCGTAGGGAGCTCAATGGAAATTGCAAACTCTCAAATGTAAACATTGAGGAGAAAAAGTTGTTTAATATTATACTTTTGATAATGGCAAGGTGGTCTTTTGTTTATTGCGCTTCATCTGATTCAGAGTAAAACGTAAATTGAAGCAAGGGGTGGAACAAAAAATCGGTCTAAATAGGAACATTTTGTAGTAATTCTGTGGACAATGCACATTTAGTGAGACCAGACATTTACCACGATTACCCACTGGAGAGGAAATTGGACAAATAAATCTGAAATCTTCCTCCCCCAAAAAACGTTAGGTACTCAGTCATACTTTAGTCTAATCTAATTGAGTTGGAAATTAAAGCCCCAGAATAAGGTTAGTGACAGAGCCTTTTATAAATGAGGTATAAGAATAGCCAAAGAAAATTGGATGTAATGATATCATCAAGTCATTCTGAAAATATGCTACAATGGGGAAATGTGAGGGGTGAACAACTTTGCTATGAGACAGTTAAGATAAATACAGCAATTGTTTTCATGTGAGGGTAAATTAATGTTTGTTTGTTTGTTTTTTTGTTTATTCTTGATTTATCCAATATATTCTTAATTGGCTTTGATGTTGTAGATTGTAATTCATAGATTTCCGAATAGCCAAAACTATGTTTTACACCTTGATAGAAAATAGCTGATATTGTTGCCGAAGACTTGCATAGAAATTGTATGTCTTTGTTCAACTTTATTGGCAGATTGAAGTCCTGGACACCCTGTGCTTTTCAATAATTTAAGATTGATGAAAATATCACTTAAATGCCATCGTATCTCCAGACCATCACATCTTTCTGGTCAAAGCGCTATTGTTACTGAACCACAACTAATCGGACGTAGTTCACCACCTTGCCTTCTATCTCCCTCTCTTTCTTCCTCTCTCCTCCCTTCCACTCCATTTGCTCCAATATTAAAGCTTATTCCTATTCCCTCATTTCTTCCTTCACCCTTAATCTTGATGGCGCATATATTCTCTCTCTCTCTCTCTCTCTCTCTCTCTCTCTCTCTCTCTCTCTCTCTCTCTCTCTCTCTCTCTCTCTCTCTCTCTCTCTCTCTCTCTCTCTCTCTCTCTCTCTCTCTCTCTCTCTCTCTCTCTCTCCCCCTCTCGATCATTATTTTATTTTGTGATTCACTATTTTCCGGCAGGTTTGAATGCACAACATAATGAATCATATCCCAAATCGACTTCATTATTTAATGTTGTTCCTCCAATTGAATTGAATTCGCAATATTAACCTGGACATCATCCTGAATATCTTCAAATCCTCAAAGCCTTGTCATGTATGTAAGTGTGTGTGTGTGTGTGTGTGTGTGTGTGTGTGTGTGTGTGTGTGTGTTATTTCAATTCCAATAAGGGGCTAGAGTGCCTACAACTGTATAAAATAACTTGTTTATCAAAAAGATTTCCCTGATTCTACCTGATTTAATGTTTTATACATATCTATATCATCTATTTATATCAAGGTGATGTCTGCAGTCTGTCTGTCTGCCAGGTGTTCTGCCTGAATGCCTCTGTCTAGTATTTATGCATGCGTAACATATCAAAACTTGAATCTTATAATTGAAAGATCCAAACAGATGCAAATGGTGGTTACTGAACCACACACAAACTAGTATTAACAATAACAATACATTTAGTATGTCAATGTTAGGGTTTTTCCCCTTTTTCTTAATATGTTGCTTATATTAGAATATTTTGAAATTAAAATTTCAACTGAACTGCACATTTTATGTGGTCAATCTTAAATATTAATAAAATACATTTTATAACTCATGTTTCAGGATAAGAGCTTGGAATATTCAACCTGTAGGTTTACATGTTAGGCATGAAGTCCAACCTGTATGTTTACAAGTTACACAGGAAACTACTTGAGTAGTTTATGTAAAATGATCAGTCCAAATAAATGGGTTCCTCTATAATAGCACAATTACAGTGTACTGGTGTTGATAACAATATCTTTTTTGTTTTATTGAAAGCTTGGAGGGTCTTGTAAGTGAGTTCAGATTGATTCTTTAAGATAAAGTTTAAAATTGTTGCCTCCTGAAGAATCTGGCAGAAGTGTAGTTGGAGGTTTTTTGACAGTGTTCCCAATCCTTTCTCAGATTCTCTCACGGATACTAAATAGAAAAGGGGAAAAATGGGAGTTGTTGAAACATTACAAATACCTCTGGGTATCAGATGTGATTTTACAATAAACAAGCTATCCGGGATATGTGCACAGGTACCAGTCAATGACACTTTAGTGTATGCAGCCTTCTTGAAGAACATTTTGAATCTTATTCCAAAACATCACCACACTATTCACTTTCATCAATGTTTGAGACAAATTGGCCCTTCATATATTGACAATGAGATGCAGAGCTATAAAAGTTATTTTTATTAAAAAAAACGAACAACATCCTTAAAATAAGCAACAAATAGCAGTCGCTTATCACTGGGTTTCTTGCCATCAAAGGTATTGGCACGATAAATAATTCCTGTTGGTGATTTCGCAACTTGATTGATCCAGTAAGATAAGTGTCACTCTTTGGCTCAATTGCTGAGCACCGGTCTTGTTGTTTGTATAGACATGAACAGATTCTTTACAGCAGTGGTTCTCCAACGCGGGTGCGCGTACCCCCAGGGGTACTCTGGAGTGCAGGGGGTAAAAAGAAGAAAAAAATAGCAATCGATTCAATCCTGAGAGCTAGACCATAGAACATTTAGAAAGTGAACAAGTGGTTGAAATGTGAATCTGAAAACAAGGAGATAGGAGAATCCGTGAAAGAGAATGCGCATCCAGAAACACCAACATTTCAGGAATAATATATTGGAATGGGATTCACCTCTACAGGCTCTCACCCTGTGCCGGCGTCGTGCTTCTCTTGTGGGGAGAAATTAGCGAACAGTTGCATGAAGAACAGGCCCATGTTTCTCACTAAATTGTGAGTATTTGCACACTTTAAATATTCATGTTGACACTGTCAAACAGAGCACACAGACAATATTTATGTTCAATTTATTTTTTTGTTATTTTTTGTTATTTATGTGTTTTGTGCCGGTGTAGGGAGTATTCAGCTGGAAAAGTATCCTATAGGTACACTAGTAGAAAAAGTTTGAGAACCAATGCTTTAGAGGAATGGAGATTATTTGTGTCGCCCAGGGGAAGTCAGTTTGTTGAACATGTCCATGCTATTAATGTTTTTGAGGATAAGCATGTTTTTTTTATGCCAAGCTCACACTACAGGACGCTGAAATCTTCAAAACATCCCATCTGAGGAAAGCAGCTCACATCTTTCAACTGTCAAATGACCGACTTTAAAAACCGCTGCAAGGTGTGGAACACACTAGCATATTTAGGGAGGAAATACAATTACCCCGTTGGTCTCACATCACAAGACTTCTTCAGGACAACAAATCAAAAATAGGAATAGGATGAATCTTTGAGTATGTCTACGGGAGTGTGAATACTGTCATGAAAGTCAGAGTAGGCCAAATGCATAATACCTGATTGAATAGTAATGGGCTACATCTGGTACATCTTTATTTTTAAGTCTATAGTCGGTTTACTCTCCAAAGAGAATATCCTGGCAATTTTAATAATTTTTAAGTTCAGCAAATATCGATAATGCACTATATTCTCATCAATGAACATTACGTAGGTTATTAATAAAATAATACTTGGCACTGCTGTTCATGAACAACATGGACTCTACTTCCTATCCAAACACTGGATTGCTATTGTCTCTGACATTGTGTTTAGGTTATGTTGGGTTTGATGTGCAGTGCACTCATGGTTTCTTGTTTATCTTTGCGAGAGAAGTATATGTGTGTGTGTGTGTGTGTGTGTGTGTGTGTGTGTGTACATGCAAAACAGAGGAATGTGTTTGAGAGAAGTGTGTGTGAGGGAGAGGGATGGAGTGCGTGAGAGAGACACATGTGTGAGGGGAAGAGAAGTATGTGAGAAGTGTGTGCAAGAGGAATGTGTGTGTGTGTGTGTGACAGAGAGAAATGTGTGCGCATGTGAGAGGAGGGTGTGAGATAGTAATCTGTGAGAGAGGTGTGTGTTCATCCATTAGGAGTGTGTGGGGCGACAGAGTTGCGTGTGTATGCCTGCGTGTGTAGAATGCAGACCTGCATAATGTGAGGCTAAATCTGTAAACAATAACAAATCATTCTCAATATCCAGTCTAATTTGAATTAAACCATGATCAATCTCATCGCCCTCTGGCCTTTGAAAATGTACATTTATAATGCAGATATATAATGTCTTAAACTATCATAACAGTTCTTAACTATTGTATAGTTCTCAACGACCACTCTCAATGAAGTATGATAAACATCCTATTTGAAAAGCATTTTATTTTTATGCTGACATCATTGAGTTTTATTTACTACAACATACATTGTTTTACACCATATGATTATGATATGATTCCACTGAATCAACGCATGCTTTGCAGATAATGCAGCATTTTGTATTCTACATTTCCTAGACTTCAAACATAAATGCACCAGAACATGTTGCTACTTTGACTGTACATTGAGCAATCAACGTTCAAATGTCAATACAGCCATCACCACACTCAAGGAGAGCTCCTGTGTGGCAACATGGAGCACTAGGTCATGCATCATTGTCTGCAAACCTTACAATAAACCGGTTTTCCAACACAACACAATCCTGCGTCCTTGTTTGTGGGAGTCCAATAAAAGTCACCCAGGTGGAGTGTGGCAGACACTTAGGTCGCGTGTAGCATGGACCTTGCTACAGATTTATTTACTGTGTTGCTAGGTTTTCAGGTGTTTGTCCACTGCACCAACGTAACCACACCCAACTGTAGAATATTGGCCAACACAGAATTCCAGAACAACCAACCACCACAATCAGGTCTGGTACACTGACTCGCTGTTGGTGTTTTATTGTTAAGGCACCTTTTAGAGCTATCATGTTCCCCGGAGATACGGCACTGTGTATGCGCCCTGTTGATCCGTTAGGGCAAGAGTCTTCTCATAATCCAGTGATGGAGTCGTCCAGTGGCCTGGGCGGGTGGTCAAAGGTCGCACTCCCCTGAGGCCCCCTCTGGCAGATTATAGGGGCATGTCTGACTGGCAGAAGACCCAGAGGCAGTTGAAGAATATGATGAAAGAATTATAACTGCACAATTGACTGAAAGCACCCTGGGGTCCCTTTAGAATGAGCTACTGGAAATTGCTGTGGGGAAGGAGGCTTTCCGTGCTTCCGCAAGATCCACGACATTGGATAAATGGGACAGGTTTTAGTGAGGTGAAGGGGGAGAATACAGTTTAACCGTCACAGTGTTTATGTCGAATGCACTTCAATGAAGCTACTTTAAAGAAATTGTGTTGAGTTCCTCGTCCGCTTTTCTGCTTGATTTGCTGATTGGGCCAGTCTGAAAGTACCGTAAATACGTTTCACGGATCAACTGTCATCTTTTGTGAGTGGGACAGAAGATTCAACACAATTCTACACGCAATGTTTTGTGTGTGTGTGTGTGTGTGTGTGTGTGTGTGTGTGTGTGTGTGTGTGTGTGTGTGTGTGTGTGTGTGTGTGTGTGTGTGTGTGTGTGTGTGTGTGTGTGTGTGTGTGTGTGTGTGTGTGTGTGTACAGTGTACTGTATATCTCTCTCAGACAACCACTTTGAAAAAATAATACTTTTTTTCCATCATGTGCTGCTGCCGAGCTATAGGGCCCCTGGTCTATATCTCTGTGTGTTTACATAGTCCTCACTGTGGTTTACACGCTGTTTACCCTACTGCTCCTGCAGGAGTTCATCTTCTGTAACAGACACCTTTTAGGAGAAGTCCGTATCTCTGCTCTTACAATGCTGTCTTTTACCGGCAGATCCTTGACCTCTTTGTGGCTCCTCTGCACCCAGACTTTCTCTGTCTTCTATCTCTAGATCTGCGCCTGTCTTGGCTGCTTGATTGCGGGTGGCAAAAGATGTGCTTTGCTTTTAGAACAATAAGAGTTAACTGTTGCTCATCTGTTTTCATCCTTTGTTGCCTTTAAATCTTTTGGTAAATGGGGATGCGCAGACTGACAACTTAATGCCGGGGAACCATCTCCTTTATCTCTGAGTGAGTCGCTCAATAGACTCCCAATAGATTTTGCAAGTGGATAACCAATTGATGAACTGGAACCACTCGTATCATATAGGGATTGAGATCAGATCTTAATATTCTCCATGAGTTTGGCCGATGGATTGTTTTTTTTTTGTTTGCAGACAGATTTCATTCAATGCGGAAACAAAGCCAAACTGTGTTAGTTGCAACACAGTTATCAACAAAATAATGCAATCTGATGAAACCAGAGGCTGGGGGATGGCAAAATAAAATGATGGATGAAAAGATAGATGGATAAACGGATGGGTGAACTGTTGAATAATTTGTCAATAGATGGATGGATGATGGATAGAGAGACCGCAACCGCTTGGTAGAATTCAGTTTATACCAAAAGCAAACTACTTTGTCAATAACTTTTGAAACTTTGTACACCTTTTAGGGCTTCCCATATTTACAGATGGCCAAGTTTTGAAGCGTGCACAGAGTTGGAACTATTTCCTCTAATGGTGGCTATAGGGAAATTACCCTAACTTACAGCTTATTACATTAAAATGATCAATTGGCAAGAAATGGGAAACAAGCTACTATGAATAGCTGTGGGAAGCTGAAGCATGGCCTTCAGTGTTGTTTCTTCATTGACTTGTTCCCAGGCTGGAGGTCAATCAATCAGAACCAGCAGTGTTGGTGACCGTTTGGCTTTGACCCATGTAGATGCCAGCCACAGCCAGGGGCCAGTCAGTGGAGAGGTAGACTTTAAATCAAATGAATAATATTTCCGAATCCTATTTGTGTCTTCAGTACCCCAAGTGCCGGAGAGTGAGTGACCGTTTTTTTAAGATGGGAACCAACCCTTGCCGTTAAATACTATACACCAACGTACAAATACAATGCAAAAGTAACAATATGAGGTTGTCTGTGACTTTGCTACCAAATGTGAGGTTGGAATGAGATGTGATCTCATAAAAATGGGCTGAATTACTATGGAATGAAGTCCAATTAATCCTTTACCTCACCAACATTCTGGCATTATTTTGACAACATTCCCAGAAGACAGGAAATTCCGATCATACATTATGATATCTGTTGGTTACATTTTCAAAACGGTTGTAGAATGGTAAAAAAAAATAATAATAATAGTGCAAATGTACCAAAAGGTGAAATTGTAAAAAACATTAATTTGAATAACCAACAAATGTAGAAGTATTGTCAAATGGCCAGAGGTGCAGCTGGAAATACAATTATGATGAAACCCTTTGCTAACTTACCCTTAACTGAAAATGTAGTAGATTTGAATTATTATTAATCATCACCACGGTTAAAAAGGGTGGTCTTCCCTTTCTGTTCTTTCTCTCTAGCATTTACCTCCTTTACCTGTTCCCAATCATTAGAAAACCCACTTTGATTTTAAACTTAAAAAAGTGATGTCAGTCCATTTCTCTAACATTTCATGTTAATTTACAGGATTTCCATCAGCATCGACTTAAAACAAGTCTCTTTCATCCCTAAACCCTTTCTCCCACCATCTCCCCTGTTTCCTATTCCACTCCATATTTCTCTGACTTCAGTGTCTCTTACCTTCATCCTTTCTCTCTCCATGTCTTGGCTATCTCTCTCCCCTGAAAGGCCACACACAAGGCCATCCACTCAAAGGTCTTCATCAGGCACACCCTGCGGGAGGGGGAGGTGGTGTACTGCCAGTGTATACTGGCTGAGATTGAAGTACAGGTGAGGTGATGCTCTATTGATGAGAGTCACAGTATAGCCTCCCTACGAGGCTATATGGTCTTCGATGCTATCTGTACGCATCGTTCACGGGGCTCTGAAGTGGAAGGTCAGTTTGAACAAACCACAATGGAGGACACCCCGTACCGAATTTGGGATGACAGCCTTGTGCTATTCAGAATATAGAATAAGTATTAGGCCTATTAAGATGACATCGTAACTCGAACAACAATTATCATAATCATCACCATTGTAATTATTTATTGTATTTTTCGAGCATTGTTCGAGCAAGTTCTTCTTCTTACTTTTATTATGAATAGGCCTAGTAGTAGGTATTTTGTGATATTATATTATCAACAGCAACTTATATGGGCCAACTGTATCTACCATATATTATAGTACATATGGGTAGCTGAATTTCTAAGTCTTGTTCTGACACAAGCTATGAATGAGGCACACTGGTGTGTAGTCAGGCAACTTAATCCTGTATGCATGCAAAAAGAAAGAAGAAAACTGCGTTCAAATGAGCTAACAGGGAAGCGTTCATAACCTTTGTGATGGGGAAGCAGAGGTGCTGGTGGCGGTGGTGGTGGTGGGTGGAGGGCTCTTGGCGGCATAATGAGACGGGCTGACACAGAAGGAGACGCTAGTACTTTCTGGGTGAGAAGGAGCGCACTAGAGCTCCTGCACGACACCAACACTACCTTTTTAATATTCTTGGGGAAACGGCAGAAAATCGAAAGTGCGTTTCGAGCTCTTAGCGAGCCAGTTTCACCTTAGTGGAGATCGATTTCTGATTTTTCGATCCGTATTTAATTGGACGAGCAGCGCCGTCGCGGGGTTCAGGACAAAGGTACAGGCGACACTCGGGTGGACTATTCAGTCCAAATGCATCTCCAGAGGACCCGCGCTCTGGTACTGTGGACCCATCCTAGGATCCCTGTCACCCTTTCTCCTTGAGTCAGGACACAATATCGGTGAGTCTATTTATTTAATTGCATTTAAACTCCAAAATGTAAGTCGTTCGTATTTTGCTGTGACGGAATTAATGTGTTCGCAATTAAGAAATGTTATCGGTAGCCTCGAACTCAAGCGTTTATCATAGTCCGTGGTCGGAGTTTAGGCAATTCTTGAAACGACATTGTCACTATTCAACAGGTTTCAATTCATGGCGATATGCACTACGCTCTGCAGGCAAATAATACATCGCCCACTGTGAAGCGCATGAAGGATATGGAACACACACATATATCGTCAATCAAAAACACACACACACACACACACACACACACACACACACTCGCACATACACGCACACATACACACGCACACTATATTGTAGCCTACTGTTGCCGAATCTGCAGCTGTAAGCCTAAATAACTGTCATTGACGATATACGGCCACCCCAAGTGACTTAAATAAGAACATGCAGAAGGCAGATCATAAACCTAACTGCTACCGCAGTCAGCAAATCTTCCCTTTTGTTTTTTTAGGTACTTCTTAATTTATAGTGACTCATTTCTGAGAGTGTGACAGTTATTCAGTTAAAATAACCAAACATGTTTGCAGTTGTGCTTTTTGCCTATGTTTTATTATCTCACGTTGACTTCAACAGTGCAGTGTCTGGCTGGTTGCCTTGCACTCGTGTTGCCGTTGCCATAAATCAGCTTTTCCCTCAGTGCCGAATGACATTGCAATGAAACGTCTCCCTTTATTTTATTGTCAGAATAAAGTGGCGGTGCAAATTGGGAAGGAGATAAAAGAGGACTTAATTAATCAATGATGCAGCTGGTAGCTAGTACTGTAGCTCGTAGCAGTTAATCCAGTTTGCTTTTTTTGTTAATTCTTTCAAGGCTTTTCACAAATTCCCTCTTTGAATGTCTCAATTTGTTTAGATGAAAGTGGATCTCAAAGCGAGAGGCGTGTGACGGAGGGAGCGGAAGACCTCCTGCGAGAGTCTCCTCCGACATGGCAGGTGTGTCCGCATGGCTTCCCTTCGCCAGGGCGGCAGCCATTGGCTGGATGCCCGTGGCCAACGGCCCCATGCCTGTGGCGCCGAGGGACCACAGCAAGAGGAAGGACGAGCTCATCGTCCTCAACGTCAGCGGCCGGCGCTTTCAGACCTGGAGGACCACGCTGGACCGTTACCCAGACTCCCTGTTGGGCAGCTCCGAGAAGGAGTTCTTCTTCAACGAGGAGACCAAGGAGTACTTCTTCGACCGTGACCCCGACTCCTTCCGGAGCATCCTGAACTTCTACCGCACGGGTAAGCTCCACTACCCGCGCTACGAGTGTATCTCGGCCTACGACGAGGAGCTGGCCTTCTTCGGCATCATCCCCGAGATCATCGGCGACTGCTGCTACGAAGAGTACAAGGATCGCAAGCGGGAGAACGTTGAGCGTCTCCAGGACGACCAGGAGGAGAACAAGGACCTCAAGCTGCCCAACATGACCGCCCGCGAGACCATGTGGCGGGCCTTCGAGAACCCCCACACCTCCACCATGGCGCTGGTCTTCTACTACGTCACGGGCTTCTTCATCGCCATCTCTGTGCTCACCAACGTGGTGGAGACGGTGCCCTGCGGCACCTCCACGCAGCAGAAGGAGGTGCCCTGCGGCGAGCGCTACACGGTGGCCTTCTTCTGCATGGACACGGCGTGCGTGATGATCTTCACCGTGGAGTACCTGATGCGGCTGTTCGCCGCGCCCAGCCGCTACCACTTCATGCGCTCGGTGATGAGCATCATCGACGTGGTGGCCATCCTGCCCTACTACATCGGCCTGGTGATGACGGACAACGAGGACGTGAGCGGCGCCTTCGTCACCCTCAGGGTGTTCCGCGTCTTCCGCATCTTCAAGTTCTCCCGCCACTCGCAGGGCCTGCGCATCCTGGGCTACACGCTGAAGAGCTGCGCCTCGGAGCTGGGCTTCCTGCTCTTCTCGCTCACCATGGCCATCATCATCTTCGCCACGGTCATGTTCTACGCCGAGAAGGGCTCGTCGTCCACCAAGTTCACCTCCATCCCCGCCTCCTTCTGGTACACCATCGTAACTATGACGACGTTAGGGTGAGTGGATGCAAATTCCCCCCCCCCCCCCACCTGATGCTTGATAAAACGCATGATGCAAGCACACGGCCAAACAAGCACGTGCACACGCACGTTTACACACACACACACACACACACACACACACACACACACACACACACACACACACACACACACACACACACACACACACACACACGCACACACACAAGCACACATACTCTCAAGTCAATAAGCATATATGCACTTTTCTAAGACTCATTTTATATTATTACTGGCAATTTCTTTATTTTATAATACCCTCCTGCTTCTCCCTTCTAGTCCACTTTGTGTCTTTATGCAACATTTTTGCATAACTGAACACCTTATCTAGCCGGGTTGTGACTATAATATGTTTGTGATTGTTGTGTTTCTTTGGGGTCAGGGCCTTCTGCGCCTCTGCCCCCACTCTGTGGATCTGCTCCCCCTCCATATCCGCTGTGCCACTTCAGTGGAGTCCTTCAAAAAGCTCCTGAAGGCACACCTCTTCTTAGAGGCCTATGGCCTTTAACCTGCCCCCCCCCCTGTGTACACCTCTTGTAAAGCGACCTTGGGTACCTTGAAAGGCGCTATATAAATTGAATTTATTATTATTATTATTATTTATACAAATGGACTCTCCACGGAACTGAACCAGGATTTGGAACCCACATAAGCCCTGCCTGTCTCAAACAATATATGAACGGGCCTGCAGCTTAATTGAGCCTGTCATAATGAGTCATGCCATCGCTGGGTAGTGTTGCATTCACGTAGCGGTATCAACCCCTTTGTTTGCCTAACTTAAAACAAGCCAAATAAGGACATGTTTGTTAATGAGGGGTTGGGCTTGAGTCATCTGAAAGGTGATAATGCATGCAAGTGATGAGAAATCCCATGATTTGTTTGCATACATTGCGTGTTGCGTGTGAGCTGACTGTGCCATAGGTTCTTTTTCATTATTCATTGAGTGCAACTTTCACCTCCTCAAAGTACATGAATGCAGCCATTTAAACAAAGCTTCCTGGTAAACAAAGCATCCTGGTTGTTTTGACTTGCAGCCAACGTGACATTATGCCTTACAAATGACCAAATTAAACATTTGTGACTTCATGTTTTACAGATGACAGCACAAGAGTAAATATTGCATCTTTGTCCCACTGTGTGTGTGAGAGCTACAGTATGGCCCCCTTTGAATTGCCTTAAGAAACAGAATAATCAAAGTGCATCGCCTCAAGCTTCCAAAGAATGAAGCTGCACTGTTTTGTCGTATTTTTGTGGAAGACATTAGCGAGGCACCTTCCATACAAGAACATGTACCTCACAAGGGCTTTATAGTCCCACTCTGGTTTTAACTTCCTGAGACGACATCCCGAACGGCAGTGATTTATGTCCCCTCGTAAAAAGTTATTTCAAATCCGCCCGACTCAAGTTCTTGAAAACCAGGAAATGACACTGCATTGGGTGACACTTTTGTTATTCGTACGGGGGTTTCTTACTTGACAGTGCACCATACTGGCCTTAAAGGTGTGTATCTTCTTAATTGAATGGACCTGAATTATCAGGTTGTACCACCAACAGGCATGATCAAAAGGTTAACATGAATGTTTACATCAATGAATATTCACCATGCGTTTTTTTTTAAATTATTATAATTTTTTTTTTTTGGAAGAATGCTAGGTTTGGAATACATTCATATAGTCTTTTCCACTTTTGTATTCTCCCTGCTCTTTATGCAGACCATTGTCTGTCTGCCTGAGATAATCTTTGACTGTATATTCTTCATCGATAGATAAAAAGACTGGGCTGGGAGGGACCACTGAGACACTGTAGCTCACACTGCTGTTTAACACGTTAGCCAAAAAGGCGACCCTCAACCTTCTCTCACAGCGCGTGTTCACCGTTGTCGGATTCCGGAACGGGGGGCTTATTATTAACTGCAAGTCTACAGCGAGTAAGAGCCTTAAGAGGAAGCATACAGTACCTTAAACTCGCCAAGGAATGTAACTATCCCGCTCCTAAAAACTGTACCGTTAGCAACCTCAGTGGTCTGGGTCTTGTTAAGGGAATCATAACAGTTATTACATTTATTGTCTGACCGATGCTGTCAAAGCAGGTGTCTTTGGGCGTGGAGAATATAAAAGGTGCACTGTGTAGAATGGACTTGCCTATAGTGGAATGTAGTTGGCAAAAATGTAATATATTATAATAATTATGTTTTAATTAGTTTATAATCCCATTGAAATAAGAACCCTTGTGTTTTCGTTACCTTAGAACAAGCACTTTATTTCTACATAGGGAGCGGATCTTCTTCGAAGGGGGCGGCCATGTTGCCCCTCTCTCTTGAGCTGTTGCAAAACGCCCAACAGCTCAAGAGAGAGGGGTGATTTTAATCAATCCAAAGAGAGCTCTAGGAAGGAGGGGATTGTTTTATCCCCATGGCTACGACCCATTTGTTATACTTTTTTAGTACCGTCGTTGTGTACGAGCATTATAATGAGCGATGTTGCATCGTCAACATCGACCACTGGCAAGACGGCGCTCCACACACCTACACACGACGGGGCTTCATGTTCTAAGTGTCTGAGATGCATAACCTTCCGTCCCAGAGAGCATTGTGCTGTGGACACGTATAGTACTATAACGCCTGGTGTGTGTAGGTGTGTGTAGGTGTGTGTAGGTGTGTGAAGCTACGTCTGTTCAGCGGTTGATCTTGATGATCGAGTCCTAGAGTGGCTGAGGCTTCCTGGACCCTTATAATATAACGCCACGGTGTCTTAAGCAACAACACTCATTACAATGTTCAGCCCCATTATTGCAAAACACTCTTTTGTGATAGTTACTCTTGCCCTGGGATGGGCACTCATGGACCTCCGGCCTACTTGTCAAAACCGCTGAAGTGCCACAAGGGTAAGCAAATGTAATTACAATGTTTGCATTATTTGTTCCTTTGATTTGCACACTTAAGATCTCAAAACATCATTGCCTGAAATTGTCTTTTGTCCAGTGCTGTTATTTGGGAGTCAAAAACCGCATAGTAAATTAAAAAGTGTGCGTATGTGCGTGTGTGATACTCAAAACAATGAAGGACTCGGACACATCATACACCAGAGGAGTTGTCCTTGCGCTCATAAGCATGAATGACACTTGCACGCACGCACGTACACAGACACAGGCGCAAGCACACACACACACACACACACACACACACACACACACACACACACACGCATGCATCATGCACAGATTGTCGTAACTCTTGCATCAGCTCTGTGACCTGGCCTCCGTGAGTCCCTCTGTGGGAGCCCAGACAGGGCCGCGGGGTTGGGCTGGGTAATGGGCTGGAACCCAGGGCACATGTTGTGATGGTCGAGGGTAGTCAGTAGCCAGGGGCGGACTGGCTGGCTGGCGTGATCAGGAGCTTGGTTGCCTCCGACCATCAGGCAGTGGCAGAACCTAATCCACTAGGATGATGGGAAAGGAGTTAAGCCCTCTTTCTGCTACAGCCCCTGTCCCCTGACTCCTGCTATCCGTCTCAATGTGTTTTTTCCCTCTTCGTCGTCATCGTCTAATCATCATCTGTGACTGTGAGTGTGATCTGTATAAGTTGTCATGGGACCCATGATACATGGCAGGGCTAGCAGGAGTAGTCATTGTTGTTCCTCAGAATATCTTGTATTTAAGATTTAGGAGCTATTATTTGAGTGTCATCTGATAAATGTTAGTGAAATGGTCTGTGAGAATATCTGTTTCAAGTGGACTGGGCCAGTCTCTGTATGAGACCACTTCGATTTTGGACAACTCAATCAGAGTTGTGTGAGTGTATTGCTTCTCAACGTAAGAGAAATGTGTGGAGGGAGCAGAGAGCGAGTGGGAATTTTATTGGTTGTTGGATTTTAAAATCTTGCTCTCTGCTGTCCTTTTCCGGTCTATCTCTCTATATATATATTTTTTGTATTTCTTTTCTTCCTTCCTTCTGTATTTCTCTCTTTACAACGCTAAAATCTTGCAAACATCAACTTCAATATGCATGAGTAGACCGGCAGGCAAAAAAGCTGCTAATCTAAATAGCAATATTTAAGTATGCAAATGAATGCCACCGCTTTTCCCAATCATCCCCTCTTTAAAAAGGATCAAACCAATAGGGGGAGGGGGGGGAGTATTAACAAAGAGTGCTGACTGTGTTATAACCAGAGGCAGTCACCCTCCCAGTTGTGGAGTCCTGAGGCCTAAAAAAAAAAAAAGTTTGGTTCCTGTTGGTTGTCAGTTGAGGTCATGGGTAGGTAGGGAATTTTTTTTATTTTTTTATTTTATTTTTTCCAGTGGCAGCGAATGATAGGTAGGTTGTTTTCATTTAAAAACGAGAAAATTCGCTCATCCTTGTACAGAATGAAGAGGTGCTGTACCAAAACGTAATTATAGTTTGCATCAAAAAAAATGCAAACTATAATTTTATTTTTTTTATTTTTTTATTTTTATAAAGCTCATAAAATAATTTGGGTCGCACATAAATTGACAGGGTCGGTCGGAAACCGGAACCAAACAAAAATTTTTTTTAGGCCCGATGCTGGACATTCACAGAGAAGTGGCAGAAAGTGAGAGGAAACGCTGTTATGGATGTAGGTCATGTTCCCGTCTCTGCCTTAATCAGTGGCTATATATATATATAAACTGCTCCTCCTTTAGAGAGACATTCAGTTAGCTCATTCTTGGCTTGGCATGCTTCTGTGTTTTCCATGTCTCTCAGGCACTTTTAGGGACTGAGAGTGTGTATCATTGGCTGTATCATTGCTGTATGAGTGTGTCATTGGCCACTTGTTTGAATATGCTGATAGGCCTTGAAAATGAATGTGGGAGAGGGAGGAAGTGAAATCTGTCCCAAACCTCACTACTTCCTAATGTTGTTTCACAATATATCATATTATATGTCATATCATATGATTTTCTCTATGTTTAACATGCACGCACATGCTGCACACATGTATGCAAACATGCGCACAAACACCTTCAAATTATTACAGAAGGTCCTACCCAGAGACTAGGCCAATTTGTGGTGTGTGTGTTCCTCAAATGCATTTAAGAGTAAGTGTCATCTGATAAATGTTAGTGATAACAGCACTGGACAAAAGAACATTTCAGGCAATAATGTTTTGAGATCTAAAGTGTGCAAAACAAAGGAACAAATAATGCAAACATCGTAATTACATTTGCTTACTCTTGCGGCACTTCAGTGGTTTTGACAAGTAGGCCGGAGGTCCATGAGTGCCCATCCCAGGGCAAGAGTAACTATCACAAAAGAGTGTTTTGCAATAATGGGGCTGAACATTGTAATGAGTGTTGTTGCTTAAGACACCGTGGCGTTATATTATAAGTGTCCAGGAAGCCTCAGCCACTCTAGGACTCGATCATCAAGATCAACCGCTGCTCAGACAACATGCATCATGCAACAGTCATTTATAAATGCACACACACACGCACATGCACGCACACATGTATATGCACGCATGCGCACACACACCTTCATATTATTACAGAAGGTCATACCGAGAGACTAGGCCAATTTGTGGTGTGTGTGTTCCTCAAATGCATTTAAGAATAAAGGATAAATAGATCAAATGCCTATCATCCACCATTCAATATTTAAACTGTCGGAAAACAATCATGCCTTGATTTCATCTGCGCAGAAGAACAGACACCCTCCCAACCTGAGTAATTCAGGGAGGGCTCATTAACATGATTTATATTTTATACATTATAAATGTTATTCTGAAGACTAATTTAGTAAGTATTTTGTGTGTATTTATTTTGATTCATTATATGCACATATTTGTGTTTTGATATATGGCTTGTCTTCCTATTTTCAAATGTCATGATAAATCATACTGTTTCTTAATTACTTTATTTTGTTCCGAATGCGAGAGGCTTGAGTGACGCAGATGATGTTACGGGCTGTGTGTCAATTTGTGAGCGGAGTACAGCGCATCATTTGGTTAATAA
This sequence comes from Gadus macrocephalus, assembly GCF_031168955.1. Lineage (NCBI taxonomy): Eukaryota > Metazoa > Chordata > Actinopteri > Gadiformes > Gadidae > Gadus > Gadus macrocephalus. The sequence goes on from NC_082394.1 coordinate 12,860,028, forward strand.
TTCAGCAACACCTGGAATAAGAATTTGGATGCAATGCTGCATGTTTTATAAGCAGCGGGAAGTTTCCATCCGCCCCAGACCTTGAGTTGGTGGTGCAGCCCAAGCATTCTTCAATGGCAACCTGCTTTCAGAGAGAATTAATGGGACATTTTGTTGCTCACGGGACCCCAAGGGTCAGAGCGAGCCTCACTTTGGAGAAAATTAGTAATATTCCTTCTGTTATCTGGCCAAGGAGCACTGCAAGCTAATTTCCCAACACAGGGCTTTTTAATGGAACCTTTCTAATGATAGCTGTGGAATTTAATTTAGCTCCAACCGAGGTTCATTTAACACCTAAACTCATTTAGGAAGAATTATACTTAAGGAGGATTGCAGTGTCGAGAAAGCCTAATGACCCCGTCTATATTGGCACTCGCTCACTCTTTGTCACTCTTTGTCACTCTCTCTCTCTCTCTCTCTCTCTCTCTCTCTCTCTCTCTCTCTCTCTCTCTCTCTCTCTCTCTCTCTCTCTCTCTCTCTCTCTCTCTCTCTCTCTCTCTCTCTCTCTCTCTCTCTCTCTCTCTCTCTCACTTTTGCACTCACTCGCTGTCTGTCTCAAGTTAAATGAGAAGACTAATTAATCTCCTTATTGTGTGCATATATGCAAATACATTGACAACAACTGTTCTCAACACACACACAGACACACACACACACATACACACGCACACACTTTACTGCAGCAATTGCATTCCTATATACTATTCTATATGACATATATTTTTTGCTGCATCATTTATCCTTTCTTTGCTCTTTCTATCTCCAGATTCCCTTAGATTATCTCATAGGCTTCAAAGTTGTATCTCAAGCCACGGCAATCAATGGTAGGCGACATCAACCTTGATGTATCGTTCTTTGGCCTGATTTCACCTGACACACGATGTAGTCAGATAGTAGGGGCTTCATACCCATTTATGAAAGTCTTGAGTCTGACATTTGGGCCTAAATTGGATTAGATTTTGTGTTTATATGGATGTGGTCGGATGGTGTGGTCTAAGGTGATTGGTTTTTGGGAAAGTTTCAACAAGAATCTCACTGACCTCAAAATCAGATTCAAGCAAGGTCCTAAAACCAAAATTCAATATAGTTTACAATTTATTCACAACCTTTCACATCCTCTTTGGAGCTGCATAATTATATATTCTCATATTTCTAACAACATAAGTGAGATTATCATCTAATTCTGACCCAGAATTTGAGTTAGCTGGTAATGGCAAATGACAGAGCTTCCATCCCTTTATCGGGAAAAAAACGAAGTGTATCAACGCTCAACAAAAAAGAACAAAGCACCTTGAAGGATGCAGTGTGTGGCGTGCTGTCCTCCTCTGATCGAGAGGGCTATTTTTAGAAGCCCTGCCCTTATCTCGCTATACAGTCCGCAAAATGCTTTGCTCCGCTAGTCACGGCAAGGTAAAATACACGTACTAATAACCTGCCGTGCTTGTCTGTGCCAAAGGAGGGGTATCTACAAAAACGGTGAAACCAGGCTGCGTACAAGTCTCGGGATGCCGTAGCTTACCTCGCAGAACACACACAGGTCCCCGGGAGTGCAAGAACCATGATACTGACTTAATCGCAAGCGATATGCTCACACCTTTGGAGCACGCGGTAGCAGACAGAGGCGGACTCATCCCTGCCTTGTTACAGGCCGGCAGCCTTTCAACGTTCTCGCCTCCTCATTGAACCCAGCTTTCTTTCATCTTCTTGTCGCACATTCATTTTATACCTTAAAATTAGGGATAGGATGGTATGAAGCCATTATCATGGCTGGTTATTCTTCCGGGTTTACAGTTATAGCTCGCTATTAGGATGTTATTAGACACATTCATGGAAATGTAGTGGCAATACTGTCCCCTTCACCAGATTAGTGTCCGTTGTTTGGAAAAGTCAATTGAGTGTGATTGAGCCGCCCACTGCTGAGGAAGAGCCCACCACTACCTGGCCTCATCCTCATCCTCAGAACTGTTTATCCGGGGGTCGGTCGCGGACACTGCCTGTCCTTATGCCAGCCATTATGGATGCATACAGCATACGGTAAAAACAACATCTGATTATCATGTATTATGCAATTGACATGCCGAAGTAGCTAATATTGATATTTGCTGTGATTAGATGTCTATTTACCGCAATTAAACATATTCACTGTAATCATTAAATAATCAAGCTTCTTTGCATACAATCTGTTTAAGTTGTAACCTTCAATTAGCTCGTAGTGTACACTCTCAAGAGCCTGCCCACTCACACCGACCAGCCAGCCCTGCTATGCTAGTTTGTGTCAAACAGATGTGCAGCCAGTTGAACAGAACACCGTATAATTTTTTATTCTGACAATCTCCCGCCTACTGACTGGGAGGGGCTCAAATGTACACAAATAATAATAATAACCTTTTATGTTGTTGATTACTCAGTTAAGTGTGTGTGTGACACACACAAACGCCAAACTGAGTAATCAACGACTGGCTGTTATTACAAACTCAGGCTCATGCTAGGAATGAGAAAATGGGAGGTTGGTTTAAATGTGCGTGCATGCGAAGAAACACACAAACACAAGTCCAAAACTCGTGCTCGCAGCCGTGATGAAGCCCTAACCTGTGTGAACTCTGGCCAGAGTGTTTGGATTATCAATGTGTGTGTGTGTGTGTGTGTGTGTGTGTGTGTGTGTGTGTGTGTGTGTGTGTGTGTGTGTGTGTGTGTGTGTGTGTGTGTGTGTGTGTGTGTGTGTGTGGTCTGCTTTGTTTCCATTCATTATTTGCCTACCTGCTTCTAGATGCGTTAACTGATCAGTACCTACCATGTGTGTTTGCCAGCATGTGTGTTTGGAACACATTTGTGTATGCTTCTTTGCTTCCACACACTATGCAGGTGTTTTTGTTTGTGAGCTTTTGTTCTGTTTGCATACACTTCTCCTTATCAGCCTGCACTTGTGTTTGCCACCCGGTCTGTGTTGCTGTGTGTGTGTGTGTGTGTGTGTGTGTGTGTGTGTGTGTGTGTGTGTGTGTGTGTGTGTGTGTGTGTGTGTGTGTGTGTGTGTGTGTGTGTGTGTGTGTGTGTGTGTGTGTGTGTGTGTGTGTGTGTGTGTGTGTGTGTGTGTGTGTGTGTGTGTGCGCGCACCTGCAGTATTGCCATGGGTATATATACGCCCACCTGACATTATAAACAATGCCAGACTGTTTATTTATGGTTCCTATTATAGTGTTAAAAGCTTCTCTGAGATACAGTAGCAGCCTCCTTTTCTTCTGTTACTCAGCTTTAAATAGCAATTTATATGCAGCCACAGTTAAGCAAATGGACAAAGTAAAGTGTATTTATTTAAATAAATAATGAATTCCTCTAGCATATGTTAAGGAGAATGTGCTCTTCTTTCTAATTTAAGAATTGGTGATATTTGCCAAAGTTATCTTTATGACAAGCCGTGAAGCACGGCGTGATGAGCTGTTCCTCATCTTGGCGTCATTGCAGTGTGTCAAAACACGGTCACACACAAAATGTTGCTTTAGTTGTTTTTCTGGCTGGAGGACCACACTGGGATCTCCAATGCTTTTAATCGACCGTTTCACCAATTGTCACACCAATGTTGTCAATGTCAACAATATATATATGGTATGTAACACAATATTACTCTGACATTAAATGATCAGTTGTAGCCACTTCTATTTGAGTTGTTTTTGTTGTTGGTATGGATTGTGAGAACAATTATGTAAGGATACTTATGGCATAGACTTATAAAGTACTACATTTAGTATAACATATTCTGAGATCATCCAGAGATCATTGGGTCGTAGTTAAAGTCAGTTACAGTCGGACTGCCCGGATACCAAGACCGAATGATCATCAAGAGATCTTAGGGTCTTAGTTAACGTCAGGTACATTCAGACTGCCTCGATACAAAGACCCAATAATCATCAAGAGATCTTAGGGTCTTAGTTAACGTCAGGTTCATTCAGACTGCCTTGATACAAAGACCCAATGATCATCAAGAGATCTTAGGGTCTTAGTTAACGTCAGGTTCATTTAGACTGCCTCGATACAAAGACCAAGAGATCTTAGGGTCTTAGTTAACGTCAGGTACATTCAGACTGCCTCGATACAAAGACCCAATGATCATCAAGAGATCTTAGGGTCTTAGTTAACGTCAGGTTCATTCAGACTGCCTTGATACAAAGACCCAATGATCATCAAGAGATCATAGGGTCTTAGTTAAAGTCCGGTGCAAGCCTGGATACCAATTACTGGCTTCTCATGGATGAAGGCTCTTGTGACAGCATTACAACTCAATGTCTTAAAGGGACTCTCACCTTTGTTGCATTTTTACACTTTTTTTGGATAAGGTTAAATTGGTATTAATAAGGTAATAACACTCTAATATGCAGGACAGACCCACCAGGAGTAAAAACAATATTACTCTCATAATATTTAGTGAAAACTTCAACCAATAAAATTCTTCGGACCGAAGGACCTTATTGGCCGACAGACCTGTCTGTTTGCTGCATGGATATATAAGGTTTTCCGTCTGCTTCATTCGGGCCCGCGTCATCAAGGCGCGTCCTCAACTAGAGGGTTTGTTTTGATTCCACGGCAGACAGTAGCGAGTAGCGACCGTAGCGACCGTAGCGACTGACGATGGCAGACCAAAGTGGTCCACGGCGTACTGAAACTGCACCATTCAGTCCGATTAGGGGACTCATCTCGGACTCGGACTCACAGAGTTACCCTCCTCTGGAGCCTCAGGAAGACCTCCAGACTGTTGGCCACCAACTGCACCATTCAGTCCGATTAGGGGACTCATCTCGGACTCAGACTCACAGAGTTACCCTCCTCTGGAGCCTCAGGAAGACCTCCAGACTGTTGGCCACCAACTGCACCATTCAGTCCGACAAGGGGACCCGATTCGGCCTCAGAAGCCAAGTGGTCCCGCTCCCCTGGATGATTCTCAGGACCTCCAGACCGTTGGCAACCAATTAGGGGACCGATTAGGGGACCCGTTTCGGACTCAGACGCGACGTTGTCCCGCTACTCTGGAGCTCCAGGAAGACCTCCAGACCGTTGGCACCCAACCGCACCATTTAGTCCGATTACGGGACCCATTTCGGACTCAGACGCGACGTTGTCCCGCTACTCTGGAGCTCCAGGAAGACCTCCAGACCGTTGGCGACCAACCGCCACACTCAGTCAGATTACGGGACCCATTTCGGACTCAGACGCGACGTTGTCCCGCTAATCTGGAGCTCCAGGAAGACCTCCAGACCGTTGGCAAACAACCGCACCATTCAGTCCGATTAGGGGACCCATTTCGGCCTCAGACGCTACGTTGTCCCGCTACTCTGTTTGTAATGCTCATACACCTTTCTTATACTCAGTGGGACCACTGTCCTTCAACATGGGGCCTCAAAACGGTATCACACGAAACCCATAAAATTACAGTGAGCCACCTGCTAAATTTCTTGTTTACTAGACCCCTGGTAGATATTATGACCCCTGGGAGTCTAAACACAACCCATGGGAGTCTAGAACTTTTGTACTCAAAAAAATAACGCTTAGTTTTGTACTTTTGTAAAATAACGCTTAGGGGGTGGGGCATTGGAGGAAGGCGGGATGATTTGAATGTGGTGTAATTCTCAAATGCAACAAAGGTGAGAGTCCCTTTAACCTTAAGTCTTTTGTTCCTCTAAAAAAATTAGGAGAGCAAATATAATTTACTTTTATATAAGTAATATTGAATGACTATTAATTATATAATTGTTACTATTACATAATTATTAATATAATATAGTTATTATGATTATTATATAATAATATAATGTATTGGTTGTGTGTGTGTGTGTGTGTGTGTGTGTGTGTGTGTGGGGGTGCGTGTGTGTGTGTGTATTTATGTTATATATATATTAATTTATATGTGTGTGTATATGTATTTATATATATATATATTAATTTATTTTATTTTTTCTTGAACATGTAGACATTAACAAAATAATGTTTAAGAATCAACATAGACATATATAACAAAATTATATATATATATATATATATATATATATCAGTGTTTTATGAGGAGTTATTGAACTGAGAAATTGAGGTGTCACAATGTGCCATCCTCACCCACCAAACTGCCCAAAGCATGTGCAATTATAAGGCACTTATGTTACCATAGTTCTCCTCAAAGAACATTTTCATTGCCATAAGTTTGATTTGCCAGTTGTAGGTTTGGCCCTCAGTTGGCCACATTTATTTTGACACTTTTTTGTTGGAACAAGTCTGGTTGTCAAAAGTGCCTTACTTTAATGTTTAAGTGCCTTACTTTAATGATTGTGGTGAGGAATTAGTTATTTTTAAAGGTATTTATCTGAAACAGAATATTAGTTTGCTAGGATTAATAAAGAGGGGAAATTGCTGAATTAATAATCGTTTAGTTGCATCTCCTGTCAGACCAGAGCATTATACATTAAACGGACATTTAACATTTAGGTCATTATTTTGTATAATTTAAGGCTTGTTTCAGTGATCTTCGAAAGGTGTCCTTTGCTTTTATTTACAATTTCCAAAATCTATTTTTCATTGTTCTGACAGAACAAGGGATGTTTAAGTACATATTAAAATTAATGACTAAATGTTCCTTTCCAACTGTGAACTCTACCACATTAGCAGGGGTGTCCTGAATTAGCATTAATGTTAGTTGGCAGAGTGACAAAATAATTAAAACAGTTTCATGAATAAAACAATTTGAGAAAACATGGGAGAAGTGGAAAGAAGTAAGAGAGGTCTTTGGCAGTTCCCTAGCAGCCCCACAGAACATTAATCAAGTCCCCCCCATGCTCACTCTGTGTTAAGTTTACACATTGACCCTGGTTTCATGTATGGTACTTTATGGGACATCTCTATTGTACTTGGTATAGTACTTTTTTATGGTATTTGGTATGGTACTACTTTATGGTACTTGGTGTGGTACTTGTTATGCTACTTCTTTATGGTACTTGGTATGGTACTACTTTATGGTACTTGGTATGGTAATTGGTATAGTACTTCTAGTACTTGCCATACTTGCCTGGTATGGTATTGTTTAATGGGAATTGCTTTGGTACTTGGTATGATACTTATCTACGCAACTGGGTATGGTGTTTCCCCCTGTTGCAGGCAAATTGGAGATTGTTGTGTGTGTGTGTGTGTGTGTGTGTGTGTGTGTGTGTGTGTGTGTGTGTGTGTGTGTGTGTGTGTGTGTGTGTGTGTGTGTGTGTGTGTGTGTGTGTGTGTGTGTGTGTGTGTGTGTGTGTGTGTGGGGGGGGGGAAAGGGGCTCTTGAAATGAATGAAAAATATATGAATAATAAAAAAATAGCAAATGAAAATTATTGAATAAGGTGCAAAGCAGCAGTCTGATTGCATTTTAGCCGGAGGGCAGTCCTGCCCCCTGTCCATCTGTTCCCCACGGCTGTATCCCAACCAGGGGGCCAGAGCTCCCCAGCCCTGCATGCACGTTGCCCACACGGATGAAAGTGAAGTGGCTGGATCCCACCGCCCTCCCAGAGCGAAGGTTTTTCAACAGCCTTCCTCGGGAAGTTAGGATTTAGCTTCTGGTGTGTGCTAAGTTTATTTTGTTGGTCTGTGTGTACTCGCTCCTTGTTGGGCTGGAATTGTTTCCATGAAGGCCAAATCCAAGGTTTGTAATTGAATTTGGCTGAAATTAAACATAAAAAAACAATGTAGGAAGCGGTCCCGTTATTTTAACAGACTCTCCATCAACTTTTTTGCATAATGAAATGAAAAAATAATTTCACTGTCTGCCGGTTTCACTTTTCTTCCTGTCACACTTTGTTTGCCTCGTATATTGTCTAAAGTAAAACCAATGAAGTAAATAATCCTCAGTGAAATGCGCTTAAACTCTTTCATTCACACCCTCCTGTGGTTTTCTTTGTTAAATCCTAATTGTCGCCTCTCAACATAATTCCCTAGTGCCATTAGCCCACAAAATGGAAAGCAATCTATGAAAATGTTATTGAGCATAGTCAAAGAAACTATAGTAGATAATAGCAAACCCACTGGAAGTATAAATTGCATATTGACTGTAGAGCTCAAGCTGCGCCATCTGTCTCCAGCCAAACAAGCCTGCAATACAGACCTGATGTTTTTCTTAAAACTAAATGACAAAGTGTACCAACAGATTGATGGACGCAAAGCGACAGCTGGGGATTGGCTGATTAATTACCCTGGAGGTGACGAATGCACCAATGGTGTCCCATTTCCCCGGATCAATTTGAATACCAATGGAAGCCAATAAACAGTAGCAGATGTACATGATGGAGTATTTTATTTATCCTGGGATAAACACATAATCATGAGCAGAAAATATATAAAAATCTCCCACAATTAGCAGACACCCCACAATCTGTCTCACAATGAACATGGGGAACATGTCTCTCACAGGTAGTCTATAGTCAGCCTCACTCAGTCTGAAAATATCATGTGTTTTGTTCAGTTTTACCTGCTCTATTAAATAGCTTTAGTATATAACAGAGAAAAAGGGTTGTATTCAATGTCCGTTATGCTTTTATGATAAAAAACATACCTTAATGACAAACATTAACCGTAAGCAATCAAATTATTGATATTCAAACTGAGATTTTTGTAGCCAGTCGTCTGAATGGCTCACCTGGCATACTGCTTTTATTTGGTTATAGTGAAATCGCGTTAGACTTACTGAGGCTGCATCACCGTTTTTTAAGCATTCCTTTGCGACTTTTGACATAAGCCACTGATGGAAGATGTTCTTTTTTGATTGAGTCTAATTATGTCTACCTTCTCTGTGGAATTGAAGTAGTGCAATTGCACCTCTGTCCAAGATCCTATTTGAATCTATGGGCCCTATCTTGCATCCGGCGCAAGTGACTTAGTCACTGGCGCATGTGTCGTTGCTAGTTTACAACTGGCGCAGAGCGTTCTTTTCCCACCACCGCCACTCGCCGGTGTATTAGGGATTGATCATGCGCCCCAAGGGGCGGTTCGGCGGAAGGAGGAGGCGTGTTCTGGCGCAAACGGTATTTTGCCGTTTCTGAATACCATTGCGCTACTGACCAGGAAATACCTGGTTTAAAGTCAGTGGCGCGTTGTTCAGATGCTATTTTAAGGGCGCATGCATACATGCGCATGCGATGCATACGGATTGCTTGTGCACCTCGCGCATACACTTTGCTTCTCCCATCTACCTAGCCGCACATTCTTGGTAAATTATTTGGTAAAGAACAGCTGATGCAGCGGTAATAAGTTGTACTTTTAAATCAATGCATCTGCAAACAACGTACAGCAAACACATATTTTCTTGACAGAGACATCGTGTAGGCCTACATGCCCATAACTTTTAGGATTGATGAGTATTTGATCGTGAAAAACATTGTTTTACCGCGAGTGAGTGTTAAAAAGAATGAATGAATGCGGGCGCGCGTGTGTGCTCTGTTTAAACACACGCAAACTAAACACGTAACGCATAATACAATCAATGGCAATGTCTATTACCGCGGGGACACATGCATATTAGGATAGCATACAATACTGATAAGAAACAATGTTAATAATGTATTGCGTATATCATTAAATATAACCACAGTTGCCGCATATCATATGTTATATCATATACGTTTTCTTTGCCGAAATTTATTTGAGGACTCAGTATTTCTGAAGTTGTGGAAGAAAACCCCTTATTCCATGTGTGAATTAGGCCATATTATTTGGCAATAAACTGAGCCATTTGCAGTTTGAAATTCATGTGCATCTGTCTCATCGGAGACTGCAGACGCGCTGTCAAAATATCAACTCGTCCGATTCAAATGCGCTCATGGCTCTTAAAGGGGATGGGAGCTGGCACTCTCATTGGTTTGTTGGACGTTACGCCCAAACCACACCTACGGGTAACTAGGCTGCTTCAGACCAACCCTTTTGACACTTGCGCCGCGACGCAAGTGTCATTTATCCGCCTGTAAAATAGCGATAGCGCCGTAGAACCGCCAACAAAGCTACTTGCGCTTTGCGCTTCCCACTTGCGTTTCAGACCGTTAAAATAGGGCCCTATGTGTTGATCCATGACTTCTGTCAGTTAACCCACATTTCTTTTACCTCTCTTAGCCTGTAAAAGCACCTAGAAGCTTTCTTCTTGCACTAAGGCCTCCAGGCATGATTGTTGGCATTGATAAAACAAGCTTTAAAATCTCACACATATTCTGCTTGTTACATCTTTTATTAGATTTAAACCTGATATATGTAATGTATGCTCCACCGTGGTTATGCAAACTGATACAGCTGAACTCCCTTTTTATGACTCTTTGGAGTAGGGGTGACCTTGAATCTTCGATAGTAAGACATTAAGACAGCATCGTCTTTAATGCTCTAATGGTTGTGTCGGTTAATTGTGCATCTGTAAAAGAAGAACATTTGATTGTTGGATGAGGATGCATAATGAGTTATACCACAGCATTGCTTAACTTTCAGAAGAAAATGCCCTCAAGGAACTCAATGTTTATTCGTGAGGTTGGAGGTTGGTCAAATCCGGTGTTTTGTTTTGATTTCGATACATGTCCTTGTTGTTTGTTTGTTTGTTTGGTTGGGTTTAAAAGCAGTGCCACTTTCCAATCATTTTCTTTTCGAAGAAGAGCACATTCTAGAACATTAGTCAGAAGAATACACAATGTCAGGGAAGAAATCGTCTAAAGTTTGGCAGCATTTTGAAGCCATTAAAGATGATCCAAAAACATCATACCAATTTTGCTTGTGTAAATTATTCTCTCCATTGGTGCGCTGTTCTGCTCAATTAAATGGTTCTGCATTCGTTCTGTGCCCTATAACCCATCATTCATATGGATAAACAATATGTCATCAGTCAAACGCTTCTACATTCTCTTTATCAGTGCAGATTTGTCATGATCAGATAAGAGGTTGGTAATCAGACAGACGGGAGGCCTCTGTCTCCACCCAGACCGGCCACGGTTTGATTTCATATTATTTTTAATGTTATTTCTGTCAGGAATCATGTCGTAGTTTCAACCAATTATTTCATGAAATGGTAATAGAATTTGGTTTGTAGTTCAGTTATGTTTTTTTCAGGCAATCCATGCATGGCCATTGTATTTATAGTCGCCGGTAGGCCGTAAAATAGGTTGGATGTTCAGTTTGTGCCTTCTCCGCAGTTTAAACCGTGTGCCAGGGCCATGATGACATATTTGCTCTGCAAAGGCTCACACAGTTCAAACACAGCGTCTATAAATAGGTTCAGTAAAAGTAAAAAGTAATTAAGTAAAAAGTATTTATAAAAGCACATTTATAACTGCACTGCTCTGACCAAAGTGCTGTGCATAGTGCATTCAGTAGGCAAACATGAAGGCAAAATAACAACAACATTAGAATAAAATAAAAAGAAAGGCAGTAGTGCAGAGGTCAGATAACTAATGGGGAGGGAAGGCAAGGATGTACAGATGGGTTTTGAGCCTTGATTTAAAGGCATAAATGGAGGGGGCATCACGTATGTCGGGTGGCAGTTGGTTCCACAAGCGAGTAGCAGCTGCTGCGAAGGCCCGGTCACCTTTTAGTTTGAGTCTGGAGCGGGGGATGTGGAGAAGACCCTTATTAGAGGATCTTAGGGACCTAAGGGCTGAGTGGGGGTGTAAAAGGTCTGATACATAAGATGGGGCCTGACCATTGAGGGCTTTGAACACCATAAGAACGGTCTTAAAAATGATCCTTTGTTGTACTGGCAGCCAGTGAAGGGAAGCAAGAACGGGTGTGATATGCACCCACTTTTTTGACCCAGTCAACAGTCTTGCTGCTGCATTTTGAACTAATTGGAGCCGTGATATGAGGGACTGAGGGAGACCAAGGTAGAGGGAGTAACAGTAATCCAGCCGTGATGTTATGAAAGCATGGATAACTATTCCCAGATTGTGGTATGATAGGGAGTGCTTTATTTTAGAGATGGTTCTGAGCTGGTAGAAGCTGTTCTTCACGACGGAGGAGATTTGCTTGTAAAGCATAGCTCCGAATCAAAAATGACGCCCAGATTTCTAGCAGATTGTTTTATGAATGTGGTTAGACTACCTAGGTCAGTGAAGATGTTTTTTTTTAATTTGGAGGGGCTAAAGATGATAACTTCTGTTTTGCTATTGTTAAGTTGGAGGAAATGATCCCCCATCCAGTCATTTATCTCCCTGAGACTCTCTAGGAGCGTCTGAAGGCAGTCCGTGGATCTCAGAGGGATATATAATTGTGAATCGTCTGCGTTAAGTCGGTTCAAGTTTTATCATGAATGCCTTATTTAGGAAACAATACACAAATAGATGGTGATGCTTACTATGCAAGACCCTGTTAAGGTGATTTCTGGCCTGTGGGTTGTCATAGAGGAAAGTTGTTCCTACAATAGCTTTGTTGGTGATGATTACCGAAAATCGAGTTATTTATTTTTTCTTCAGCAATACCTTGCAGCTGGTTAATTGATTATAAGATAGACAATAATAAAGTAACAAATTGCTCAATAAATAAACGTAGAGCTTGAATATCAAAGGACACCAATTCTGAAACATTCTGTGGTTTAGACTATCCAAATGGTTTGTTTGGATACAAAAAACATCTATCTCACACAGACATTATCATGAAAATATCAGCCAATTATGTGTCATAAAAATATCATCATTGCATTCTAGGTACTTAGGGAAAAACATTTAATCAGGGTTTTGATAATTCCTATCATTGTTGCCTCTCCAGCTCTAGCAGAACAGCAACAGCAACAAAAAGAATGGCCTTGCCATTATTTGCAATAGACTGGAATAAATAACCTGAATAATTTCACCCTGTCAATTTCCCAATGTTGGAAGTATACCACGGATGTGTTAAATATTAGACCAGCATTATTTATTGTATTGATTATAACTTTTGAACAGTGGAGGATATTGGAGTGCCTGGTGTTTTCCAACTCCAAGCCAAAAGTTACTAGGTTCATTCCACTCTCTAGTCTAACAAAAGCACAATTCCCTGTAAAAAAGCCTTTCTTTAACCAAGCCAGTTTCATTGAAATTTAGCACCTCTTTACGGAGACCTGTTTGCAGCATAACATTTATAGGTGGCATTGGCCTACAGTGTACTAAGGAACATATAGGCCTAAGCATTTAACAATGTGTCCATGTCATGTAACATTCTACCATGATGCGTCTTTATAACTTTATTACACGGTGTGGGCTCACTACCTGAGCGAGTCCGATTTAATTGGTGTATGACATGGAGAACAGGATGTGAGAAAATGGCTTTGAATTGGTGCCACGCGCGTCCCGAATGAGGCTCACCTCTTCTGATCTGTGACCCGTGAGCGCTCTCCTCCTTTGAAGCCTGGAAATATCTCTCGTCCTTCCCTCAGTCTCAGCAACATTTGCTCCCTTCATCCTGGAAATCCTTGACATCTTTTTTTTATTTGAGGTTACGTGAGAGCTTCAAAAGCTCCAGCTAAATTAAGCTGATCCCATAACGACGAATCAGTACGACCGGGCAGAATTCAATTACATAAACCTGAGCGTCTTCAGTGGAACTGTAATCTCAGGAGGAGCTTTCTTCAACCGCACGATCAACTCTGACTGGAGATAATGGTGGATATCATTAAAGTGAGAGTGAACCCAAAAACATGTTTTTTCGTTATGTTTCTGTGAACGTTTTGCTCTTTGTGAACGAGCGCACGTCCCGTCCATTTTTTGACCTCAAAGTACCGGCGATGCAGAGAGAGGGTATGCTACCGCCACGCCGCAGCTCTGAGGTCAGTGGCTGGGGAGGCTCAGAACATTAAAATCCATATTTACATATATATTTCTTCCCCAAACGTAACTGTTTCCGTTGTACTGTGGAATATTACCTTCTTTAATTTCCATCATAACCTAATTCACAGCCCCGATCAAACCGCACATAAATAAAATATGGCTATTATTCGAATGACAAATGTTACAAATTGGTGTACTAAATTAGCAATCTGAACAGTTTGTATTTAATAGCTTGAAATCACAATTCCAAATAACTGTTATTAAAGTTATTCTTCCCACAGCATTGTATACTGAGTCTTGCTGAGTGCCTCATTAAGTGCCAAAGATATACGAGTATAATGTTTTCTTGAACATGAAATCTTGTGCTTTGCATGTTATTTTATTACGTCGGTCCAAATGCTGCTTGGAGAATAGCAGACAAGGTAAACAATATAGCCTGGGCCGGCTAGCGCTTGTCTTGCAAACAGTCACTCTTGACTTGATACCAGGCCCCCAGGAGCAGTGCATACTTCCGCAATCCACCAGTGCTCAGCGGCCAAGCCTGGTATTGCAGTTGTTTTAGCGGGCTGTGGACGGGTCCCTCAATTCATGGGGCCCAGAAATAGATATCTCTGTTCACTCCATTACAAGTGGGGAACAGGAAGGTGTCTCCGCAAAAATGTCTGGATATCAATCAAAGGCTCATAATTATCTTTATACCATGTACTAATAAAATGTAAGGTTTCTCTTTTCAAAACGCAATCTCAAGCGTTTGATTAGCCATTTTATTTTTAGAAAAAATGCAGGAGAAGCTGAAAGGAGTCGTAGTGGAACAAAGGTTGTTTCGGCGCGGCATGCGAGAGGGCTCAGAGCACAGCTCCGTTAACTTCTCGTGTCCGAGGTTTTTCCTTTTGCTTTACATGAATGATGTTGAAGGTTTTTAGGCACTGTGGTGACTTTTTATCTGTTAAAGTCACCCAGAGATTTGTACACTGGTTCAGCTTTTGGACGCGTGCACTCAATAATTCACGTTCCTTTGCTTGCGGTCATTGCGATTCACCATTTATGTGTATATATTTGATTCCCATTTCAGAAACAGAAAAAGATAGTAGAAAACGAGTGGTAAAGGATTTTTGTTTAAATTCAAGGTGTTTTTCTGCATCAGGTCAAAAAGAGACAAACTAATCTAAAATAGTAATATAAATAATAAAAAATGTTAAATAATTGTTGCCAATATGGCAGGAGTAGTGTAATTTAAAGATCCCATATGGAGAATCATCGGGGGGTTTGTAACTTATACTACCATGGTCCCTAAACAATGCCACTGTGCTCACTCAGACCTCTCGCTTATGATGCTACAATGCTTACAATGCTAGAGAACGAGAATATTTCTACACCCGGAACGTCATGCACTAGGGCGTGGCTAGGTTCCCATGATGTGAAAGCAAATCTCTCCTTGATGTCGCCCTGCGCCATTGAGCAGTTTTCATAGGAATGATTGGACGCCATGTTTTAATCCGCTGTCCTTTTCTTTATAGGTCCATGCTTGATACCAGTGCTGCCAGATGGATCACACATTTGTCCCTTTTATGTTGATTTAAGCTTATAATTGCTCTCTATTGTTTATTCATTATTAATTTGCTCTGAACCAAGTTTCCATTCAACTAAAGAAATTAATAATAATCCATTCCATTTCACTAACACTGTGATAGGGTAACTCATGCCTACCTTGTGTGGATAATATGTAGTCTAACTCTCCACTGATTGAGCTTCGATAACGTCAATCATGCTGACCATTGGGTCTTCACTTTACCTTTAACCATTTAAAGTTTGCACGACAAAGAGTTGTAGTTGTTGGTTCGATATAGAGAATAACACTGCCTCATAATCAGTTTTGCCCTTCATAATTAAATATCACCTTAGGATTTCTCCCAAGAAAAATTAAACCTCAGTTCTTGTCAGTTACAATTAATTAAAAATGACTTGCATCTTAAATCTCTCAATACAATCGATACTTTGAAGGTTGCGGTTTTTCTTGGCAAAGAATCTGTCAGTGTCACTTTTGTCAGGTACTGAGCTCCTCTGTCACACCATTATAAATCATTATTCCCTCACACTGAAAATTACCTTTTATTCAATAGATTTTACTTGAATGAAAGGATTATGTATTGTGAAAGCAGTAGCTTTAGCCTGATGGTCAAAAAGACCAGAAGAAAGAACTAAGTTCCTACTTGTATATCGACTTGTTAGGCAGAAACATATGGCTTTTTGCGAGTTGACAGTCAAAAGGATTTTAGAAAGATCAGCTTTCATGAAAGACACTGCTGCGACACATAAATAGCATTTTGTATTATTGGCTAAATCCTATCAATAAAACAATGAACATTGATTGAACACCAAGCAACATGGGGTCTTGGAGCGGAGAACAAAAACTGAAACTTTTCTTTCCCTGGATAA
The DNA here is from genome assembly GCF_031168955.1 of Gadus macrocephalus. Taxonomy (NCBI): domain Eukaryota; kingdom Metazoa; phylum Chordata; class Actinopteri; order Gadiformes; family Gadidae; genus Gadus; species Gadus macrocephalus. The sequence goes on from NC_082394.1 coordinate 12,876,270, forward strand.
TTCCAGTTATTTTTAAGTTTCAATAAATCATTCTGATCATAGTCATTTGAAACCATCATGAACGGGAAAAATATGAAAGAAAATATAGATATCGCGCAGGTACAACTATTTCCCTCATAGGTAAAAAGAATAAAAATATATATTTTGCACAATGCTACCACGTCCATCTGAGACATTAGCTGTTGACAGTGACAAACTGCTTTGTGTGAAATGTGTTATTGAGGGAGTAAGGATGATTACCATAGTGACTAATCATTTCTGCCTTTTTTTCTCTGTAGAAAAATGCAATGCATGCTTCTATTCAGCTGTCACAAAAGGTCTCGTTTTCTTCCAGAAAATTGACAGACTATTGTCTGTGAAGAAGTTTTTCCTTTATGGTTAAACTTGTTAACTTTCAAAATCAACAATCCGTTCTTTGGTGGGGCCTTTGGATACACAGTGAACACTTCTGAAAGAATGTTGCTGGGTGTATAGGATTTAAATTAGTAGACATTATGTTTGTCTTTGAGGCCCACTCAAGCATATGTGTGTTGCTGCAATTTAAGTACAAAGATATATAAATGTTACCACTCTAAACTTTGTCGCAAATATTTCCTGATAAGGAAAACATTTTGGATTCAGAGTTAACAAGGCAATGCTTTCTGTCCTTTCTGTGAAATTGAGAATTAGTTGTTATTTCTGGCAAGCCTGCCAATAATAGATACAGTACAATGAGGTACTCATACTCAGGCTTTTTGGACTGAAGGAAATAACTATTTTCATAGTAATCTAGGCAAGGCAAGGCAACTTTATTTATATAGCTTTTCATACACAACGTCTCAAAGTGAAACGTTGTGTAGAAACATTGAAACATTGTCATCTAATAAAATAAAATAATAGATAAGTAAAAGAAAAACATTGGCAAAGTATAAAAAAAAAGTCTCTGGTATCAGATCATGTATCTCTCTGATACCCATGTCGGGACTCCAACCCGAACTTGGTCCTTTCTCTGGGACTCCAACCCAGACTCTGGGGGCCCTATCTTGCATCCGGCGTAATTGACTTTCTCACTGACGCATCTGTCGTTGCTAGTTTGCAACTGGCGCAGAGCGTTCTTTTCCCTCCTGCGCCACGCGTCGGTAAATTAGGGAATGATCTTGCGCCCCAAGGGGCGGTCCGGCGAAAGGAGGAGGCGTGTTCTGGCGCAAACATTCACCATCACCCTCCACCTGCACATATACCACTCATGGAATTATCTCTTATTCCTCTATTTATCATGCTTAGACTTTCCTTCTCTCTTTGTGTGTGTGTGTGTGTGTGTGTGTGTGTGTGTGTGTGTGTGTGTGTGTGTGTGTGTGTGTGTGTGTGTGTGTGTGTGTGTGTGTGTGTGTGTGTGTGTGTGTGTGTGTGTGTGTGTGTCTTTGTTTTTTTTCTTTCTTACCAACGATCCTACAAATATTCGCCCTTACCAAAATAGATCCAATTGCTATGGAAATATATCATCACTTAGGAATCAAGACTTGATGGGTCATTGGTCCAGAAACATAATGCTTATAGCAATCAAACGGGCAGGCAATCGCAGTTGAACAACCCACATTGAAATCACCTGTATGACATTGGACACTGCCTTCAAGGCAATAATGCAAATAAACATAACCCATCAGTTGTATGGAAACATAATCCCCCCTCGATTTCACAGCCCGGTGTAACCGTAGATAAAATAGGAGGTATGTCAGCCGGCCGGCCATTCCATGTAAGTGGATGGGTCTTTTATTCCAATGCTTTCATCACAAGCATCTTGACCTATTTTAAAACGCTGTATCAACGTCAAACGGTGTCTGGACCCCGGATCCATCTCTCCATCATCAAGTTCTCCATCAGAACCACCGACCACTCGATCACCACAATGTCCATCATTCCCCCTTTTATCTTCGGAACCTTCCCTACCTTCAACAGAGGCAGATAACCCTTGGTAGTTTACACTTATGGTGACCACTTGAGTATGGTGACCACAAGTTGGTGGTGTCACCATTGACACCAGCAATTATTGGGGGAATCTAGTTTAAAAGAGTTGGAATTAGCCAGGTTGTGTTGCAGAGCAAATCCTCTTGACCTTTAAGACCTGCAGAAGGACAGACCTGCTTGTGGACATTGTCTGAGACAGACTTTCAGTACATTTCTCAAATCAAGGATATTTCACTGTTTTGTTGAAACCGTCCTCAGATTCAACATTATCACCATGTTTTGAGTAATATAACTGGAGGATATTAATACTTTTTCTTCTTTGCATGTTTCTTCTGTTCCTTGGCCCACTCGGCACAATACTGGCTTGTCTCGCAGTCTGTGTTCGACTTTTACCTGCAAAGACATATCCTAGATAAACATCAGAAGATTAACTTGCTGGAATAATAAGCTGCCTCGTGCTTTAATGTAAGTATCCTGCTGTTGGGTGGAGTTCCTTTGTTTGCTCGGAGGATAAGGTTTATGGAATTATACCTGTTGTCAGTGTTTGTAGCTCTATTTAATGCAACACTCAATAATGTCATAAAGACCTGTTTCTCAGATGGAAGATAAATAACGTTTCAGGAGGGCTGAGCCTTTCAAATAAGCGCTTTGCTTTTTTCAGCATGGGTTGGAATCATATGCTAATTATATTGCAGAGCTAAAAAAAAAAGAAGTCTCAAAGCGTCTGCGTTTGAACAATGAGGTTGGTGGCAGGGTTAAATAAATACATTTTCCCATTGCACCATTCCTCAGAGAGACTATAAATATTTCCCATAGAGTCCCACTGCATTAGGACCTGGTGTGAGATAGACTTGGCTTTTATCTATGCCCTTACTTGATAATCCAACGCGTCTAGAATGCTGTTTGCTTTCAAATTCAACATCTGAACCACATTTGTCTCAAAATGGTTGATGTATTATGGATATAAATTAATTAATTAAGATAACAATTATGTCAGGACAAAGATTGTGATTAGTGAAAGGATTTCTTAGAAGCTTCCGTCTTGGCACTTCAAATAGAATAAGTGAGGTAATTATTTTCTAATGAAAGCTCTCAATTTGTTCATTTATGTTTATGCCAAGGCTTTGTTACAATCATAACTGATTAGTATCCAATTAACCTTCTGCTGTGTGTCCCACAATATTTTCATTGATTTAACTGACCTACGTTAATTCAAAGATTAGGGCTTGAAGACCAAGACCAAGATTAGGGCATTGAATGCAGCAAATAGAAACAGCATTTGATTTAGGTATTATCTATACAATGTGTCTCCTCTACCTCTGCTTTCAGCCAGGTTATGGTTTTGCACCATGGCTCCGAGTTTTCCAGGTCTATGTCTAGGTAGTAATTTTAGAAAAAGCATGGCAATGGCTCTAGGGACAATACGTCAATGTTTTATGATGAACTATCTTATATTTCCCAATAAAGTATTGTCTTCAAGTACTAGAGTGCAATCAATAGAGAATATGTTTGTATTATACCTGGTGCCTCTGAATGACTTATTCAGTTATGTGGAAGTTGACTTAGAAATAAGAAATAGCATAGATGGAGAAGGGTTGGTGCTAGGAAAGGATTATTTCCCCAATGGGGTCTTCCTCATCTCAGTGGTGTATAGGCTCATAGATCTAAGGACTATGGATACTGAACCTTTCCATATTCCGCCTTCAATGGCGCCTCGCTCGTTTTAGTTTTTTTCCTGTTCAGTTGTTGAAGTATTTGCTTGTCGCTGATTGTTGTTTTTACGTTTTTTCCTCTCACCAATGGAAAGACTGCATGCTCTGTAGCGGAGTGGACGCTGTAGACGCTGTAGACGCTGTGAGCCTCAGATAAACAAAAAAATACCATTGATTTGTACATTTGCAGAGAGACCTTCCAGGTGAAACACACTGAGGGCACTAGGAGAACAGGTTAACTGGATTATTGCTCAGTGGCCTTCCCCTTGCATTTTATCAATCCACCGGGGCTCAATGGAACTTTACTTTGGTTTTATTCCGGATACATAATTGAGAGTGATTATACCTTTCTAAAAGCCTAGAGCATTAAAAAGGCTTCTGCTTTCTGCACTTTCCAGATGTTAGCACTATGCTCCAAGGTCACACAAAATTGCCTTTTGCCTATTAGTGTTGTTTTTTTTAATAAACAGATTGACATCAGCGTATATTGCAGTGGTGGTGCTTTGTAGAACCGACGAGAACGTCGTTGTAGAACGAGAGGAAGGTTATCTCTGTTCATCTTTCCTTTACGCTAAAGTTTGAGGTTGCACTTCAAAGGGCCAAAGGTCAGTCCTCAGAGGCAGGTGTGGGACAGAGGAGGGACTGGCTGCATTTTCTCCCACAGAGGGCAGAGCCCTGGGAAAAAAATAAGGACATCCTGTATGTTTCTCTTCCTTCAAAACAACCCTCAACCTGGGAATTTAGTGAATCAATTAGCTTTTTATGAATAACACAGCAATTTTCTTGTGTTGATTTATTTGTTGTTGTTTTTTAATTTGTAAGTTTGCAAGTAGTGTCTGCGGAACATCATTGAAAGATTTTCATCACCTATTACCATTTCTTCTTCTCTTTGCTCATCCACCTCTTCTCTGTAAACCGAAGCAATGAATTCTCAGGCCTAGTATGATTCCTATTATGAACCCTATTCTGTGGATATTTTCTAAGTTAGAAGAATGGAAGGGCTGTTTACAGCCAAAGTCTGACTCATTGGACTCAATGGAAAAGATCTCAGGGGCCTTGATAGCCATTGACCTGCGGTAGCCCGATGTCTGGCTGTTTGTGACATTTACTGTAGAGTGACCAAAAGTAATATAACTTCTAAGTCAGGTTTGCCCTCTTTCTAGGTTCCTTCTTACTGCCATGGGAAATCATAGTTGAAGAAATGAAAAGTGTTTGAGGTCGACCACTAGATGGTTAGTTCTATGGAATATCGTCTCGCAACATGCATTTAAAAACAATTGCAAAATGAACATCCTTTGACTTTTCAACAAAGTCGGGGTCAAGCTGAAAAACTTTTCCACCCTGTGACGTTAAATCCATAAAAGAATGGACGGAATGCTTCGATTATACTCAGCCTCTACCATGTTAGCTACAGCCAGCCGAGATGATACATTATTTAGCCCCATGGAGGTGTGAGCTCCCTGCTGATAACGTGATTGGTCTCTATAGAATCATGTACATAATGTACCATTTGTTAGCCTCATAGCATAATTGCCTAAGCAATAATTTGCCCAAAATGTGATATCTAACCTAACCCGACTCTGTTAACTCTGCTGATTCACTGTGCATCATTGGCTGTATCATAAGCCAATCATGATGCTTTTTTCATTCCATAATCAATATCTGCCTAAGTCATCTATTAGGCATCTATTTAGGCATTTTTGACACTAAATACAAGATGAACCTTAAAATATGAATTTACTGACGATTATGCTATGAAGCTAATGGTATTAAAGTTTAGCTGTACCCATTGCTTTGGACCTATGCAGGGTTTTTATAAGTTGCGAAGGGGTTAAAAGTGTCCAGACAAGGTCTGGCACTGGGCTTATTTAAAGACATTGGTTTCCTCTTGCATCATGTGTGTGAAAGGCAGGGGCAAGAATTGTATTACTGCTTCAGTAGAGATGAGAGCGAAGGAGGGAACTACATGGAGAGGTTTTTGCGTCCATCCTTGTAGCGGCCTCGCATGTCAGAGTGTTTCCGTAAGGCTGAACGACAATTTTATACGATAATAATAGAATCGTCAAAATGTTGTGCTGTGTTACTGTGACAGTTTTTGCGTATGTGGCGTATGGTTGTAGCGTACATAGAAGGGTGAATGAATAAAGACAAGGAGAAGGTACAACATCACAATTTTCCCAATATTAAGTATTATGGGTTTAAGAGGAAAAATTTTCTTATTTGTCATATCATACTTTAAATTAGCATCTGTACTGATTGTCTGTTTGAATGTAAGGAATGGGGTTTTCTCATCGTATACATATCATGAAACACCTATATATTCATAACAATACAGATATTATCATTTTATTCATACTTCATTTCTATATGGACCAGCCCTAAACTATGACATTTTTTTAATAAAAGGACATTATTCAGTTGCATTCAAGTAAAAAAACGTACACACACTCATCTTAAGGCAACATCCCTTGAGGGAAAGAAAAGAAGTATATATTTTTGACCATTTGCAATAATATTCACATATCAATCTGCGAACAAATAAAATTCCATATTTCCATATTATAACATACAGTTTTCAAATGTAAATAGAAAACTTTGGGAATAAAACAAAAAGGGAAATAAGTTTGAACGATAATAAACAATAAAATATCTGAAAACAATACCAAAACAAGATTTATGCTTCTGTGTCAATCACTTAACCACCCTTCCTTACCTGTCAGTCCAGAGCTTGTCGTTACAACACACTGCACAAAAAGACTTGTCGAGCACAGATTTGAAATGGGCAGAACACAAAAAAGAATCTCCCTGTGTGCTAATAAAATAAGAAAATAAACGGCAATGAAGTGCGGCAGACAGACCCCTCATATTACCACCTCATGGGAAATGTCAAATCTAATTTATTCTGAGACTGCAGTGAAGCCCGGGGAAGCTCTGCCACCTAATATTTAAAACCTATCTCTGCCACGCAGCTGTTTGCCCAGGGAAACAGCACAGTAAACGATGTTTGTTTTAAAGACCAAAACACGGAGCGACAAGTGCAAACAGATGGTAAACGGCTTCGGAATTACCTTAACGTAAACGGCTTGGAGCGACATCATCATCAGAAGCGAGAAACAACAGCAGGGACGCCGCTGATGGTGGTGATGGTGGGGGTCGGTGGGGAGGGCGGCCGGTTGTGGATCGATCATATAGCGACGCAGATTTAAGATGGAGGGACGTTCGTTGGTCGGCTGGTCTTCATGGTTGTAGCTTTCGGCTCCCCTGGATATGGGCTGAGCCCGTACGCCAGTGGCCGCATGCAAGTTTAGCCACAAGCTCATTTTTTACCCCAGGCTTTTAGGCCATGGGCCAGAATATAGAACAAACAAAAGAAAACGTTCATTGGAAAGGGTTTTTTGTTTGATACGTATACTGTGTGAGCCTGAGGTGTGTTTAGGGCAACAGGAATTTAAAAAGCTAACTCAATCTGTGTTGCACATTCTCCCTAACTTCACTGCATCTGTGTCTTTGTTCAACAAGGTTGACAGTGCCTGCATGAATACAATGTCAAACAACGTGTTTGAGTCAGAGCATCAGTGGCATTCCTGTCTCAGTCTGAGAGGAACTGCCTCAGTTAACTCTACCTCAATAGTTTACTCATCTTAATATTTAGGTATGTTATAGTCATCTTCATTGCGTTTTTTTTCTTTTTTAGTTAAATTAAAACACATATATTTACAGTATATGATGTACACAACATGGCACCTATTGCACTCCATCGACCTACTCTTTATTACCTTTCTTTCCTTGTGAGGCGCATCGACCCCTTGTCTTTATTCTGTTTTATTCGAGAATGCAGTAGGCTAAAAGGATAGGATTTAAGGGTTTGTTATATTTCACATGATTTAAGTATTACCTAAGAACACTGTTGCATTCTACTGCAATCTAGATTATGGATGAAATCTGTGAAATCAAACACTGTATTATGATCTTTATTATTATTTGGTCAAGGAGTTGCGGAGTGTTATTTAATCGATAAGCCATTTGTAAAATGTACAAAGAATTTTTCCTTATTATATGAATTCTTAAATTACCACGGAAAAAATAAAATTTTTAAAAACGTCCATAAAATACACTACACATTAACCTGTATGTCCAGACACAGCACGCACAAAGTAAAAAATACTGCAGGCCTGTAGGGCGCTCGGATGTGGTGTGGCCAAACCATCGCATCTTCTATCTCATTCTCCTTTTACATCGAACGCAATGTTTGATGCTATTTTTCAATTAAAATAATGTTGAAAAAGCTTCATGAATTATATTCGCACCAAGGTTAAATATATTCGGCTCTAGTCTGTGAATGAATCAGTTAAATAAATCACAATCAGGTTGTAGGGAATTGCAGAGGTAGGTATACTTAACAGTCTATTCACGTATCACAAGACAAAATCCTCTTATTGCACCCATATTGGTAAACTACAATCATAGACCTATAATTAACGCTATCCTTTATATTTAGACCTATTGATCATGAGGCTCAGCTTTATAGCAGTTGGCCTTGCAAGCCAAGGTTTACTTGCACTGTGGTACGGGAATATAAGTTGCTTTTGATAACATGAATCCCATGAATCCTTATATCGTACTCTGTTTGTTGCAGGGGTTTTGTGGGAACAATATTCCTTTTGACAAATTTCTTGAAAGAAAATGTACTACAAAAGATATTCCCCAATCCTCATATGAATTTCATAGCATAATGATGGAAAAAATAAATAATTGTATTCCACCTTGTGGAAGAATTATTTCAGCTTTCAGGCTTGCATAGAGTGTAAACAAACTTCCAAAACCTCCTCTCCTAAAATAAATAAGTGAGCAACCTTCAGCTTTAATGAATGCAGCTCTTGTTCCTTGATTGGGAGCCTGGGAGATAATGGCTTCTGCCTTAAATGAAAAACCTTGCCCATTTAACACTCTTTAATATCCCACAGAGAGGGTGAAAGTAACTTTTGAATCTCACAAACTGTCCAAAATGGCCATCAAAATGATGGGCAATTCTGCCAACGACCAAAACTTTATATAACCAATGTGTGTATTGTTATTATAAATGTATTAATTCATTATTCATTTATTTACTTTACCGCAATAATGCCATGGTGAAATATTTGAATGACCTTGAGAAACATATCACATATCATTTATTTTGTGGTATTAATGACACCCCTCTCTGAGTTAGGGCAGGACTGGCTTGGTGACCATATGAATAAGTTTTATAAAGGTTCAAAGGTTCAAAAGCTTTATTTGTCCAACATGTTGCCATATTAGAAAATTGTCTTTGATTGATGGCAGTCTGTTCTCTAATTATGTGTATGTGGTGCTTGTGTAAGAATGTTGTGTGTAGGGATGTGAATAACTCAAAATTTTCATGGTCGAATAATCAGTGGGTGGTATGAACGAATAATCGATTATTCGATGTGTGCCGATGTTCACAGAGGCAGCCATGGATAATCGGCAAGAAATAACTACCTGCTATGTAGTTCCAGTCAAATTGTCTGTTCAGCCTTCAAAACGAGAGCTGGTAAATTGTGAAAAATGCATTAAACTGTAATCAGAAAACGCGGTTATATGCATAGACCCTATAGTATCGGTGGTATAAAGGCTGGGACGAATTTCAAATAATAAATATGTTCATTTTATGTTGAAAGTATAGACCGCCGCGATTCCCATTGAAACGAATGGCGCGGTGATTCGGCCTTCAAAATGAGAGCTGGTAAATTGTGAAAAATGAATTAAACTGTAATCAGACAACTCTGTTATATGCTCTTGACCCTATAGTATCTGTGGTATAAAGGTTGGGACGAATTTCGATTTATAAATATAATGCATAACGTTAGCTCTCTGGCTCATAGCTGTGGGGACTAGACCCCCGTCTGTCCTATTAACTGGAAGAGTGAACAATGTTTCCTTTGCATAAGAACCTTACGGAAGGGTAATGATTGTTCCAGGAATTAGTCAAACCCTCAGGCGTTACAAGGGAAACAAAGTTATGGCTTGTGAAAAACTTTATATTTGGATTGTAAAACACATGAAAATATAAATGAATGGTATTAATTCATTTTCTTTGGCAAGTGACCATGGTATAAGCGGGATAATGCCCTTCAAGGTGTCCAACATTAGATCCGTCCGTTAATTCTTGTTTATTTGAATGGGAAAAAAATGTAACGGTCCAAATGTAAAATATCGACTTTGACCCTCGGGAACAAATAATCGAATAATCTGATATTCTGACCCATCCCTAGTTGTGTGTATTGCCTTGGTTTGAAGGATTTTGTATAGAGCGATTTTTTGGCTAGAGGCACTCTGTATCTTCTGCCTGATGGAAGCAGCTCAAAACAGCCATGGAGGGGGTGGGAGGGATTGAATTGGTCTTCCTTTTCACTGCTTGAGTGTGCAAGTCTAAAAGCTGTTATTGTGTCATGCACTAAGGTTCCATCTCCTATGCCTCTTTGATTAAATATGTTTTCTCTTGAGATTGATCCAACAATAAAACATAATAACCCTACACAATTATAAATATATAATAAGCACTTTTCTAGCCAATGTCAGCACACAAACGCATTTAATTATTCATCAAAAAAGTCACGATCAATGGTGTGTTGCATGTTCTTTCCAAGGACAGCTCAACACTCTCTGCCAAAAGTGATGGAAATCCTTGCTTTATCGCCTCATATGCATATTGCTGCCATCACCATTTTACATGATACACTGCTCTGTTTGAATTGAGGAGTGTTTTTCCCTGATGCCAACTTGCAATAACAAGCGCATTTTCTGCTTGACTGAAAAGATGACAATGACAAGATGCTCCTTCAAAGTTCCATTTCTAAATAACATAATGGTGTTGTTTACTGCTGTTTACAGTATCTTGGCTGATAAACGGATGAAAACACATTTTGGGAAAACAGTAGCCCAAAACAACCCCAGCGGCATAAGGGGCACCTGATAGTCCCTGATCCGCTGTGTCTAGGTTTGCACCGAAACTGCCCCATTATGTAGAGAAACTCATAGCAAGATGTTGCTTTTCTACTATCACAGCCCTGCTGGGGATAAACCCATTGACATTGGAGGCCTATTCCAGCCAAATCTGCTGCGTCACACACATGTCACACCACATCTCTCTATCTTCCCTTCCCTTGTCACTTAATGTGCTGTCCTGAAGTGGAATGGGCACCCCTCTTGAGTGATACAATAGCAGCTCCTCCAGTCTCCCGGGCCCCCTCGACAGCCTACTTTCTCCGGTAACCTACTTAGCAGTCGGCAGGGCCAGCATGGGATACCAAAGAAAGCTTTTCGTTCCTGGTCTCATCTCATTCTCCCAGCGAAGAGCCACGTGAAGACAAAGCTGAATGGAGGTTGGGCTTAAAAGAGGGAACGGGAAGGAGAGAGCCAAGGGGGCCGAGATGTGATTAGATGGTCAGCGAGTGAAGGGAGCGACTGGGGCTTGAACTCCCGGGCCCCTCACCGCAGCGGTGCTGAGATGTAGCGCTGCGGGTCAAATCATATTTCATTATTTGAAGCAGTCGATTGAATAAAAAGCTAATGATGGAAGGGGGCATGGGGGAGGGAGGGCATTTAGTTCTCCACACTTTATTGTCCAAAGGACAATAAAGCATGGTCGTACTCTCCTGCATGGTCGACCGGTACACAAAGCGGATTAAGTACCGTCGAAGCACCTTGCTTAAAGTCCCTTCAACCAGGCAGTCCTTGAGTCGTCAGAGGACCTGCTGTACCTCTTGAGCCAGTGGTGCTGTTTCTTTGTTTGGATGATTAGGTGTATCCTCTGGTCCGTCAGACATGTACCGGTGTGAGGGGTGAGAATAACTGAACTGTAGGAGAGCTGCTGCTGCTTTGCGAGTGTAACAGCGGTGTCCCGCAGGGTGAGTACAACCTATGCCTCCAATGGAGGGCTCAGGTCCCTTTGTCTCTGCTGGCTATCGTCTGCTTTATCTTCCGTAGCGGTTATATAGGATATATTGGTCTGCACCACTCTCAATTCTACTCCTTACACTCATCAAATTGGGAGGTGTTGTCATGCTACTTTCCAAATCGAGCGACCTCCCCGAATGTAACATAATGTTGTTGAGGTCTCATCTGAGATAATACTATAAGAGTGTGTTTCCCTTATGCAGAGAAGCCTTTTAAGAAAACAATGTTTTAATCAAGGTTACTTGGTTACTTTCAGAACAAAAACCTTTTCCTCATCCTCTGGCTCATAATTTTTATAGGCACCAATTATTTTGTGAAGCAATTACTAGTGATGCGGAGAACATTGTTTAATATTAGACATATTTCAAGTAAAAAATCTATTTCCTATTCTAATAAGACTCATAATCTTATCAGTTAACCTTAGAGAATAAGTCATTTTGACGTGACTAGTAACTTTTCCAGTTCACTAGAGTGAGTCAGGTTGACGGAATAACAATTTTAGCACTGTGTTATCTAGTGATAATGAATAGAATAGAGTTGTTTTAAAATGTCCTCCAGTCAAAACTGTAAATATGACCTGTTGGCTTAAAAAAAACTTGAAACTTCTTCATATATAAGAACACGTTCATAATGATGGGGTAAGCCGAACGAGGCCCAACAGTATTACATTAAATAGATCAATCAGCAGGCCTGCAATGATTATTAAAACATTCTGTCTCCTGAAGGAGGAGCCGTTTCAGCTGGCGCCTGGTCCCTAAACAAAGTTCAACCACACTGTGTCACTCTGGATTTGCTTCATTACCATAACCCCCGGTGGCGAAGCAAAGCCGCCATCCATCACGCTGCTGCCACGTCTGCCCATTAAGGGCGACAATGCTACACTTCTCGCTTATTAATTGCTAACATTTCCTTTTCCCCCTGTTCCTCTGACCCAGCTACAAAGCAGGTCCTCCTGATTCAACGCTAATTGTTTAATTCTCCATCTTATCAGGGGCGAGGGACAGGGAGGGGGTGGGGGAGGGGGGATGCTGAAGCGCCGTTGATCCAGAAGGGCCGTTCTCCTCTGCAGATGCTACTACACAGTCCCTATCCTTGGCGAGAGTGAGCCGGCGACGCGTTGTGAGAGACGTTGTACCCAGAAACTAGAAACAAATGGATTGCGGGTTCAATCATTGGCAGGATTATTGCAGCCGTTACAGCTTGCCTTGTCCAACATTAGTCCCACGAGAAGTAGGAAAGGTCTCTCCTCGGAAAGTTCACTGTGAATGTCAGTAACAGCAAGGGGAAGCTGTAGTAATGAATGGCGATGGTGCCAATGTACAGTACAGAGGAATGCCCTTGAGGAAGCCAAAAGGGATGGTTGTAAAAGCATGTTTCTGCAGTAGGGGGTTACAGTTGAGCATGTGTCAGGTAGTTGTCTTTGGTTTGTGGACAGTATACTGGCATAGCAGTTAGGATGCTAAAAGATAAAGGCAATTTTTAAAAGCATTTTTCACATGCAAATTTGAATTTGTAATAAATTGGGATATTATGGAGGGTGGTTGGTTTCAGTGCCATGTGCCACTTATTTAAATCCTACCTCTGAAACTGAGCCCTCAAAGGTGTTTCTAAAAGTAGATTTTTTCTCCCATTGGGAAGTGCATTGAGAGATGTATTCAGGCTTAAGGGATGGGTTTCTACTACATTGTCAGATATATGCAGGCTTTAGGGATGGGTTTCCTCTCTCTGGGAACGACATTGTTCGGTGCACGCCTTAGGGATTCAGAAAACCAATTCAGCAAGACTATTTGATGCCCTTTTCAACTTAGTAGCTAGGCAATAAACTTAAAGGTCAAATATTATACCACCAGGTGTGAGTGTGATTAGCCGTTACAAGCTGTTTTGAAAATCGGCCTCTTCTGACATCACAAGTGGGCATGTCCACCTAGATGTATGACAGATAGATGAGTCACATCTGGCGGTATAATCTGTCCCCTTTAACTTAAAAAAATCCATCCATAACTTCTTTACGATAGAAGGACCACATCGACCAGTGATATAAAAAGACCATTAAAAAAGTACAGTTTTCATAATAAATGTGATACAATTAATCAAGCTGTGTCCCGGCTTTCAATATGGAAGAGCCGGTTGCCTGACACTGCCCTAACCTTCCCAAACAATATAAAAGTGTCCTTCTGAAATGAATGCAATCCACTGGAATAATGTATAATTGTAATGCCTGAAACCACTTTAAGATTAACTATACTCGCGGCAGTTCAATGTAATCTTATTCTCCGTCTTTATGACAGTGAAAGGGCCAGTTTTAATCCTCGATGCCTTGCTCAGCACCAATACTCATTGTCCCTGAGAGTTCTGCTGCCCCAGCACTTCTCCGAGGCACAGACTGTGCTACTTTTCGGCGGCAGAGTGAAAAACTTCAGAGGAGGGAAAAAGGAAAAAAGACAAATATAAATTTTCATCACATCCTTGGCATATCATGCTCCATTACCCCCGATGATGGGCCATGCAGGATTGTCAATGAAACCAGTGTGATGGGGACGTAAAGAGAGCCTTTCAAGGAACCGATGCAGCCCTCACTAATGGAACAGAGGCAGAGAACAATGAGTTATGATTTGGACGGATAAAATATGCAAGGGAGTGCAAAATTGATGCTGTGTAGACCACAAAGTGCACACAAAAGTACCAAAGCACACAGACAGTTTTCATCCATGAATACCCCACCCAACTCTGGTGTGTTGTATGTTATACATTTGGACTGTCACAACTTTCAAAAAGCAACATAAAAACATTTAGTTTAATATGTTTTTCTTTCAATGGACCTCTCGTGTGACAATGGGGCTTCAGCCTTGCATTTTGAACGGCGTAACACTATTGGGATAAATGTTTTTTAGAACTATTGGGAAACAAGTCAAGAGCCGGCGTGGAGTCCACAATGGATTCCACAATGGCACATAGAACGAGCTTTGTTCCAAGGTGTTGAGTTGGGAGTTAGTTATTCTCTCAAAAAGCCCCTTCACATCTCACCACTTAAGTGGCCACACGTGGCAAATATTCAATGTAATTCTCCTTATTGAATATATCGGTGAACAGAAAGACCATACATGCTACAGGTTGTCCGACTCACTGTTTAATGAATACCCAGCATTCCAACATTGTCGCGTGGCATGCATATTCCATTCCCTTGTTGATGTCGGGGTTTATTCAAAGCTAGAACCTGCATTGCTTCACACTGGTGGGTGGGTGTGTAATGTGTTTGCCTTTGACAGACCGGCTTCAGATTAACATGTGTCCTTGCCTTACTCAGCAGGGCTAACCGACTGGCATTATCAAGAAAGTGGAATTTTCTCCTTTCAATCCCCAGGGCCTGTTGCTGCATGTGTCTTAGAGCCCAATATCTCTCCCCGACTGGCTCCGTTGTCACCGGCCCTTGTATTCACTCTTTGATGCATCAGAGTGGAACAAAGCATCTTCGTAGTTGTATTGCAGTTTATTTGAGCATTTGAATGCAAGTCACTCCTTTTTGGCTGGGTAAACCTTATATGTACAGATCATGTTGGAGGAACAATACATAACCAATGGCAGCAGCTCTTTAGATCCTCTCACATCTCAGTTTTACCATTTACCCTCATGGTCACCTGGTTTTGAAGTGGTTTGTCATTCATTAATTGTTCATTGTCATTTTTGTATTGAAGCACTAAAATACAAGGGTAGAAGGCTGTGAAAGGCTTGTCTCCCAGTGCACAAGCTTTACCCATCCCGTTGAAAGCTTTTCCTAAATGTAAAAAAGATAGGACCAAACTGTGCTTGAGGGAGGGTGTTTCAGATCATGACGAGCAAAGTGCCTCTGCCCACCTAAAAACATAAGGGCCATGCCCAAAGAATGTTTAGCAATCTGTCAACTCTGATTGGCTGTTTTTTTAGCAACGTAAAGCAGCGGATGTGTAAATTGATAACTTCCTAGCCGAGGTCAGACGGATATTCATTGAGAAAACGTGAATATCTGCAGGATCTCAAGAGGTTAGTGAAATTGTTTGAAAATAATACAATTATGCTTCATAACTGATATTATAATCAATGATCTCAATATCTTAATCTTTTTTAAGTATTCATGTATGTATAACAATGTTTGTTACAGATTAGGAATTTTGATGAATCTTTTAAGAAAAGTCGATTGAACACATTCTCTCATGTACGATATACGTTGTATGAGACCATATCTATATCGATATCAAAATTACAGGGAAACTCCACTTTTCTTTGACTTCCCTGCTACCACCAGATGGACACAGAGGTTGATTTTATTTAACTTTGAACACATCCGTTCCTGCCCGTGCTTGTGAAGAGGAATTATTGAGCCAAATTGATTGCTTCGGGTTTCAGTGTTTTTGTTGGTGCACCATGTCCAATGCAATCTTTTTCATGTGATGCCTATCAGAACACAATCAGGGAGAGCTCCTTAAAACAGACAAAGGAACATGTTGTGAAAATGAAAAGAAAGACCACACAGTTTTTCCCTTTATTAATGAGGACATACCAGAAAATGGAAAAAGTGATAAGACACAAGGCTGAATGATTGAACTGGCCGATTGATTTCTTCCAAGCCCCCCAAGGATTTGGACTTAATATGATGCACACAGGGAAAGAAAAAGTAAGTGAGTAATTAAAGCCTCTAAACACCAATTAACAGTTTAAATACTCCCTCAGTTGTGTTGTTTGGCTGGCTGCTTCTTCCAAGTGTTTTAAACAACACTTAAACAGAGTGCGGAATGCACAGCTTGATACGATGAAACCTATCTATTGAAGGTCTGTTTCTTAATCCAAAGTAAACATCGAAATTAAATATAGCTTATTTTCTGTTATTAATATTGCTTTGCAACAAAATATCCTCCTTATGTATTCTTCTGTTAAGAAAACACATGAGTATGATACTTAATATTGCTTAGCTCAGGAGGTAGAGCAGTTGTCTTGTAACCGAACGGTTGCTAGTTCGATCCCCAGCTCCTCCTAGCTGAGTGTTGATGTGTCCCTGAGCAAGACACTTAACCCTAACTCCTCCTGACAATCAAGCTTGTCGCCTTGCATGGTTGACTCTGCCGTCGGTGTGTCAATGTGTGTATTGAACGATGAAAGTCGCTTTGGATAAAAGCGTCTGCTAAATGCCCTAAATGTAATTCTCCCATAAAGACTCGATCACTGATAAGTATGAACAGGATTTATTTAAATAACGACATGGGAATATTTTGCATGGTAAATCTTTGGCATGAGCCCCGTCACTGATCCAGGGTGTATCCTGCCAGGACTAGCAGGGGCGGAGCCTTCCCCTGGACAAGTAGACTGAGGCCGACCTGGTGGTGGTGGGGTGGATGGAGGTGCGTCGAACGAAGACCTGAGCAGCAAAGACATATGTTAGACTACTCTTTATAGAGCAGGTGTAGGCAGGTGATTGGTAGCTGGTGATTGGTGGCCAGCCGCGCGTGATTTGAGTCCTCCTGGTAGAACTACCAGCAAGCTTAACATTTGTAATTGTGGTGCGTCAACCAGATCATAAAGCAGTGTACATTGTTATTCCAGAACAATGTTATGTTGTGTGTGCGCAGGTGCATAGTTACATGTCTGTGTGATGCAGAGTGGGACATCATATCTGTCATTTAGTTCCTGGAAAACAGAACAACTAGATATTCTTTGTGCTGCTTGAGGTTTGCATCAGAACAGTCACCCAGCACCCTTGGGATGGCCATGCTGCACACGTGATTTGTAAAGATTGTGTTGTTTTGTTCATGTTGCTACACATTACCTGACAGATGGGCATCTGACCATTATCTGATTGGTCATCGCACAGAAATCAAACACACACACACAAGAGCATGATAGCATGCTGTTAAATGATCCATCGTTGAGTAGTTACTTCAGTCTGCCGTTCAAAATTCAGAAGGCAGTAGAATGCAGATTTAGATTCCTGAACCTTTAGAGTTTTATGGCTAACAGCTAGTCCTATGGTCTGGGCGGCAGTACTCATCTATGTATAATGAGGTTTGGTTCAGCAGAATCGGTCAGAGAGGCTCTGCTCGGAGCATGTCATCCCTATTGTCTGACAAAAAGAGTAGACGGCGAACTGTGAAATCATCCCTCCATGTGTCTGGTCTGGCAGTCACAGACCGAACAAGGAACAAGAAGCCCTCCTTCTGAATCCCCACTCAAGCCTTTAATTCCCTAGCTGTGTTTTAAACATTTTAGAATGACCAGATCTTAACCATCCTGAACACACTGTGCACACAATGAACATCGTTTCTTCAATGGTGCCTTTCATGTAGAAGATCTCTGAGCAGAATACACCCGTAATTTAGAGAGCCTAAATGTAAATTCTGATCTTAGTGAATGAGGCACTTCATAATCTTGTTCTTCTCCATTGATGAGGGTGTTTTAGTTTCCAACTTTTTGACTTTTTAATTTGTTCCTCATGCTGGAATCTCTTGCCCTAAGGAGGAAAATATTTCACTTTGACGTCCCTACCACACAGACGTGAATTCAGGGTGAGCAGAAGGCCCGACAAATCCTGCAGCTCCTGTACTTAATACGAGAGAAGGAGGTACACCTGTCAGTTCAAAAGAGAGGGAACAGGTGAATATCATTGGAATAAATGAATGAATAAAGAAAGAAAGAAGGAAATGCATAATATACCTCTGTAGTTATGCATATGAGCATATTTATTCATTTATTATTATTATGTATTTGTTGATATCTTTGTTACACCTGTTGTTCACCATTCCGGAAAGCCCGTAGGCTCCGGTGTTGAAGCAGCGTGAGGCACGGGGTCTAACGATCAACGGGGGGGCCCAGACTCTGAGAGCGGAGACTCAGCATAGAGGATGTGAATGTCGGATTGGAAGCAAGACCGTGTAGCCAATCAGCGGTGAACTCTCGTCTGCTTGTGTAGTGTTTGGGATTCTAGCTGCAACCTTCAAGGCACCACACCTTTTGGGTGAACTCTAGATCCGTCCTCCCTGATTAGTTACCTCTCCACGCTTGTCTCTGTTCCGCTGCTGATTTCGTTCTCATCGACACTCTGCTTGGCGACGTTAAAGTGTACGGGTGTTACTCACGGGAACACAGTATTTTGATACGTTGTATCTCTGACGAAATCATCTTTAGGTATTAGATAAGCGTCTGTACTTTACTGGAGTGGCCTTTCATTCCATTTCTAAACTGAAACAAAATAATGCTCTATATGTCTATTTACATATTGACAAACTCTAGCGTATGTGACAAGTTAATGGAGGGGCAGAGGATCTCTTGATGATCCACAATTCATTCAGTTGTGATTTTGTCTGCAAAATGCCTGCATTTTCCGCTAATACACAAGATATACAAGATCTAAAACGTAATTGCCATAACAGCTCAGCAGCACATCAACGCCTCTTCTGGGCCAACAGTCGACCACCAACATCCTCTCATGGAAGAATTCTTTGTCCTCGGGACCCAGAGTAAAGTGTGATAAAAAGTAAACCTGATCCAACCTGTCATGGACAGCATCATTGATTTAATTAATTGCAATTTCCTAACAATTCTAATAAAAATTTAGAAAAGTATTTCCTTTGTCGCAAAGCATTGTGTCTTTAGAGGCATCCGAAAATCGTGTCAAAATTTTTTTCATTCCCAAAATAAGTCACATTTGTCTAGTTATGAAGGAAGGAAGTTAGGTCTTGGTTTTTTTTTTTTATTATCTTTCAGATTATTTGCGACAAATATGCAACCCTTTCAAACCTGCACCATTAATAGGCCTACACACAGGAGGTCAAACACAGTTGATGATCCTATCTTAGAAAATGAGTGGTGCTGAAGGTAAGATTAAAGAGCTATTATCTAAGAAATGGCATGAAAACAATGAAAACAAATTGGCAAATTCTTGCTCTCCACTCTTTTCTGCTCTCTTTACAACTCTAAAATCTTAACTACAGCACCTCAAACTTTCCATCCGTCCAACTATTCAAATCAATACAGAAAGGCAACTAGCTGCCCATGACACCTCTTTTACCTAGTTAAAGGATTGCACCATGGTTAGGTGCTCACGCCAAACCAGTATTCCTAAAACCAATAATTTATGCCCGGGTGTCGTGAATCACCCCTGGGCCAAGAATCAGCTCTTCTTGGCGTTATTCCTGCGAGCACGGCTTTGTTCTTCCCATTGTGCAGAGAAAGATAGGGGTGACCCTCTCTCTCTCTGCCCAATGTTAAAACCCACCTCATTCACATCCCTTTTTTGGAAGGGCTATTGTAGCTTTCCTGGTGGAAAGTCCATGGCTTTGGAGGACTCAAAAGGGAGTCCCTTGAGGAGAGAAGCTGGATGTGAAGAAAAATAGAGTGTGTCAGAGATGGTGCTGGATATAGTGCTGGGAAAAGGACAGGGGAGGCACAGTGTGTTACAGTCCTGATTGTTTGATTTAGGGGTGCACATGCACAGCTCTGCTGGCATTGTATATATGTAAAACAGTGCAGCATCTGTTCCTTACGATTTCTTTCTCTATTTAATCGTCCCTGTTTTCTTCCCTTTCGTCACTTGCCTCTTTTCGCTGGCATGCACATCTTTTTTTGTCAATTTCCACACACTGATTTACTGCTTTCTCTCCCTGTCCCTTCCCCCTTTCTCCCTCTCTCTTTCCCGGTAGTTATGGAGACATGGTTCCGAAGACAATCGCGGGGAAGATATTTGGCTCCATCTGTTCGCTGAGTGGGGTGCTGGTAATCGCCCTGCCTGTTCCTGTCATCGTCTCCAACTTTAGTCGCATCTATCACCAGAACCAGAGAGCAGACAAGCGCCGTGCTCAGAAGGTACAGGTGAACACCTTTAGCCGTCCGACGCCGCGGAGGAACAGGAAGACTTCTCTCTGTGCCCGTTTGTTTCACAGTGCAGCCACAGCGTCTGAGCATATTTGCTAACAGACTAGACGTGTTTGTGAGATATGTGTGTGTGTGTTTCTGTGTGTGTTATGCAGGCCAGTGAATGTGTTTGTGTGTTGGAGTGTCTGTGTGTGTGTCTGTGTGTCTGTCTGTCTGTGTGTCTGTCTGTCTGTCTGTCTGTCTGTCTGTCTGTGTGTGTGTGTGTGTGTGTGTGTGTGTGTGTGTGTGTGTGTGTGTGTGTGTGTGTGTGTGTGTGTGTGTGTGTGTGTGTGTGTGTGTGTGTGTGTGTGTGTGTGTGTGTGTGTGTGTGCGTGTGGGGGTTATGCAGGCCAGTGAGTGTGTGTGTCTGTGTGTGTGTGTGTGTGCGTGTGGGGGTTATGCAGGCCAGTGAGTGTGTGTGTGTGTCTGTGTGTGTGTGTGTGTGTGTCTACTCAACTCTCTGAGTACAGCGACTGTGAATTGGGCATGCGTTAAACTTATATATTTCTTTACAAACCCATCAGTTTCTGCCTGCTTTATTTTGCAGTAAGATCACCAGCATAGCTTCACATGACCTGAGGCGGCCTGCTGTCTGAGGAGACTAAACGGGAGGTGGAAGTTGTTAGAGCGAGGAGCTTGGTCAGGGGTCAGCACGCAGAGATTGGCCCGCTTTATATATTCTGACATTATTAGACTAATGACGGCAGGTTTAAAAGAGTACTTAATGGTGTGCTCCCCCACTTCCTATTCATGAGAGGTAAAATAAAAAGGAGCAGGACAGGATGAATGGATGCACCTGACCCCCAACGGAAATGTAGTCGTATGTCACCTCAGCATAGAGCATCATTACCCTTGAAACCCTCATTATACCGTGTCCACTTCCTAAACGTATTTACACACAGACAAACACACACCTGCAGTAGTTAACTTGGACGTGCTAGTGCTTGACCTTTCTCCTGGGGAGCTGAGAGCAGCCATTAGACAGAGCTACTGATTGGTGGAGGAGATATGTGGCTGGCTTAGTCCTGACGTTGCCCCCAAGGTTTAAAGCGGTGTAACACTTGTTTAATTTCAAAGGCAGGCCTGTTTACTTGTTTACATGGCAGGTTTTTTATGTGTTCAAATTCAGCATCGAGAGTAAACTTCCCTAAAGACGTAGTCCAATTAGGGTGACAGTGTACTCAAATATCTATCTCAAATTGTTATTTATGTATATATTTATAGTGGCTCATACTCGCTATTTGGATTTGGCAATTTGACCTGATTACAACTATCTGATCTGAACGTAGGCATGAACATTTACAAATGATATGTTTTAGTGGCTTCAGGTTGGCCCTGTTCATGCGCCCCCTTTTACTTCACGTCTCATCTCTAATATCCCGACACCTTCTCCATGCAAGTGCCTGTAGATTAACGCCTCACAAAAATATCACATCCGTTTGTGTGTATATGTGTCTATGTCTGTTTGTGTTTACGTGTGTGTTTGCGTGTGTGTGTGTGTGTGTGTGTGTGTGTGTGTGTGTGTGTGTGTGTGTGTGTGTGTGTGTGTGTGTGTGTGTGTGTGTGTGTGTGTGTGTGTGTGCATATATGTGTTTGTGTGTGTGTGTGTGTGTGTGTGTGTGCATATATGTGTGTGTGTGTGTGTGTGTGTGTGTGTGTGTGTGTGTGTGTGTGTGTGTGTGTGCATATATGTGTTTGTGTGTGTGTGTGTGTGTGTGCGTGTGAGTGTGAAGACCACGGTTGGTGGCTTGTGGGGAGAGAAAAGCATCCTTCCAGGAAACCAAAAGAAAACGGTGGCTCTTTCTGGTGCTATTTCAGCGACACTGATGTGCAGTCTATTTGTCGGCGCTGCGGAGAGTGGTGTTGAGGCCCTGGACGGGATAAGGTCACGCCGGTAATGGGGCCGGGTCAAGTGGAGCAACACGGAGAGAGACGGGGAAATGGACCGGGGGGGAAACCAAAGGCACAGGGGGAAGAGAAAGGGACGGGAGACGAGAGAGGGGAGGAAAGAGAGCGAGAGCATGGGGAACATATTGAAAGGTAGAGGGACGGGCAGTGGCTAAAATATGGGGGAGTATGAGTGAAAGAGGGGGGGGAGGCATAGCGGACGCTGACGGATAGGGGGGGCGGAGGGGCGGGGGGGGGGGGAGACAAAGAAATTGAAATTGAGGTGAAAGAGGAAATGAAAAGGTAGGTCGGAAAGAGGGAAGCGATCTGGGGGGTGGCTCGGTGTCTGCGTGGTGTCGCGGCCTCCAAAGCCGCCAGCGGCCGGATGGACGGCGAGCCGGAGTAGTGTGTACGCCACGCCGCTCGGCCGTGTCCCAGCGAGGCCGGGTCGCGACGCCACGGCGGTGGAATGATACCAAAGGGCTGTTTGTGTGGGAGGAACACTGGGTTGAGAAACTAGTAAAACTCTAATGTACCTTTGGGGCAATGAATTACAAAGATGCCCTCTGTTTGTCCTGAGGAATGGTTTCTGTTTTGGAAACAGTAGAGGCTACAATTGTGGGTGTCCTTAAAGTATCCAATCCACAGTGCTTAAGAAAGGAGCGTGTCCTTGGGGCAGTGAAACCCTTTTCTGGGGTTTGGATTATGAGAATTGAAACAGCAATATCCTGAGTCTACATATTTTTTCAGATTAGCTCGTTTTTATGATGATGATTAAATATTATTCACATTATTATTTTATGTCACTGTGGTGGTAGTAGTATTTGAGGTTGTAGTCCTCATTACATACAAACTTCAGGATTATTAGATGCATAACCAGCCATTCTTTACATTAGCCTCTTAGCCTTAGATTGCATGTTGGAGGTTCCTCACATCTTCTCACATTCTTTACTCCGACATTTAAATGTTTTGTAGTCGTAGTTGTAACTGATATATATTTAATTCATTCATTTACAATATATTGATTATTACATCGTTGTTTTTTAAATGAATGAATGAATGTATTTGACTATTACTTTTACCAATATTATCTATCAATCCAGCTATCCACCCATCTCTCTATCTATCTACTTGCACTCCCATATGTGAACACTGTACGATGAAGTATTAATTACTATTAATAACCACCTACCTCTGTCTTTCTACCTCTTGTCCGTACGTCTCAACGTCTGCGTGTCTGTCTCCCGCCACCGCCCACTCCCTCCCCCACTGAACCCGGTCTCCTTCCCCCCTGCTCTGCGAACAGAAAGCTCGGCTGGCCAGGATACGCATCGCCAAGACGGGCAGCACCAACGCCTTCCTGCAGAGCAAGCGCAGCGGTCTGCTGGACGAGCTGCTGGAGCTCACGGTGAGAGACCCCCCCGCTCCTCTTTCATGGGACTCT
Organism: Gadus macrocephalus; assembly: GCF_031168955.1. NCBI lineage: Eukaryota > Metazoa > Chordata > Actinopteri > Gadiformes > Gadidae > Gadus > Gadus macrocephalus. The sequence goes on from NC_082394.1 coordinate 12,900,087, forward strand.
GGTGTTTTCAGGATTACAACTACACACAAGGGAAAGCAAAGGCAACATCATAATACAGACGTGATATAAGACAGAAGAAAAATCTATATTTAGATGTACGTGTCAAAATTGATGGTCCACAACTAGATGTAGGGTAATCTCAGAATAATGCGTGACACAGGGGCTATGAATCCCTGGAGGTGGAGTAGAGGAGAGTTAGCCACCATAGAGTACATTCTTCATTAGTGACCGCACAGCCCAATATCCTGCTAAGAACATGTCCACTATTTACATTATAAGGGTTTTGACTCCCATTTGGTGGCCATTCTGTCTCAAGATGTTAACTTTTAGCTTGCCCTATTTGCTGGCTTCTTGGAAACACAATTAGTCTGACTAATGACCTGGAGCGCAATCAGTTCGAACATGAAATCATATAGAAAGATAACGTCTACTTGCTGCTCAGGTATCTTTTTAAGGACTAATCAACGGAAAAAAATTCTAACCTTAGTCCCGTCTGAGTCCAGCCAGCCAGACTACTTTTTGATGGGAGACTTCCCAAACCAAATAAATGCTGCACATATATTAACAGACATGCAATCTTCTTGTTGCTAAGATATTTGCTGATTATTTCCTTCAATCATATCTAGCTACTGCATCTGCACATTTCTGATGCATCAGCAGATGTGAGGAGGCCAATGCTAGAGTAGTAACATAACTTCCGAGATTGCATGGCAATTTTATGCCATGCAATTGAATCCACACTTTCCATAATATCCAAACCTCCTTCCTTGCATCCCATTCTATGGAAGATGTGTGTCTTCGTAAACTCTTAGGCTACATTCAGTCTCTGGCGTAACACAGTAGGATTGCAACAGATTGTAGGATCATTGATGGTTGGATCCAAATGCACTGACGTCCAAGCATAACTCATATGTGATATTGTAGTTTCGCTTTTTGTGTTTTTAAAATAACACATTTATTTTAACAAAGTCATTTGCTTCAGAAATTATGAGGAAAGAACTTTCAGTTGATGGGATCCTACAGCAGATAGCTCAGAGTCAGACAGGTGAAGATACGCACTGTGAATTTCCTTTTTAAAATGATATATATATTTTATCATACAGTGTTACTGATAACCGCAGGGTTTTCAGAATATCATCCACCGGTGGGAAAATACCCACACGGTAAGAACACTAATGTTGAGAGTTAACAGGGTTATAAAGCTCACAGGATGCTGGCAAGCTGATGTGAGGTTGAGGAAATGTTTCACATTAGTTTATAGAGCGGTGATGACCCTCTAGCCGCGCTGTTATATTTCAACTACGTCAAAGCAATGCAGTTATTGAAAGTGCATCAACACCCCTCTAGGCAATCAGAATTTAGTGTTCACCCAGTCAATGGTTGGAATGTAAATATTCATAATGGATGATACAGCCATTGCAATATATTTTGGGGGTCGGTAAATCAGAGTTTGTACGATAGTGGTGTTAAATATGTTCTGACCAGCAAGGGTAAAAGTTGTTACGTTCTAGAAGGTCAAGAGAGGCGGTCAATCTTACCCTCCGTATTGGGCTGGACCGACGGGTGATGATGGAAGAGTAAACCTTATTCTGTGCTTTATCAGCACAGATTGCTCTAACCCTTGGAATGCTTTTCTTTTTTGGCCTCCATTTAAAGACTTGTCTAAAGATGCCCGAACTTTCAGCATGCTGATAGCTCATCTAGGGACCGACCTTTTGCCCTCACTGTCATCCCTACTGGAAGTGAGGGCAAAAGGATTTTGGGATCCTGTTTGCAAAAACTGTAAAAAAAATAAATAAAAAATGCATAATGAAGAACGGGCAAGGAAAGTATTTCTCTTGAAGTAATAATCCAGCCTAAAACACTTTCACATCGTTAAAAACTTCAATTAGTGATGTACAATGGTCCTTATTCACCGTTTTATTTCACCTTGGAGTGGCTAAGCTCAATTTCTCTAGAGGACACCACATCAAGCTAAGACATTGCTGCAGTAGTTATAATGGGGTTTAATAGGAGAGTATGTCTTAAAATCACTGGAGCATCAAACATTAGTATAAGATATTAATTTCATTCCCATATCACAAAAACCCAAGGGTTGTGTCTCAATCACTGCTTATGAGAAATCCATAATTTAGTAAGAGGACACACATTTTTTTGCAGGCCCATTAGCCCTGTAAATCAAGAATTCACTTTGGCCTTGCAGGCTCGGGGCTTGGACTGCATAATGTTGTTGAAGTACGGCCTTGTTCGAGGAGGAATGGGCCTGCCGGTCAGTGTTTCCCAAGCTGATTGGTCTGTTCTGGCAGCCGGGTGCCCAGACATGGCCGAGGCATTTGGGACTTGCAGTTTTTCGCCTGAAAGCAAGGCGTAGTAGTGGAACAGCACTGAAAGAACTGCAGTTGGGTGTTAATATGCACTTCTAGCTAAGCTAGAGTTAGCGTTGCCAGGCTAGCTCTCCCAGCCGAGTCACAAGCTGTTTAATATTCTGGCCGTTTGATCGCCCATGTGGCTTGTGTAGAATATCTTACTGCCATATGTCTAGCTAACTTTAATATTTTAAACACAACTTTAACTTCATTCCTGATATATATATATATATATATATATATATATATATATATATATATAGTTATTATATATTTGATTCATTAATAAATGTAACCTCCTGATGTTGAAAGCAGGTATTGAAAGTCCTTCTGGTTCAAGTAGGAAGATAAATGCTGACCGTGGGAAGCCTGACACGACAGCCAGTGACAAATTATAAATAACGATAGAAGGACAAATCTGAAAATAGCCCCTGGGGTGCGTTGTCAACAATAGAGGTTTTATAATGATGTCAAAGTGTTTTGGGCTGGTTCATTATTTAAGGGTATTCCATTATTTTTACTTTTCTGTAATAGATGAGGCTTGGGTCATTAATTTAGTCATACAATTTTGAGGCAAAAAAAAGTTTTAATCTTGTCATTCTTTGGTAGCTTGTCATCATGTCTCACTTTGTTATTATTATTAGGATGAATGAATAAATCATATTTAGCAATATCAAGTGTAGCAAATGGTAAACCACTTTGCTCCCACCACTACGTTGTTCATATACTATATGTTTTGAAAACATGTCCTGGTTCCATACTGTTTATACAACCTTGTGTGGTTTGTATAAGGTGATATATCCATTCTTGATCCATATATAAATAAACATGCATGGCCCTCGTGCGTCAGTGGGCCTGCTTCCAGTAACTCCATCCCAAATGTGATGGAGTACAGTGGGAAATCTCATGTGTGAGGGGGTTGAGTGGTTTTAGAATTATCATATAAATATCTATCGGTGCAAAGAAAGCCGCATGCTCTCTATCTCTCACTTTCACTTTTGCTCTCTCTCGCGCTCTGTCTCTATCTTGCTCCCTCTCTGTCTCACTCTCTGTCTCTCACTTTTTCTCTGTCTCTCTGTCTTGCTCCTTCTTTGTCTTGCTCCCTCTCTGTCTCACTCTCTCTCTCTCTCTCTCTCTCTCTCTCTCTCTCTCTCGCTCTCTCTCTCTCTCTCTCTCTCTCTCTCTCTCTCTCTCTCTCTCTCTCTCTCTCTCTCTCTCTCTCTCTCTCTCTCTCTCTCTCTCCCTCTCTTTCTTTCTCTGTCCCTCTATCACTCTCTCTCACTCTCTCTCCTCGTTGTTGATGAGGCTGCCAGAGCCCTACCATTAAATTATGCTCCTGTAATTTGCGTCAGTCCGCCCGTGCTATTGCTATTGAGTGGGTGTGGGAGGAGGACAGAGTTTAAACTTGAAGAAGAAGAATTTTGTTGTTGTTACCCATGGAAAAAAAAGATAAATGTGTTTCCCTGTGCGAGTCAGGCCAATTAGGGTTGACCACAATTGGTCCTCTCCGAGAGGTAATTGGACTCTTTTCATACACCTTTTCACATCTTGTAACCAACAGCGCAAAAAAAATCTTCGATCATTACGGAAAAAAAATAAACTTTCAATCAAACAGAGCGGTGGTTAAAATAAAAAAAGTGTCTCGTAAACAACTTATTTCTTTAATTAGTAGGGTGTTTAAACTACATCACAACCTGAAAAAATTGACTAAACAGGAAAAGCGAAAAACAACAGTCACAAATAACACTGGAAATTCACCTCACAAAACAACACCAAATAACGTTATTTATATTACTAGCTGAAGGTCAAAGTCATGAGGGCGAAATATGTGTTAGATGTGCAAGAATTCTCTGCAGCTCACCGCTGCAGAGAATTACAGCAATCTGGTCACCTCCGCCGTAGACGCTGCCAGAACCACAACACCGCCTGTAACAGACTCCCCTCCCGCTCCGCCCAAATCACCTATAAGTGAGCTGGGGCAAAAAATAATGGGCGGATGCATAAAGAAGAAAAGGAGAAATAAGAGCTGGACCGGGGGGAAATCTACATACAGAGGGAGGCCTTTGAAATAAAAGGAATGCCATTCTGTTTAAAGTGTTGGGTTGAGTTTCAAACCATGTGAATTTGCAAGGGAACAGATATGTGTTTGACCTTGGTTCTTTGTCAAGCTGTCAAAGAATGTATGCCAGAAAGAGTGGCGATTTACATTCTTGAAAATCAAGATCTCCCTCTGGAGAAAGTGGCCATTCTTGCTGATAAGCTCTTGCTGACCCATAGACGACGTTCACAAGGTGGTTAAAAGTGGTTACCTTCACTCTTCCCTGGGCCCAACGATAAAATCAAACAGAAAGCTGATCCTATGACTCACCTAGTTCATTGCTAAGGCAGTTCGAAGGGTATTTTTCAGTTCGAGGGCCTTTTTCAGTGTCCGACGTTGAAGAAAATGAGAGAGAGGGAACTTGTGGGTTTTACGTGTGTTTACCAGTGCCAGTTCATGCCTTGGCTCTATTGGAAGGATCTCCTAGACAATATTATTTCAAACAGTTTTGTGTCCTTGCATGATAGTGATGCTGTTAAGCAATAGGTGAACATAAGAGGTTATTAGGGAGTTACTTTAATGTGTTCCCAGCATGTCTGTTTCAAGAGCCATGTCTAAGAAAATTGCTCTAGGTGCAAGGAGAGTGGATACAAATGCATTTTCAAATGATTAGAATTAACAAATAATAACAAAAAAAAACAATAAACAAGAGTTATGTCATTTGTATATCATTTTATATTAAAATTACGATTAATATAACCACGACACCCTCCCTTTACCAAAAGGTGCCAGAGGAGGAGATTGATGAAAGAAAGGTGTTACTTTGTCAAAGGCGGTGCTTTAGGGCAAGATAGGCAACTAATGCCACTTCTGACAAGGATGACTGTCCTAGTGTAACTAACATGGTCCTTACTGTTGCACTGTGACAAGAGATACTAGCTCTTGTCAGGATTGGTAAGACACTTCACAGTATATTTCAAAGAGTCTTCTGGCCACAAGGTGTCCTGTTTGCCAGCTGACAGTACAGCCTAACCAAAGCTTGCCGCTTGCTTCCTTGCAACCTATACCTGCGTTCTGTGAACCTTTCAGCATGGTTTTAGTGGATTGCGTTGGTAACCGTTTTAACCATTGTTTGTGGTGTCACTCATATCAGGCCCTCCCACTGAGGCCCTCCCACTTAGGGGAATAGTAATAGTTCCCAGTATTGTGAAGGGTTTTGTGCAATTCTTGACTTTTGGACTCGCCCAAACAGTTCCAACAGATCAGGACTCTTACTGTATGTCAAAAGCCTTAAAGCAAGTGCTACAGCAGTTGGGCATCACTCATTGCCCCTGTGGTGCATGTCCCCCTGAGTCTCAAGGTGCTGTCGAGAGATTTAACCAGACTCTGAAGTATGTTTTGTGAGCTTACTACCTTGAGTTTAAAAGGGATGGGGATGAAAAGGTCTCTCTCTTGCTATATGAGTCCGAGAGCTGGTTCAGGAATCTCTCGGTTTTTACCCCAAAAAACGTGTGTTTGGACATCATGCGAGAGGCCCTTTGAGTTTGCCTAGGGAACAAATGTTACAGACCGACACCTCCTCCTTTACACTGAACCTGTTGGAATATATTAGCATTTTTTAACACAGGCTACACTGTGCCTGTGAATGAGACAAACATGCGATGTGGGTGTTAAAGTCTTGGTTCTGCTCCTTGTTGAGGGGTCACCATTGTATGCTCGCTTCTCAGGCCCTTATACCATAAAGAATCGGTGTGGTAATCTTGACCATCTCATCCCCTGAATCAACTGGATCACAAAAAGAAAATGAGGATGTGCCTTGTAGATGTTATGAAGGCCAGTGCTGTCTTGCTCCTCTCCTCCATGTGATGGAGAAGTCAGCTGTTGTCTCTCCTTCATTCTTCATACGTACATTCTGAAATGCCGGCCCGCCCTCATGCATCTTTCACAACTGAAAGAAGCGGAAAAGGCTGAGATCACATGTCTCATTGATTCGTATCGCACCCTGTTCTCTGAGAGCTAAACCTACCAAATTGAGCAAGGCATCGATGTTGATGTCATGCCAATGAAACAAATTGCAGACCGCGTCAACCCAGATTACCGTGGACTTCTGTGTGCTGAGGTTGAGTACATGTTAGCCCAGTTCAATTCTGTAGAGTCACTGTTTTTGGATGATGGACCAGACCGTTCTTTAACGTTTCTGTACGGGTTATGGTAGACTGTAACAAAACTTGACAGGTATCCTCTGCCTCGGATGGATGAGTGCGTTGATGGAGCGGGGCTACTAAATTTTGTTAAGTACGCAGATACAGGCAGATAGACATAAAGACAGACAATCAGACAGCATGGCGGCCAATTATACATAAAGTACAGCTACATCAACGTTAGTTGTGATGCCTGTGTGTGTTGGGCTTCCAGGCTAGCCGATCCTATAGTTTCATATAGCCCTCCCTGAGAATCAAAAGAAAGAGGATAGTTTTGACTCCAAACAGTGACCTAATAGCCGCCGCCGGGGCTGATGGTCAACACGGAAATGTCAGGGTCGGGCGTCAAATGAGACCAGCAAATCAGCCTCTGACATCAAGAGACAGCCGTCCCCTGGTCTCCAAGCTAACATCACCGCTGCATCAGAAGCGCTCTCAGGTGGCAGCCTGTCGTCGTGAATGGAGACATAGAGCCATAACAAGCCTGTGGCTTTTTACTTTTGGGGGTTTTGTGTGGGAAATGGTGTGTCTGGAATTCAAACAACATGTCCCAGGGGCCGGTCAACCTGCCATGTGGCGTTTGGGGAGGGGGAATGGGTTAGGGCACTAAGGTCTGTCCGACGATGGTGATATTTTGGGAGCTGTTGTCGACCAGGGACAATGTCGCATTGGCAAAAAAGGACCTCAAAGAAACGCTTGCCAGTCAGATAAATAAATAAGAAATTGTAACAATTTCTCTTCCTGGTGTACACCACTTATCATTCTCTTTATTTGAGCATGAAATTGCAGTAGTCATTTGTTTCCCTTATCTGAGTCATTAATTATCACCATTATTTATAATTCAATATCAACATTTGAACAAGTCCTTTTCTTCCTTGAAAGGAGAAATGAAAAAAGTGTACTTCCACACTTTGATAAATAACAGCGGAGATGATTGGGCATTCCAGAACAGCAACCCAACAACAGATAACAACAGAAGCAGTACTGTGTGTAAGCTTGCCTGGTTTACTTGTATCTGTCAAAAGCAGAGCCACACTCATTGTGTGGCTGCCATGTTAAGCCAGACAGTCACTATGCATGCTGTTGGCCTCGGTGAAGTGTAGTCATTAGCACTGCAGGCAAGATAGAGGGAATGAGCATTCAGTTGAGCTGAATTCATGTTTGCAAAAAGCAATGACTTATTGGCCTGTATTTCATTTACATGCAAACAAACAAACAAGAAGAGTGAACCATGAGAGGGAAGTCAACAACAAACATGACCCAGTATTTCATGGTAACAACCTGGGAGGAGGCGTCATGCTGTCGCTCTCTGCTCGGGAGTCCTGCAGTAAAGTAGTTCTGATGGATCCAATAAGACTCGATCCAGATCTCTCTCTGTGGGAGGTCAAATATAATAAGAGTGACCTTCAAAGCAAAGGCCGGAGTAAAAGTTACCCTATGGCCATGCTGATCTGCTTCTTAACTAAACGTGTGTGTGTGTGTGTGTGTGTGTGTGTGTGTGTGTGTGTGTGTGTGTGTGTGTGTGTGTGTGTGTGTGTGTGTGTGTGTGTGTGTGTGTGCGTGTGCGTGTGTGTGTGTGTGTGGCCGCCCAGGGCACAGAGGCGGATGAGCAGAAGCTGAGTAAGAGCGTGTCTCTGTTGGAGAGTCAACACTACCACCTGCTGTACTGTCTGGAGAAAACCACAGTGAGTACACGCCCACACCATTGTTCAGCTCATATCCCCTTCCCTTATGCCACACATGCTGCTCCACACGCATATGTGTGTGGAGCAGCATGTGAATCCATCCCTAAATGGGAATTATGGATTCAGACACAGTTTAGAGGATGAAACCCGAAAGATTTTTTATATTTTCAACAGCTGAAGAAATATGTATTTTGCATGAATTTAGAAATAAGAAGATGACACGATGGTGTGCCAGGGACTTTCCTGTGTTATCAAGTCACTGTGACAACTACTCTGCTTTGCATATGTAACGTTTGTCCTTCAAGCACACAACCTTGTCAGGACAAACGCAAAATAATGTTTTTTAAATTTCCGTGTCCAAAATAGACTTGAGTCCTCAACAGAGTGAGCTACAAAATAGAGTCACACTATCGCACTCTGTTCAAGCCACTTAGATCATGTTTCTCTTTTGGGTTGCATTACAAGTATGAGATGATATTTGCACTCTGTGTGCTGTGGGCTTCAAAGTTTAAATTAGTGGACCATTCTGTCCCCTCTTATAACAGAAATGATCAGGGTTTATGTGTTTCTGGTGTCCTGGATGTCTTTATATACTTGACTTATACTGATTTTTTTCATGCTTTAAAACAGTACATGGTTATCATTCTCCGCCATGTTTATAATCAGTTGTGCAAAAAACTTTTTTTGTGAGTTACTAGGGTGAGTACCAAGAGATGGTGTTTGGTACTCACCCCACACGTAGCGTTGTTTATTAGCAAGAGCTTGTGGCACATTAACGTGCTCTTGCTCTTTTCTTGTTTGTCGGTGGTTGCAATTTTTTGAACCTGTAAAAAAACACACCTGTTTTGTCTACTAGATGTGGATGCGAGCGGCATATTTTGCACCACGTTTCAGTGCGCTCATTATTCGTTTTGGGCCACAGAACATCTTGGATCCGCTTTTCGGAAAAAACGATTTTCTTCTGCTC
>NC_082394.1:12909443-13101393 GCF_031168955.1 Gadus macrocephalus
AATTCAACTATTTATTAATTATTTTTTCGTTAATTATTTTTTCTCATACCAGCAGTCACGGTCTGGCCGTCATTTTGCCAATCAGAAAAAAAATATTGAAATAATTACATTTAAAATGTGAAGAGAAAATCTTTAGTTGTGGGGCAGCCCCAACATATTTAGTTTGACCTTGGAACTGAGGAACCTTGGTGTTTTTTGCCTTGACTTATATATTGTTCATCAAATCATCCATCCTTTGCTTCATCTCTCCATCCGTCCTTCCATCCATCCATCCATCTATCCATCTGTCTGTATCCATCCCTCTATACATCCATCTCTCCATATGTCCATCTGTCTGTCCATCCATCCCTCCCTCCGTCTTCCATCCCTCCCTCCCTCCTTCTGTCTGTCCGTCCCTCCCTCCCTCTAGCCGCAGCAGTTTGAACCAGAAGGCCGAGGACGGCGGCCGGGTCAACTGCCGGCGGGGCCAGGTCACCACGGCGATCATCAGCCTCCAGACGCCCCCGGCTCTGACCCCGGAGGGAGACGGCCTCCACGGGGCCCCCCACCAGCGCCGGCTGCCCCCTCCTCCCATCCCCCCCCAGGCCCCACCCAGCATCCAAACCATGAGCAGCTCCCACATAGTGAAGGTCTCCGCCCTGTGACTCCCCCACTCGATCACTCTCCCCCAGGGGAGGCAGAGACCAGGGGGGGTGGGGGTGAGGGTGAAGCCTAAGATATCATTAGCATTGGCTCAACGGGGTCCCGTGTCTCTGTGTGCCGTCAGCCACCAGCAGGTCGCTGTGGCGGTGGAAGAGGAAGAAAGTATTAGGGGTGTGAACTTGTCGTATTCTGTAAGCCACAGGTAGATGTAGAATGAATATCTGGATTTTTCCACTTCTTCTTCTTCAGTTGAAACGGGAGATCTTGAGAATTTGCCACTGCCGGTGCAATCATGGTATTCCTTTAAAATGTGACAGAGAGACACATGCTGTTCCATAAAATATGCTGAAGTAGAGGGAGTGGGCATAATACACTCTAGACTGTTTATTCCTTTGAGGATGGATAGACACAAAGGATTGACTTCATATGTGTTGTTTTTTAATGTCTTCTTTGTCTCAACTCAACAACTTGAAAAAAAAAAAAGCATAATGTAAGTGAGCATTTATTTTCAGTATTATATGCACAAATACGTAAACTGTATGTGTGTGTGTGTGTGTGTGTGTGTGTGTGTGTGTGTGTGTGTGGGTGTGGGTGTGGGTGTGGGTGTGTGTACGCACAATTTTTGTATGCGAGTGCAAACTAAACTTGACTTAACTAGACTTTTTAGAAGTATAGACTGCAGTAACAAAAACCAAACATATTAAGGCAAGAGTCCACCTTTGAAATGACTGGAGTAATAAGGATGACTTGTTCGTTATTTGTCTTTTACGATTAGGAAGACAGGAGAGTTTGTGACCTTCCCTGGCTCACTGCAAGACAACTTTAAAGAGACTAATCTGTGAAGATTCAAGAAATGTGAAAACACAAACCATTTCATGAATACAATTATTAGTATTTGTTATAACTGCTTTTTGTCGTGTGCGGAGTAGTGAGTAGTTATGCCATCTCGAATGGCCTTGTGTTTAAGGCCGTTAAAGTGAAATATGAATTTAATTTGTATTTCTTTCTTTCTTGTGTATTCAGTGATGTTGCATTTTGTTTTTCGTTAACTTTTTTGTCTTTTTTTGGATATGACAAAGCAACAAACATGGATTCAGTTTCCATGCAGTCCAATAGAAAATTAGCTTGTTACTTGTAACTAAAGAGAAAGATGTAATTATTTGACTGGTTACAGATTACCTGAATCACATCTGATTCTCTGTAGTGGTTTTCAAAGGTTGGGTTGTAACCCATTGGTGGACTAGATATTTCTTCAGAAGTATACGGAAATTTGTGGCACTTGCAGTATCTTTGAAATGGCACAATGGTATTTTTTATGGTTCCAGCCATCCAGACAGAAAACATCAGTTCACCATGAATACAGTGGAAGCATAATGAGTTAATTTTTGACCTGTGATGCAATTTTTTTACTTTTACATATTGAGTAAGCTATATATGAGATATGTTGATGATCTCAGTGTGTACTATATGGAACGTTTTGGAACCTCGGCCAGCAGTGGTTTGTCACAAATGATCTAGCGCCAGGAGTAGGTCATTTATTTCCTTCGGTTGATTTAGTCATTTGAGTTGTTTTCATGTTGTCTTACAGTGTGTTCATTTAAAAAATGTCAAAGTATTATTCCATCAGCTGCCGTTAAAGCTCAGAATGTTTTGTGGTCTATCAGTTATGTTTATCTAAGGCTGAATACATCCAAAGTGTTTTGCTAGATGCTTTCCCCTTTAAGGAATATGAGTGAGGAATATAACATTGAAAATGGTCTCTGAACCAAATAATTGAACGTTAAATTCGATCATTTGAATTGAACGTTATAATGATGGGTGGGTTTTAGCCTAAAACCCACACATCATTTTAGAGTGGTCCAATCTAGAACCTTTAGGTTGTCGTAATCTATGGACTTAGTCTTTTTGAAATAGTGGTCCAATGGACTATGGGTACTCTCAATATTTATTTGTCTTATTTTGTAATAATTATCTTTTGTAGGTTTTCCGAAAAATATACCATGTGATCTTTTGGGTAAGGCAGTTTTATTTTGTGCTTAAATTATATGCCGTAATTTTTTTCAAGCAATTTTTTCCAATCAATAAGCCAAACAAGTATTTAGTTGGAAGATTATTTTCTCTCACTATCATGGCTGAACATTAAATAGGCCATACCATGTTTAATGCACTTCTCAAAAGTGCTCGTAAGGCTGGTCTTCTGGGGGTTGTATGATGGACAGTAAGGCTTATCTCAGTTCAGTGGATTTTAGAGGGTCACTGTTTTTTAAAGTCTTGGCAATTGTGCTCTTGTTTGTTCCTTAGCTCTCTTTTGTTTCCTGGCTTCTCCGTCCGTCGTGCTGCTTATTTTCTATGTTTGTTGGTGTTGTTATCATTGGTTATCATTTAGATTTCACTCATGTCCCAACAACTATGATGTGATGAGAAATTAAAAAGTGTCTCCAATTGATCTGCACGTCCTCTTTTCTATCTCCTAGGCAGGGTGGATACAGGGCCATTTCTGACCAACTGGGGCCCCTAACCCTCATCCTACTTGGGGCGGGGGGCACCTCCTGCCCTGAAACACTCAACATATAAACCTCTTTCTCAATTTTCATAAATTCTCAACTGAATAAAAAGGCTTCTGATGAGTGACCATATTAAGTCTGCAGTTGAAATTTGGACTTAATTTAAACATATTATATTACAAGCAAATGTGTTTGCACACTTTCACATAATTTGGTCGTAACAAAAATGGTCAAAGAAATGGGCTAAACCTTCATCCCGCCCAAAAAATAATAATATGGTCCACCTGGTTGATTGAAATGCTGGATAGATTATTAATGTTAATAGTATTTTGTGTAGGGCTCAGTTGTCTGCACAATCAATTGTTTTGGGATTTAGCTGATGACAATATTGGCTTTTGAACTTGTGTGATACTTTTATTCTAGGTTGTTATTCCAACCATAAACTGTTGGTCCGAGGCAAAAAGGGACAAAGGTGTTAAGTTTTGATATGTTATGCAGAAATAAATAGGCAGAGACCTGCAGGTACCTGGAAGACAGACAGAATGCAGACCAACAGATAGAGATAGATAGATAGATAGATAGATAGATAGATAGATAGATAGATAGATAGATAGATAGATAGACAAAGAAATACATATCCTGAAGACTCTAATTACTAATAGTTGGTTTTAGATTTATTTGTCGCGGTAGAAGTTCCATTTAATTAAGTATGTAAATGTTTCAATTGGCCAACTATTTTTAGAAATCTAGAAATGAATGCCTGTTTTGTGAATGTCAATACCATAAACAGAACAAGAGACAACAAACATCCAACCATATTTTCTGTCAATCAAACCATGTTGATTCTAAATTCTAAACTATAGCCGTCTCTTGAGTTGAGTTGACCACATACTGGCCACATACTGGATTCTGGAGTAAAAGTTGTTATGGTGGAGACCTGGTAAGCATGGCCAATCTTTGACATTGTAAATGACGTGTGTCATTCACCACATGCTGGATTTTGGAGTAAAAGTTACTATTGTGAAGACTTTGTTAGAATCTCCAATCTTTGACATTGTAAACGGTGTGTTTCATTCACAGCTTGCTTCCTCCTGTGACCGGAGGGAGCGGAGAAGGTGGATGAGGTGCAGCACTTTGTGGAACTGCTGAAGTGATTGCTGCAGCGGTCTGCCGGCCTGCGCATTGCGCCGCAGGATGTGATGGACTACCCCTTCATCATCACTGCTCGTCATTGCAACGCTGAGCAGCACCAGCCAGAAGGTCTCTGTGCAAAGACACGTTTAAATACACAATGATGGATGAAACACGTCATGGAAAGATTAGAAGCAGTTCAGCTTCTCATCATCACCAACACGTTTCGTCTCTTTGGTTACACAACACAGATTGACAAAACAAATAAATATATTAAAGTGTCCCTTTAAATAACAAGAGGATAGAGAATAGTTCATTCAGAAAAAACTCAAACTTTATTTTCTCAAGTGACTGCATTTTGCTTCCATACTGCATTAATGGACCATTAGTAATTTGTAAAAGGTTAAGTCCATTGGGTTGATTTGTATTGGGCTAACACTAACCTGAGTGTAAATAAAAACATTTAACAATGCGCTTATTCCGAAACAAAGCAAGGTTTATTTCAGGATGAGGCACAAACACTGCAAGACGATTCACGCCTCGAAATGTCATAATTAATACACTTTTCATGATGCAGGGTTTTTAAAACATGCATGCCTATTAGGATGACACCCTAAACATTCTCTTTAACTTAAAGGTCCCATGGCATGCTAATTTATGGATGCTTTAATATAGATATTAGTGGGCCCCAAACACAGTATTTGAAGACATTCCCGAAATTCAGCCGTGGTGCTGAATTACAGCCACTACGAGCCAGACGCACATTGAGCTTTCCCCAAACGTGCCGTTTCGGTGTCTGTAGCTTTAATGCAAATGAGGAGGAGAGAGGCGGGTCAAGGAGGAGGGTATTGGTGTGGCCCTGAGCAGCTTGCGGCCACGATACCATGCAATCTGTTTGTTGCCCGCGATTGTTGAGCGCGATTGTCTCCCGCCGGAGCCTCGTTGCCGAGGGACCACCGCCTCGGGAGCGGGCAGCGGGCAGTGCATATAGGCACCACCGCCTCCAGCAGCGGGCAGCGCCGAGGCGGTGGTCCCTCGGCAGCGGGCAGCGGGAAGCGGGGCTCAAGCGGAAGACAATCGCGGGCAACAATCCCTTTCTCCTCCATGTAATGGTTCATGTACTTCAGGGAGTCAAAGCCAAAGTTCCTGTCATGGTCTGTCGTGTTTTGGTGTGTTTCCCTCCTGTGTTGATTACTGTTCCCTCCCCTAATGTGTCTCAGCTGTTCCTCGTTGTGTTTGTTACTTAAGCCCTTGTCTTTCCTTTGTTCCTTGTGCTCTCATTGTGGTTGTTCGTCCTGCGTGTTCCCTGTTGTCACCTGAGTTCCCTGGTTCCTTGCCTTAGCCTTTAGGCATAAATAAAGTGCTGTTCTCCCTAAACCGTCTGCGTCTGGGTCCTACCTGCCTGCCTGCACCCTCAACCCTCAACAGAATGACAGCACCAGGGACGCGGGAAGTCAGTCCGAGGGGGGGGTGCTGAGAGAGAATCTATATAATGACGTCATAATAAATGCTGCGCAACATCCGTTGTTTACAGAGACGAGATGAGGGGTGACGTCACATTCAGGGATCCGCTCTGATAAACACTCTACTGGTGTGTAAAAAGAGTTCTGCCAACTAGCCACTGTTATTCACAAACGTTAGCAAATAAACAATGTGGAAATTAGAGTCAACTCGGCTGATACTGGGCTGAATTTCACACACTAACAACATGCCGACAAGCTGTTGCGGTCCGGGATTATACACAGCGTTATAACAAGGATTCAGGAGGTTATTTCTAAAGGTTTACAAAGGAAAGTGACAATAATAGAAAGCCTTAATTTTCATCCAGACTTACGAGTTGTCTGATATGAGGAAGGTGACGATTTCTCCGTCAAGTGAACCGCCCGTCTTTGCTCTTTTTTTGCCAACCAGTTTACGTGCGGGATTCCAGAATCAAAACGATAACATTCAACGTGTCTATTAATATGGCAGCAACATTTTACACCAGTTTTAGAATGTTCACTACAACAGATGTTGAACACCAACATGCTTATGTAAAATCAGCATAGTACCGATAATATGATAAATATCATAAAAAGGGTGGATGTCAATAATTTAATGAAAAATCATGTTGTATGATAAAATTATACAACAAAAAAAAAGTATTGATTTGTTCAGAAAACTTTCTCACTTGCAGTTACAGCCAGGGGCCGCTGCAGCACCCCAAGCACCCCCACTTCCCGCGTCCCTGGGTAACACTGTTGTTTTTTATTGGTCGTCATGAAAAAAAACATAATGGGTAACACTGTTGTTTTTTATTGGTCGTCATGAAAAAAAACCTAAGGGGTAACACTGTCGTTTTTTATGGGTCGTCATGAAAAAAACGTAAGGGGTAACACTGTGGTTTTTTATTGGTCGTCATGAAAAAAAAAACATAAGGGGTAACACTGTTGTTTTTTATTGGTCGTCATGAAAAAAAAAATAAGGGAAATAATAGAAATACACACATACATTTTAATGTCATGTATATCCTCTTTAATGATGATTGATTATTGTGTATATTCATCGCCTCAGTGGTGCAGTGGGGTGCACTCCGCCTAACCCCCTGGAGACCGGGGTTCATGTCCGGTTGATGACCTCTGTTGGAAGTTTCTTATCTCTATTTCATGCAAATTATAAATTCAAGTATAACCTTTGTGATGACTTTAACCGGTGTCTTGATGGTGCATTGTTAAGTTCGGAGGTTAACACTCTAAACAGCTCATGTTCCGATCCCTGCAAAAACGTAGACAGGGGTGCCACTGTCATTTATTATTGGTCAACATGGAAAAAACATGAGGGGTGACTCTGTCGTTTTTTATCGGCCGTCATGAAATAAATATAAGGGGAAAACACTGTCGATATTTATCAAATAAAACATAGGGGGTAACACTGTTGTTTTTTATTGGTCGTCATGAAAAAAAACATAAGGGGTAACACTGTCGTTTTTTATTGGTCGTCATGAAAAAAAACAAAAGGAGTAACACTGTTGATATTTATCAAATAAAACATAGGGGGTAACACTGTTGTTTTTTATTGGTCGTCATGAAAAAAAACATAAGGGGTAACACTGTTGTTTTTTATTGGTCGTCATGAATAAAAACATAAGGGGTAACACTGTTGTCTATGTCAAATAAAATATAAGGGGTAACACTGTTGTTTTTTATTGGTCGTCATGAAAGAAAACATAAGAGGTAACACTGTTGTTTTTTATTGGTCGTCATGAAAAAAAACCTAAGGGGTAACACTGTCGTTTTTTATTGGTCGTCATGAAAAAAACATAAGGGGTAACACTGTTGTTTTTTATTGGTCGTCATGAAAAAAAACATAAGGGGTAACACTGTGGTTTTTTATTGGTCGTCATGAAAAAAAACATAAGGGGTAACACTGGTTTTTTATTGGTCGTCATGAAAAAAAACATAAGGGGTAACACTGTTGTTTTTTATTGGTCGTCATGAAAAAAAACATAAGGGGTAACACTGTCGTTTTTTATTGGTCGTCATGAAAAAAACATAAGGGGTAACACTGTTGTTTTTTATTGGTCGTAATGAAAAAAAACATAAAGGGTAACACTGTTGTTTTTTATTGGTCGTCATGAAAAAAAACATAAAGGGGGTAACACTGTTGTTTTTTTTGGTCGTCATGAAAAAAAACATAAGGGGTAACACTGTTGTTTATTATTTGTCGTCTTGAAAAAAAAAAAAAGGGAAATAATAGAAATACACACGTACATTTTAATGTCATGTATATCCTCTTTAATGATGATTGATTATTGTGTTTTGTCATCGCCTCAGTGGTGTAGTGGGGTGCACTCTGCCTAACCCCCTGGAGACCGGGGTTCAAGTCTGGTTGATGACATCTGTTGGAAGTTTCTTATCTCTATTTCATGCGAATTATAAATTCAAGTATAACCTTTGTGATGACTTTAACCGGTGTCTTGATGGTGCATTGTTAAGTTCGGAGGTTAACACTCTAAACAGCTCATGTTCCGATCCCTGCAAAAACGTCGACAGGGGTGCCACTGTCGATTTTTATTGGTCAACATGGAAAAAACATGAGGGGTAATTCTGTCGTTTTTTATCGGCCGTCATGAAATAAATATAAGGGGAAAACACTGTCGATATTTATCAAATAAAACATAGGGGGTAACACTGTTGTTTTTTATTGGTCGTCATGAAAAAAAACATAAGGGGTAACACTGTCGTTTTTTATTGGTCGTCATGAAAAAAAACATAAGGGGTAACACCGTTGATATTTATCAAATAAAACATAGGGGGTAACACTGTTGTTTTTTATTGGTCGTCATGAAAAAAAACATAAGGGGTAACACTGTTGTTTTTTATTGGTCGTCATGAATAAAAACATAAGGGGCAACACTGTTGTCTATGTCACATAAAATATAAGGGGTAATACTGTTGTTTTTTATTGGTCGTCATGAAAGAAAACATAAGAGGTAACACTGTTGTTTTTTATTGGTCGTCATGAAAAAAACATAAGGGGTAACACTGTTGTTTTTTATTGGTCGTCATGAAAAAAAACATAAGGGGTAACACTGTTGTTTTTTATTGGTCGTCATGAAAAAAAACATAAGGGGTAACACTGTCGTTTTTTATTGGTCGTGATGAAAAAAAACATAAGGGGTAACACTGTTGTTTTTTATTGGTCGTCATGAAAAAAACATAAGGGGTAACACTGTTGTTTTTTATTGGTCGTCATGAAAAAAAACATAAGGGGTAACACTGTTGTTTTTTTTGGTCGTCTTGAAAAAAAACATAAGGGGTAACACTGTTGTTTTTTATTGGTCGTCATGAATAAAAACATAAGGGGTAACACTGTTGTCTATGTCACATAAAATATAAAGGGTAACACTGTTGTTTTTTATTGGTCGTCATGAAAGAAAACATAAGAGGTAACACTGTTGTTTTTTATTGGTCGTCATGAAAAAAAACCTAAGGGGTAACACTGTCGTTTTTTATTGGTCGTCATGAAAAAAACATTAGGGGTAACACTGTTGTTTTTTATTGGTCGTCATGAAAAAAAACATAAGGGGTAACACTGTTGTTTTTTATTGGTCGTCATGAAAAAAAACATAAGGGGTAACACTGTCGTTTTTTATTGATCGTCATGAAAAAAAACATAAGGGGTAACACTGTCGTTTTTTATTGGTCGTCATGAAAAAAACATAAGGGGTAACACTGTTGTTTTTTATTGGTCGTCATGAAAAAAAACATAAGGGGTAACACTGTTGTTTTTTATTGGTCGTCATGAAAAAAAACATAAGGGGTAACACTGTTGTTTTTTATTGGTCGTCATGAAAAAAACATAAGGGGTAACACTGTTGTTTTTTATTGGTCGTCATGAAAAAAAACATAAGGGGTAACACTGTTGTTTTTTTTGGTCGTCTTGAAAAAAAACATAAGGGGTAACACTGTTGTTTTTTATTGGTCGCCATGAAAAAAAACATAAGGGGTAACACTGTCGTTTTTTATTGGTCGTCATGAAAAAAAACATAAGGGGTAACACTGTTGTTTATTATTTGTCGTCTTGAAAAAAAAAATAAGGGAAATAATAGAAATACACACATACATTTTAATGTCATGTATATCCTCTTTAATGATGATTGATTATTGTGTATTGTCATCGCCTCAGAGGTGCAGTGGGGTGCACTCTGCCTTACCCCCTGGAGACCGGGGTTCAAGTCCGGTTGATGGGCTCTGTTGGAAGTTTCTTATCTCTATTTCATGCAAATTATAAATTCAAGTATAACCTTTGTGATGACTTTAACCGGTGTCTTGATGGTGCATTGTTAAGTTCGGAGGTTAACACTCTAAACAGCTCATGTTCTGATCCCTGCAAAAACGTCGACAGGGGTGCCACTGTCATTTTTTATTGGTCAACATGGAAAAAACATGAGGGGTAACTCTGTCGTTTTTTATCGGCCGTCATGAAATAAATATAAGGGGAAAACACTGTCGATATTTATCAAATAAAACATAGGGGGTAACACTGTTGTTTTTTATTGGTCGTCATGAAAAAAAACATAAGGGGTAACCCTGTCGTTTTTTATTGGTCGTCATGAAAAAAAACATAAGGGGTAACACCGTTGATATTTATCAAATAAAACATAGGGGGTAACACTGTTGTTTTTGATTGGTCGTCATGAAAAAAAACATAAGGGGTAACACCGTTGATATTTATCAAATAAAACATAGGGGGTAACACTGTTGTTTTTGATTGGTCGTCATGAAAAAAAACATAAGGGGTAACACTGTTGTTTTTTATTGGTCGTCATGAAAAAAAACATAAGGGGTGACACTGTTGTTTTTTATTGGTCGTCATGAAAAAAAACATAAGGGGTAACACTGTTGATATTTATCAAATAAAACATAGGGGGTAACACTGTTGTTTTTTATTGGTCGTCATGAAAAAAAACATAAGGGGTAACACTGTTGTTTTTTATTGGTCGTCATGAATAAAAACATAAGGGGTAACACTGTTGTCTATGTCACATAAAATATAAGGGGTAATACTGTTGTTTTTTATTGGTCGTCATGAAAGAAAACATAAGAGGTAACACTGTTGTTTTTTATTGGTCGTCATGAAAAAAACATAAGGGGTAACACTGTTGTTTTTTATTGGTCGTCATGAAAAAAAACATAAGGGGTAACACTGTTGTTTTTTATTGGTCGTCATGAAAAAAAACATAAGGGGTAACACTCGTTTTTTATTGGTCGTCATGAAAAAAACATAAGGGGTAACACTGTTGTCTATGTCACATAAAATATAAGGGGTAATACTGTTGTTTTTTATTGGTCGTCATGAAAGAAAACATAAGAGGTAACACTGTTGTTTTTTATTGGTCGTCATGAAAAAAACATAAGGGGTAACACTGTTGTTTTTTATTGGTCGTCATGAAAAAAAACATAAGGGGTAACACTGTTGTTTTTTATTGGTCGTCATGAAAAAAAACATAAGGGGTAACACTCGTTTTTTATTGGTCGTCATGAAAAAAACATAAGGGGTAACACTGTTGTTTTTTATTGGTCGTCATGAAAAAAACATAAGGGGTAACACTGTTGTTTTTTATTGGTCGTCATGAAAAAAAACATAAGGGGTAACACTGTTGTTTTTTTTGGTCGTCTTGAAAAAAAACATAAGGGGTAACACTGTTGATATTTATCAAATAAAACATAGGGGGTAACACTGTTGTTTTTTATTGGTCGTCATGAAAAAAAACATAAGGGGTAACACTGTTGTTTTTTATTGGTCGTCATGAATAAAAACATAAGGGGTAACACTGTTGTCTATGTCACATAAAATATAAGGGGTAACACTGTTGTTTTTTATTAGTCGTCATGAAAGAAAACATAAGAGGTAACACTGTTGTTTTTTATTGGTCGTCATGAAAAAAAACCTAAGGGGTAACACTGTCGTTTTTTATTGGTCGTCATGAAAAAAACATTAGGGGTAACACTGTTGTTTTTTATTGGTCGTCATGAAAAAAAACATAAGGGGTGACACTGTCGTTTTTTATTGGTCGTCATGAAAAAAAACATAAGGGGTAACACTGTCGTTTTTTATTGGTCGTCATGAAAAATACATAAGGGGTAACACTGTTGTTTTTTATTGGTCGTCATGAAAAAAAACATAAGGGGTAACACTGTTGTTTTTTATTGGTCGTCATGAAAAAAAACATAAGGGGTAACACTGTTGTTTTTTATTGGTCGTCATGAAAAAAACATAAGGGGTAACACTGTTGTTTTTTATTGGTCGTCATGAAAAAAAACATAAGGGGTAACACTGTTGTTTTTTTTGGTCGTCTTGAAAAAAAAAATAAGGGAAATAATAGAAATACACACATACATTTTAATGTCATGTATATCCTCTTTAATGATGATTGATTATTGTGTATTGTCATCGCCTCAGTGGTGCAGTGGGGTGCACTCTGCCTTACCCCCTGGAGACCGGGGTTCAAGTCCGGTTGATGGCCTCTGTTGGAAGTTTCTTATCTCTATTTCATGCAAATTATAAATTCAAGTATAACCTTTGTGATGACTTTAACCGGTGTCTTGATGGTGCATTGTTAAGTTCGGAGGTTAACACTCTAAACAGCTCATGTTCTGATCCCTGCAAAAACGTCGACAGGGGTGCCACTGTCATTTTTTATTGGTCAACATGGAAAAAACATGAGGGGTAACTCTGTCGTTTTTTATCGGCCGTCATGAAATAAATATAAGGGGTAACACTGTTGTTTTTTATTGGTCGTCATGAAAAAAAACATAAGGGGTAACACCGTTGATATTTATCAAATAAAACATAGGGGGTAACACTGTTGTTTTTTATTGGTCGTCATGAAAAAAAACATAAGGGGTAACACTGTTGTTTTTTATTGGTCGTCATGAAAAAAAACATAAGGGGTGACACTGTTGTTTTTTATTGGTCGTCATGAAAAAAAACATAAGGGGTGACACTGTTGTTTTTTATTGGTCGTCATGAAAAAAAACATAAGGGGTAACACTGTTGATATTTATCAAATAAAACATAGGGGGTAACACTGTTGTTTTTTATTGGTCGTCATGAAAAAAAACATAAGGGGTAACACTGTTGTTTTTTATTGGTCGTCATGAATAAAAACATAAGGGGTAACACTGTTGTCTATGTCACATAAAATATAAGGGGTAATACTGTTGTTTTTTATTGGTCGTCATGAAAGAAAACATAAGAGGTAACACTGTTGTTTTTTATTGGTCGTCATGAAAAAAACATAAGGGGTAACACTGTTGTTTTTTATTGGTCGTCATGAAAAAAAACATAAGGGGTAACACTGTTGTTTTTTATTGGTCGTCATGAAAAAAAACATAAGGGGTAACACTGTCGTTTTTTATTGGTCGTGATGAAAAAAAACATAAGGGGTAACACTGTCGTATTTTATTGGTCGTCATGAAAAAAACATAAGGGGTAACACTGTTGTTTTTTATTGGTCGTCATGAAAAAAAACATAAGGGGTAACACTGTTGTTTTTTTTGGTCGTCTTGAAAAAAAACATAAGGGGTAACACTGTTGATATTTATCAAATAAAACATAGGGGGTAACACTGTTGTTTTTTATTGGTCGTCATGAAAAAAAACATAAGGGGTAACACTGTTGTTTTTTATTGGTCGTCATGAATAAAAACATAAGGGGTAACACTGTTGTCTATGTCACATAAAATATAAAGGGTAACACTGTTGTTTTTTATTGGTTGTCATGAAAGAAAACATAAGAGGTAACACTGTTGTTTTTTATTGGTCGTCATGAAAAAAAACCTAAGGGGTAACACTGTCGTTTTTTATTGGTCGTCATGAAAAAAAACATAAGGGGTGACACTGTTGTTTTTTATTGGTCGTCATGAAAAAAAACATAAGGGGTGACACTGTTGTTTTTTATTGGTCGTCATGAAAAAAAACATAAGGGGTAACACTGTTGATATTTATCAAATAAAACATAGGGGGTAACACTGTTGTTTTTTATTGGTCGTCATGAAAAAAAACATAAGGGGTAACACTGTTGTTTTTTATTGGTCGTCATGAATAAAAACATAAGGGGTAACACTGTTGTCTATGTCACATAAAATATAAGGGGTAATACTGTTGTTTTTTATTGGTCGTCATGAAAGAAAACATAAGAGGTAACACTGTTGTTTTTTATTGGTCGTCATGAAAAAAACATAAGGGGTAACACTGTTGTTTTTTATTGGTCGTCATGAAAAAAAACATAAGGGGTAACACTGTTGTTTTTTATTGGTCGTCATGAAAAAAAACATAAGGGGTAACACTGTCGTTTTTTATTGGTCGTGATGAAAAAAAACATAAGGGGTAACACTGTCGTATTTTATTGGTCGTCATGAAAAAAACATAAGGGGTAACACTGTTGTTTTTTATTGGTCGTCATGAAAAAAACATAAGGGGTAACACTGTTGTTTTTTATTGGTCGTCATGAAAAAAAACATAAGGGGTAACACTGTTGTTTTTTTTGGTCGTCTTGAAAAAAAACATAAGGGGTAACACTGTTGATATTTATCAAATAAAACATAGGGGGTAACACTGTTGTTTTTTATTGGTCGTCATGAAAAAAAACATAAGGGGTAACACTGTTGTTTTTTATTGGTCGTCATGAATAAAAACATAAGGGGTAACACTGTTGTCTATGTCACATAAAATATAAAGGGTAACACTGTTGTTTTTTATTGGTTGTCATGAAAGAAAACATAAGAGGTAACACTGTTGTTTTTTATTGGTCGTCATGAAAAAAAACCTAAGGGGTAACACTGTCGTTTTTTATTGGTCGTCATGAAAAAAACATTAGGGGTAACACTGTTGTTTTTTATTGGTCGTCATGAAAAAAAACATAAGGGGTAACACTGTTGTTTTTTATTGGTCGTCATGAAAAAAAAATAAGGGGTAACACTGTCGTTTTTTATTGATCGTCATGAAAAAAAACATAAGGGGTAACACTGTCGTTTTTTATTGGTCGTCATGAAAAAAACATAAGGGGTAACACTGTTGTTTTTTATTGGTCGTCATGAAAAAAAACATAAGGGGTAACACTGTTGTTTTTTATTGGTCGTCATGAAAAAAAACATAAGGGGTAACACTGTTGTTTTTTATTGGTCGTCATGAAAAAAACATAAGGGGTAACACTGTTGTTTTTTATTGGTCGTCATGAAAAAAAACATAAGGGGTAACACTGTTGTTTTTTATTGGTCGTCATGAAAAAAACATAAGGGGTAACACTGTTGTTTTTTATTGGTCGTCATGAAAAAAAACATAAGGGGTAACACTGTTGTTTTTTTTGGTCGTCTTGAAAAAAAACATAAGGGGTAACACTGTTGTTTTTTATTGGTCGTCATGAAAAAAAACATAAGGGGTAACACTGTCGTTTTTTATTGGTCGTCATGAAAAAAAACATAAGGGGTAACACTGTTGTTTATTATTTGTCGTCTTGAAAAAATAAATAAGGGAAATAATAGAAATACACACATACATTTTAATGTCATGTATATCCTCTTTAATGATGATTGATTATTGTGTATTGTCATCGCCTCAGTGGTGCAGTGGGGTGCACTCTGCCTTACCCCCTGGAGACCGGGGTTCAAGTCCGGTTGATGGCCTCTGTTGGAAGTTTCTTATCTCTATTTCATGCAAATTATAAATTCAAGTATAACCTTTGTGATGACTTTAACCGGTGTCTTGATGGTGCATTGTTAAGTTCGGAGGTTAACACTCTAAACAGCTCATGTTCTGATCCCTGCAAAAACGTCGACAGGGGTGCCACTGTCATTTTTTATTGGTCAACATGGAAAAAACATGAGGGGTAACTCTGTCGTTTTTTATCGGCCGTCATGAAATAAATATAAGGGGAAAACACTGTCGATATTTATCAAATAAAACATAGGGGGTAACACTGTTGTTTTTTATTGGTCGTCATGAAAAAAAACATAAGGGGTAACACTGTCGTTTTTTATTGGTCGTCATGAAAAAAAACATAAGGGGTAACACCGTTGATATTTATCAAATAAAACATAGGGGGTAACACTGTTGTTTTTGATTGGTCGTCATGAAAAAAAACATAAGGGGTAACACTGTTGTTTTTTATTGGTCGTCATGAAAAAAAACATAAGGGGTAACACTGTTGATATTTATCAAATAAAACATAGGGGGTAACACTGTTGTTTTTTATTGGTCGTCATGAAAAAAAACATAAGGGGTAACACTGTTGTTTTTTATTGGTCGTCATGAATAAAAACATAAGGGGTAACACTGTTGTCTATGTCACATAAAATATAAGGGGTAATACTGTTGTTTTTTATTGGTCGTCATGAAAGAAAACATAAGAGGTAACACTGTTGTTTTTTATTGGTCGTCATGAAAAAAACATAAGGGGTAACACTGTTGTTTTTTATTGGTCGTCATGAAAAAAAACATAAGGGGTAACACTGTTGTTTTTTATTGGTCGTCATGAAAAAAAACATAAGGGGTAACACTGTTGTTTTTTATTGGTCGTCATGAAAAAAACATAAGGGGTAACACTGTTGTTTTTTATTGGTCGTCATGAAAAAAAACATAAGGGGTAACACTGTTGTTTTTTTTGGTCGTCTTGAAAAAAAACATAAGGGGTAACACTGTTGTTTTTTATTGGTCGTCATGAAAAAAAACATAAGGGGTAACACTGTCGTTTTTTATTGGTCGTCATGAAAAAAAACATAAGGGGTAACACTGTTGTTTATTATTTGTCGTCTTGAAAAAAAAAATAAGGGAAATAATAGAAATACACACATACATTTTAATGTCATGTATATCCTCTTTAATGATGATTGATTATTGTGTATTGTCATCGCCTCAGTGGTGCAGTGGGGTGCACTCTGCCTTACCCCCTGGAGACCGGGGTTCAAGTCCGGTTGATGGCCTCCGTTGGAAGTTTCTTATCTCTATTTCATGCAAATTATAAATTCAAGTATAACCTTTGTGATGACTTTAACCGGTGTCTTGATGGTGCATTGTTAAGTTTGGAGGTTAACACTCTAAACAGCTCATGTTCTGATCCCTGCAAAAACGTCGACAGGGGTGCCACTGTCATTTTTTATTGGTCAACATGGAAAAAACATGAGGGGTAACTCTGTCGTTTTTTATCGGCCGTCATGAAATAAATATAAGGGGTAACACTGTTGTTTTTGATTGGTCGTCATGAAAAAAAACATAAGGGGTAACACTGTTGTTTTTTATTGGTCGTCATCAAAAAAAACATAAGGGGTAACACTGTTGTTTTTTATTGGTCGTCATGAAAAAAAACATACGGGGTAACACTGTTGTTTTTCTTTGGTCGTCATGAAAAAAAACACAGGGGGTAACACTGTCGTTTTTATCAAATAAACATGAGGGGTAACACTGTTGTTTTTTATTGGTCGTCATGAAAAAAAACATAAGGGGTAACACTGTCGTTTTTTATTGTTCGTCATGAAAAAAAACATAAGGGGTAACACTATTGTTTTTTATTGGTCGTCATGAAAAAAAACATAAGGGGTAACACTGTTGTTTTTTATTGGTCGTCATGAAAAAAAACATAAGGGGTAACACTGTTGTTTTTTATTGGTCGTCATGAAAAAAAACATAAGGGGTAACACTGTTGTTTTTTATTGGTCGTCATGAAAAAAAACATAAAGGGTAACACGGTTGTTTTTTATTGGTCGTCATGAAAAAAAACATAAAGGGGGTAACACTGTTGTTTTTTTTGGTCGTCATGAAAAAAAACATAAGGGGTAACACTGTTGTTTATTATTTGTCGTCTTGAAAAAAATAATGGGGGAAATAATAGAAATACACACATACATTTTAATGTCATGTATATCCTCTTTAATGATGATTGATTATTATGTATTGTCATCGCCTCAGTGGTGTAGTCGGGTGCACTCTGCCTAACCCCCAGGAGACCGGGGTTCAAGTCTGGTTGATGACCTCTGTTGGAAGTTTCTTATCTCTATTTCATGCGAATTATAAATTCAAGTATAACCTTTGTGATGACTTTAACCGGTGTCTTGATGGTGCATTGTTAAGTTTGGAGGTTAACACTCTAAACAGCTCATGTTCCGATCCCTGCAAAAACGTTGACAGGGGTGCCACTGTCGTTTTTTATTGGTCAACATGGAAAAAACATGAGGGGTAACTCTGTCGTTTTTTATCGGCCGTCATGAAATAAATATAAGGGGAAAACACTGTCGATATTTATCAAATAAAACATAAGGGGTAACACTGTTGTTTTTTATTGGTCGTCATGAAAAAAAACATAAGGGGTAACACTGTCGTTTTTTATTGGTCGTCATGAAAAAAAACGTAAGGGGTAACACTGTTGATATTTATCAAATAAAACATAGGGGGTAACACTGTTGTTTTTGATTGGTCGTCATGAAAAAAAACATAAGGGGTAACACTGTTGTTTTTT
Organism: Gadus macrocephalus; assembly: GCF_031168955.1. Lineage (NCBI taxonomy): Eukaryota > Metazoa > Chordata > Actinopteri > Gadiformes > Gadidae > Gadus > Gadus macrocephalus. The sequence continues at coordinate 12,927,713 of NC_082394.1, forward strand.
ATTGGTCGTCATCAAAAAAAACATAAGGGGTAACACTGTTGTTTTTTATTGGTCGTCATGAAAAAAAAACATACGGGGTAACACTGTTGTTTTTTATTGGTCGTCATGAAAAAAAACATAAGGGGTAACACTGTCGTTTTTTATTGGTCGTCATGAAAAAAACATAAGGGGTAACACTGTTGTTTTTTATTGGTCGTCATGAAAAAAAACATAAGGGGTAACACTGTTGTTTTTTATTGGTCGTCATGAAAAAAAACATAAGGGGTAACACTGTTGTTTTTTATTGGTCGTCATGAAAAAAAACATAAGGGGTAACACTGTTGTTTTTTATTAGTCGTCATCAAAAAAAACATAAGGGGTAACACTGTTGTTTTTTATTGGTCGTCATGAAAAAAAACATAAGGGGTAACACTGTTGTTTTTTATTGGTCGTCATGAAAAAAAACATAAGGGGTAACACTGTTGTTTTTTATTGGTCGTCATGAAAAAAAACATAAAGGGTAACACGGTTGTTTTTTATTGGTCGTCATGAAAAAAAACATAAAGGGGGTAACACTGTTGTTTTTTTTGGTCGTCATGAAAAAAAACATAAGGGGTAACACTGTTGTTTATTATTTGTCGTCTTGAAAAAAATAATAGGGGAAATAATAGAAATACACACGTACATTTTAATGTCATGTATATCCTCTTTAATGATGATTGATTATTATGTATTGTCATCGCCTCAGTGGTGTAGTGGGGTGCACTCTGCCTAACCCCCAGGAGACCGGGGTTCAAGTCTGGTTGATGACCTCTGTTGGAATTTTCTTATCTCTATTTCATGCGAATTATAAATTCAAGTATAACCTTTGTGATGACTTTAACAGGTGTCTTGATGGTGCATTGTTAAGTTCGGAGGTTAACACTCTAAACAGCTCATGTTCCGATCCCTGCAAAAACGTTGACAGGGGTGCCACTGTCGTTTTTTATTGGTCAACATGGAAAAAACATGAGGGGTAACTCTGTCGTTTTTTATCGGCCGTCATGAAATAAATATAAGGGGAAAACACTGTCGATATTTATCAAATAAAACATAGGGGGTAACACTGTTGTTTTTTATTGGTCGTCATGAAAAAAAACATAAGGGGTAACACTGTTGTTTTTTATTAGTCGTCATGAAAAAAAACGTAAGGGGTAACACTGTCGTTTTTTATTGGTCTTCATGAAAAAAAACATAAGGGGTAACACTGTTGATATTTATCAAATAAAACATAGGGGGTAACACTGTTGTTTTTGATTGGTCGTCATGAAAAAAAACATAAGGGGTAACACTGTTGTTTTTTATTGGTCGTCATGAAAAAATACATAAGGGGTAACTCTGTCGTTTTTTATTGGTCGTCATGAAATAAATATAAGGGGAAAACACTGTAGATATTTATCAAATAAAACATAGGGGGTGACACTGTTGTTTTTCTTTGGTCGTCATGAAAAAAAACACAAGGGGTAACACTGTCGTTTTTATCAAATAAACATGAGGGGTAACACTGTTGTTTTTTATTGGTCGTCATGAAAAAAAACATAAGGGGTAACACTGTCGTTTTTTATTGTTCGTCATGAAAAAAAAACATAGGGGGTAACACTGTTGTTTTTTATTGGTCGTCATGAAAAAAAACATAAGGGGTAACACTGTGGTTTTTTATTGGTCGTCATGAAAAAAAACATAAGGGGTAACACTGTGGTTTTTTATTGGTCGTCATGAAAAAAAACATAAGGGGTAACACTGTCGTTTTTTATTGGTCGTCATGAAAAAAACATAAGGGGTAACACTGTTGTTTTTTATTGGTCGTCATGAAAAAAAACATAAAGGGTAACACGGTTGTTTTTTATTGGTCGTCATGAAAAAAAACATAAAGGGGGTAACGCTGTTGTTTTTTTTGGTCGTCATGAAAAAAAACATAAGGGGTAACACTGTTGTTTATTATTTGTCGTCTTGAAAAAAATAATAAGGGAAATAATAGAAATACACACGTACATTTTAATGTCATGTATATCCTCTTTAATGATGATTGATTATTATGTATTGTCATCGCCTCAGTGGTGTAGTCGGGTGCACTCTGCCTAACCCCCAGGAGACCGGGGTTCAAGTCTGGTTGATGACCTCTGTTGGAAGTTTCTTATCTCTATTTCATGCGAATTATAAATTCAAGTATAACCTTTGTGATGACTTTAACCGGTGTCTTGATGGTGCATTGTTAAGTTCGGAGGTTAACACTCTAAACAGCTCATGTTCCGATCCCTGCAAAAACGTTGACAGGGGTGCCACTGTTGTTTTTTATTGGTCAACATGGAAAAAACATGAGGGGTAACTCTGTCGTTTTTTATCGGCCGTCATGAAATAAATATAAGGGGAAAACACTGTCGATATTTATCAAATTAAACATAGGGGGTAACACTGTTGTTTTTTATTGGTCGTCATGAAAAAAAACATGAGGGGTAACACTGTTGTTTTTTATTAGTCGTCATGAAAAAAAACGTAAGGGGTAACACTGTCGTTTTTTATTGGTCGTCATGAAAAAAAACATAAGGGGTAACACTGTTGTTTTTTATTGGTCGTCATGAAAAAAAACATCAGGGGTAACACTGTTGTTTTTTATTGGTCGTCATGAAAAAAAACATAAGGGGTGACACTGTTGTTTTTTATTGGTCGTCATGAAAAAAAAATAAGGGGTGACACTGTTGTTTTTTATTGGTCGTCATGAAAAAAAACATAAGGGGTAACACTGTTGTTTTTTATTGGTCGTCATGAAAAAAAACATACGGGGTAACACTGTGGTTTTTTATTGGTCGTCATGAAAAAAAACATAAGGGGTAACACTGTTGTTTTTTTTGGTCGTCATGAAAAAAAACATAAGGGGTAACACTGTCGTTTTTTATTGTTCGTCATGAAAAAAAACATAAGGGGTAACACTGTTGATTTTTATTGGTCGTCATGAAAAAAAACATTAGGGGTAACACTGTTGTTTTTTATTGGTCGTCATGAAAAAAAACATAAGGGGTAACACTGTGGTTTTTTATTGGTCGTCATGAAAAAAAACATAAGGGGTAACACTGTTGTTTTTTATTGGTCGTCATGAAAAAAAACATAAGGGGTAACACTGTTGTTTTTTATTGGTCGTCATGAAAAAAAACATAAGGGGTAACACTGTGGTTTTTTATTGGTCGTCATGAAAAAAAACATAAGGGGTAACACTGTTGTTTTTTATTGGTCATCTTGAAAAAAAAAATAAGGGAAATAATTGAAATACATACATTTTAATGTCATGTATATCCTCTTTAATGATGATTGATTATTGTGTATTGTCATCGCCTCAGTGGTGCAGTGGGGTGCACTCTGCCTAACCCCCTGGAGACCGGGGTTCAAGTCCGGTTGATGACCTCTGTTGGAAGTTTCTTTTCTCTATTTCATGCGAATTATAAAGTCAAGTATAACCTTTGTGATGGCTTTAACCGGTGTCTTGATGGTGCATTGTTAAGTTCGGAGGTTAACACTCTAAACAGCTCATGTTCCGATCCCTGCAAAAACGTCGACAGCGGTGCCACTGTCGTTTTTTATTGGTCAACATGGAAAAAACATGAGGGGTAACTCTGTCGTTTTTTATCGGCCGTCATGAAATAAATATAAGGGGAAAACACTGTAGATATTTATCAAATAAAACATAGGGGGTGACACTGTTGTTTTTCTTTGGTCGTCATGAAAAAAAACACAAGGGGTAACACTGTCGTTTTTATCAAATGAAACATAAGGGGTAACACTGTCGTTTTTCTTTGGTCGTCATGAAAAAAAACATGACCTAAACTGTTGTTTTTTATTGGTCGTCATGAAAGGAAACATAAGGGGTAACGCTGTTGTTTTTTATTGGTCGTCATGAAAGAAAACATAAGGGGTAACACCGTTGTTTTTTATTGGTCGTCATGAAAAAAAACATAAGGGGTAACACTGTTGTCTTTGTCAAATAAAATATAAGGGGTAACACTGTCGTTTTTTATCAGTCATCAAGAAAAAAACAAGGGGTAACACTGTCGTTTTTTTTCATGACGACCAATAAAAAACGACAGTGTTACCCCTTATGTCTTTTTTCATGACGACCAATAAAAAACGACAGTGTAACACTGTCGTTTTTATCAAATGAAACATGAGGGGTGACACTGTCGTTTTTCTTTGGTAGTCACGAAAAAAAACATAAGGGGTAACACTGTTCCTTTTTTTATCGGTCGCCATGAATATCAAATGAAACGTAAAAAAAACTGTCGTTTTTTATCTGTGGTCATGAAAAACCCATAAGGGGTAACACTGTTGAAAAGTATCGAATAAAACATAGGGGGTAACACCAGGGACGCGGGAAGTCAGTCCAAGGGGGGGGGGGGGGTGCTGAGAGAGAGTCTATATAATGACGTCATAATAAATGCTGCGCAACATTCAGGGCTCCGCTCTGATAAACACTCTACTGGTGTGTAAAAAGAGTTCTGCAAACTAGCCACTGTTATTCACAAACGTCAGCAAGTAAACAATGTGGAAATTAGAGTCAACTCGGCTGATACTGTGCTGAATTTCACACTATAACAACATGCCGACAAGCTGTTGCGGTCCGGGATTATACACAGCGTTATAACAAGGATTTAGGAGGTTATTTCTAACGGTTTAAAAGGAGAGTGACAATAAAAGAAAGCCTTTATTTTCATCCAGAGTTACGAGTTGTCTGATATGAGGAAAGTGACGGTTTCTCCGTCAAGTGAACCGTCCGTCTTTGCTCTTTTTTTGCCAACCAGTTTACGTGCAGGATTCCAGAATCATAACGATAACATTCAACGTGTCTATTAATATGGCAGCAACATTTTACACCAGTTTTAGAATGTTCACTACAACAGATGTTGAACACCAACATGCTTATGTAAAATCAGCATAGTACGATATTCAGCTATCGACAGTTCTGCGTTGTGCGTCATAGCCTAGTCAGCCTACTCAGACAATGTTCTAAATAAATGTAAATGATTAGATGATAAATATCATAAAAAGGGTGGATGTCAATAATTAAATGAAAAATCATGTTGTATGATAAAATTATTAAAAAAAAAAAAAAAGTATTGATTTGTTCATAAAAACTTCTCACTTGCAGTTACAGCCAGAGGCCGCCAGGGGGGGGGGGGTGCTGCAGCACCCTAAGCACCCCCACTTCCCGCGTCCCTGGACAGCACCAACATTGGACCCAGCGGACGCTCAATTTAGCCGTGAGTTGGAGGATTTATTGTGGTTCATAATGGAAGCAATGGATTTCTGGGAGAACATTCCCAGCAGGAAGGAGCAGGAGGCTATCGTGAAACGTACACGCAGGGCTGTTTCGTCAAGGCCTGAGTTGGAGGACGCCTTGCCCGAGTGGGCTGTGGAGCTGCTCAGCCCCACAGTCTTTTGGCCTGAGAGCTACATGCCGGTGCCACCGGACTTTTGTGACCGGCCTAAGCCTCCACGCTCCTACTCTCAGCCTCGGCCCCCGGTTCCCAGCTACCAGCCTCTGCCCCCGGCCCCCCGCTACCAGCCTCTGCCCCCGGCCCCCCGCTACCAGCCTCTGCCCCCGGTTCCTAGCTACCAGCCTCCTCCCTTGCGGACAATCAGAGTGGGGGTGGTGAGTTTGGGGTACCACCCGGTTCCTCCTGGCACTCCAGCCCCCGCACTGACTCCGGTCCCCGAGCCCTGTCCGGTTCCTGAGCCCACTCCTCGCCTTCCAGAGGGGGACCGGCCTCTTCCCCTGCCTGTGGAGGTCCGCCCTCTGCTCCTGCCGGAGGTGGCCCGCCCTCCAGACCGTCCAGGGGAGGCACGCCCTCCGCTCCTGCCTGTGGGGGCCCTCCTCCACTCCGTCCCGAGGGGGGTTCCTCTTCAAGGCCTTCCAGAGGGGTCCCGCCTTCCAAACCTCTTGGAAGGGGCACGCCCTCTGCCTCCAGAGGGGACCAGCCCTCTACCTTGCCTTCCTGAGGGGTCCCGCCTTCCACAGGGGGTCCGCCCTCTACCTCGCCTACCTCCAGAGGGGACAGGCCCTCTACCTTGCCTTCCAGAGGGGGTCCGCCCTCTACCTGGCCTTCCTCCAGAGGGGACCAGCCCTCTACCTGGCCTTCCTCCAGAGGGAACCCGCCCTCTACCTGGCCTTCCTACAGAGGGGACCCGCCCTCTACCTGGCCTTCCTCCAGAGGGGACCCGCCCTCTACCTGGCCTTCCTCCAGAGGGGACCCGCCCTCTACCTGGCCTTCCACCAGAGGGGACCCGCCCTCTACCTGCTCTTCCACTAGAGGGGATCTGCCCTCTACCTCTCCTTCCTCCAGAGGGGACCCGCCCTCCACCTCGCCTTCCTCCTGAGGGGACCCGCCCTCTACCTCGCCTTCGCCGGCCTACTGAAGGTTTCCGCCTTCGCCACTGCTGGCCTTCAGAGGGGTTTCCTTTCCGCTGCAGGCCTCCTGAGGGACTGAGCCCTCATCGTCCTTGCCGCCGGCCTCCTGAAGGGTTCCGCCTTCACTCTGCCTCTGCTTGCCCCCCAGGCCGTCCGCCTGAGGCTCCCTGCCATGCCCTGGGGCAGTTTTCTGGCCGCCCGCCTGACGTCCCTCCGCTCTGCCCCAGTCCATTTATTTTTTTGATTCCCCCCTCCTGGCGCCCCTCCACCCACCCGTTTTGGGTTTGACTTTCTTCGTTTTTTTTGCTTGTCGTGGGTCGCCTGGGAGTCGACCCTTAAGGGGGGGGTACTGTCATGGTCTGTCGTGTTTTGGTGTGTTTCCCTCCTGTGTTGATTACTGTTCCCTCCCCTAATGTGTCTCAGCTGTTCCTCGTTGTGTTTGTTACTTAAGCCCTTGTCTTTCCTTTGTTCCTTGTGCTGTCATTGTGGTTGTTCGTCCTGCGTGTTCCCTGTTGTCACCTGAGTTCCCTGGTTCCTTGCCTTAGCCTTTAGGCATAAATAAAGTGCTGTTCTCCCTAAACCGTCTGCGTCCTACCTGCCTGCCTGCACCCTCAACCCTCAACAGTTCCTTTCCCCCAATTCCTTCTCAACCATGGCTGAGATAACCCCCACTACGAGTTTCGTTTTGTGGCGCGTCTGAGCTTCGTGTTTTCAAAGGCTTTTCGTATTTTCTAGCTACTGGGGGAGCATAGGTAGGCTAGGAAAAACCTCAGAAGTGAAATGTTCATGCCATGGGCTCTTTAAGGGTTAATTTAAACTTGTGCTTTATGTGGCTTGGCTGCCGCTAGATGGCAGTGTATGGATTTTTCAATTGATCCATTGTAAATAAATATATAGCGCATTGTAACCACAAGGTGGCAGCATTGATACATTGTATATTTTGCTATTGTCAACGGTTGAATGATGAGTCTTGATGAGTGATGAGGGTGAGACAAATCAATATTTTTGTTTACACCATGCCAACTCAACCGACTTCTGTTTTGCATGTGTGTGCGTTCTTTTTTTGTGCAGAGGGTGCATTGGCACAGCATGCAACTGGAAAGCTAACAGGCCAATGTATCTTAATTCTAAAATATTATTTTGTAGGCTATGGATGTGAGAATATATATAATGTATAGTTAAAACCCACAAAATGGATATCTGTATTTTATTTAAAATAATACATCCTGTGCATGAGATGGACACATATTACATGAACAATTCATAGAGCGACGGAACTTGACATCTCAAGCTACTCAACTGAACAGCGCAGAGCGATTCAAATTGACGTCCCTCGCTACCCAGCTTGAGGGCGCAGAGCGGCTGAACTAGACATCTTGCGCTTTAACTGCACAGCGCAGAGCGATCCAACTGGACATCTCGGGCAAGTAAGCGCGGAGCCGTGGGTCCAAATGTATGGAAGCATATATGTAGCAAAATTCAAATGGCAATGCAATTTGGAATTACATTATGCATTTCACAATGCATTATGCAATTTTATAATGTAATTTGTAAATACGTTATTCAAAGTGTATTTTAAAATGCAAAGTGACAATGCAATCCTCAATTAAATTTGCAAAAGTTCTAACAATACAAATAGAATAACATTTTGTCAAATTCTTTGAGTTCCTTTATACAAATTGAAAAGCTATAGCGTCCCCGTGATTGCAATCCACTGGATCCACTTTGAATATCGCAACACACGGAGCCACGCTCCGTGTGTTGCGATATTCAAATGACATTTTAATCCGCAAAACGGAATCCAAAACGGAATCCAAAGAGGAATCCAAAAAGTCAATATGCAAAGTGGCAAACGTATCAGCCAATCAGCGTCTGGGCGGGAACTACGTCACTTGCTCGTAATTTCCTTGTTCACTTCTAGTTCTTTCGTATGTGTCAGGTCCATGGTCACCAATGGAGATTATTGATACGCTCCGAAGTTTGGCCGATGATGTGGAGAACAATCGTGTTGAAGACACAGATGCAGTAGATAGAGTGCGTGTTCTGGGAGATAGGATAGACGACTTATCCTCACGGGTACGTTTTGACGCCAGTGTGGTAAACACAAAGATTTCCAAAGTGCTACAGGCACTGGGTGCGAAACATAGGGTCGGGAGACCCACCGTCTCCACCCACTCCTCACCTACAAAGCTCTCCAGAACCTAGCCCCCAGTTACCTCTGGGACCTCCTCCAAGAATACACTCCCTCCCGCTCCCTCCGCTCAACCTCTGCTGGACTACTATGTATCCCCACATCACGACTCATTACAATGGGTGCCCGGTCATTCAGCTGTTCAGCACCCAGGCTCTGGAACTCCCTCCCCCCACACATAAAACAGTCTGACACACTAGAAAGTGACGTAGTTCCCGCTGGTGGCTGATACGTTTGCCACTTTGCATATTGACTTTTTGGATTCCTCTTTGGATTCCTCTTTGGATTTCCTCTTTGGATTCCGTTTTGCGGATTGAAATGTCATTTGAATATCGCAACACACGGAGCGTAGCGAAGTGGATTGCAATCACGGGGACGCAATAGCTTTTCAATTTGAATAAAGGAACTCAAAGAATTTGACAAAATGTTATTGTATTTTTATTGTTATAACTTTTGCAAATGTAATTGAGGATTGCATTGTCACTTTGCATATTAAAATACACTTTGAATAACGTATTTACAAATTACATTATGAAATTGCATAATGCATTGTCAATTGCATAACGTAATTACTTATTGAATTGCATTGCCATTTGAATTTTGCTACATATATGCTTCCATACAAATGTTTTCCAATAACTTGAATAGTGTATTGATTAGTCTACAAATGGCAGCTATACTGATCGAGGGCGCATGGAGAGTTTTAGGTGGAGCACATAGAGGGAACCGGTAGTGGGGAGTCTGGGGGTCCTTCTCCTAAAAACATTTCAGCCTCTATTAAAACACATTTTCTTGGCTTAATACCCAACCTCACACATGGAAATATCATGGATATAATTATTTATCATCATTTTTGAGATCTCATGGCGCGTTCGCATCGCTGGGAATTATGGGGAAAACATTTACGCGACGTCGGAAAGTTCTCGCAGACGACACCGCAGGACGCTCTTATGATTCTACTTTCGTTCAGCAATTGGGGCCAGATTTTGATAACAGAGTTGCCCAGATGTTGACGTATTGTTCACTAGTGACGTGCATGAACATGGCGGAACATGAACGTTTTACTCAATATAAAAGAATCAACCATCATATCACATACTTTACTATTAATTGACGTTGTAACCTTCTGTTGGCATCGACTTTGCTCAGTTTTAAGCGTTGTGTACTGATAAACCAGCTCTAGCTATGGGCAAGTGCATACAGTAGCATTACAATGTGCTTCTCGTAAATAAAAGCAAAAGGATAGTAGGAGATAGGCTACAAGGTATTAAAGGTGTTCGGACTTGAAACTGATCCTACTAAGTTCTGTTTGGTTCTGACTGTTTGTTTTTTTTAAGAACTTTTAGATTCCCAATGCAGTGCACATGAACGGTCGCTGTCGGGCACACTCATAAGGGTGAGCGTCATCACTGACGAGGCGTCTCGTTATCACCAGGACCATCAACGCGCCTTTATTGTGCACTCATAAAGTGTATTAGTGTGGGGTGGGGGGGAGGACCACTTTGTTCATGTCCAACAATACTGGGATGGATCGATGGTTGTGGACGGGTCACTCCAAGGGTGGAAGCCAACCTAGTGGGGGGTGTCTGTGTTGTAATGGATAAGGGGATGTAACGAGGTACTTTGATAAGGAAATCGTGCATAAAGGTTAGAAAATGCCAGAGAGAACGAGGGAGAAGAGTGAGTGGAAGAGAGATTTTGCCACTTGCATACACACGCACATGCACATGCACACGCACGCACACACACACACACACACACACACACACACACACACACACACACACACACACACACACACAGACACACAAACACAGACACACACACACACACACACACACACACACACACACACACACACACACACACACACACGTGTGCTGTGCAACCAAACAGCTGAGTTAGCAAAATAGTATAAACATCAAGGGAGAAGTATAGGAAGATTTGCAGAAGTTTGGCTGGATTAAATGCTGAGTGCAGCATTGCAGGCAAGTAGAACTCAACTGTCATTCTGTTAATCTCAAGGACAGATGCTCTCGAAAAGCAGAGAGCAGAGCAAGCTAACCAGTAGCTAACTATTGGCTCTAGCAAGCAGACCCGTAGCTGATCAACTTCTCTGGCTTGTCCCTCTCTGGCATGTCTCCACCTTTTGAGCATTCAACCAACCAGAATTTAGGACAATTCTGGTTGGTTAATGGTTAATGAAAATGTTGGATTATTTTATTTTATAATTTGTGGAAAAGAGGGAGGATTCTGACACGAGTTCTCAGCCCAAGGCTTTGAATGACTGTGCTAGATCAACTGAGAGGGGAGGGGGGGGTAGTTTTAATATTTTGGTGGGCATTGGCCACCCTTGCCCATGCCTACTTTGGGCCCTGCTGGGTGGTCACATCACATGTTCCCTCTGCGACCCCCTGATTTCCAGGAGCGTTTTGCCCATGAAACATCCCAATATAGCTTGTTTTGTACGGTTTCACTTATTTAGTTTAATTAGATTTTGATTTTGGTTGCACCTGACCCGGTGTCTGGCCTTGAGTAGAGCCCAGGTTAGCATCCTGCAGTGAGAACACACAGGGTACTAATGGAGCATACACTGGAGGTTTATTAAGGGAAATAAACCCCTTCAGGGGTATTCAATACTTCTTTTAATAATTATTTATATTGTGATCATACATTATCCTGCTTATGACACAGCTAACTATTAAAGAAATAATTTTCTGACACAACACATAAAGTATTTTATTGATTAAATTTTCTAGTGTTTGTTAGATTCCACCGTTGGATATGACGTCCATAGCAACAGTCTGTTATTCATAGCAGAGGTCTGCTACACAGAAATAACAGACCGCTGAATGCCATTATTGACTAATCAGAATCGAGGATTTAACAAAGCCTTGGATAATTTCTTGTAAACCACACCTTGTCACCCTTACCTGATCCAACCTGTCTCTAAAACACAGCAAGACAATGCATCTATTGAAGGCCATTTCCTGTGGACAAAGTCTCAATAACAGTATTAGCCTCCCGTGACACAACACATTTAAAATTGAACGTAAAGCAGCCTCCCATTACAGTTTAGGTTTCAATGAGTGCTTATGTCCTAGTAACAGTTGTTGTTCAAAACACACACAATGTGGGCTGAGGTGGGGCAAGGTATTAATACCTGCATGTGACTGTTTGTGTTATGATACAGCATTAACTTACTACGACAGACCGTTAATTCACACTGAAGAACACCAACACTAGAATACCTGCATTTTTAACGATCAGGGTTTTACTGCCTGTCCTTTCTGCTCAATTGGCGTCTGAATACCCTTTCTGGGATCTATTATTCAGTATTATTATCAAATGATTATTGATGATAAAGTTTAATATAATTGATAAAAAATAATTGAATAACAAAACAGGAAGGGTTGTGTCTGGGATGATGGATGGCTAACAGTTGGTGCCTGGGGCCACGGCCCCGTTCTGCTGTGTGGTCCAGACAGAGACACACTTCCTCAGCCCCCCTCGGCCACTCTGACAGCTGAAGGGAAGTGAGCCCATGCATGGAGCTGGGCAGCTGCCCCCCCGAGGTCACGCTTTGGGCCCAAATCTCATTCCAAAGCCGCTGGAATCCTCCCATTTACCAGTTTACCGGTTTACCACTGCAGGGTGAGCGCTGGCATTCACCCATCCAAACACGAAATGCACCGATCCATACACGTTCATAAGCTCCAATTCATGCAAACTGCCACATTCACCTAGTCAAACATGCATCCACGGTCACCACACGTCCACATTCACCTAGTCATCCACACGTCCACATTCACCTAGTCATCCACACGTCCACATTCACCTAGTCATCCACACGTCCACATTCACCTAGTCATCCACACGTCCACATTCACCTAGTCATCCACACGTCCACATTCACCTAGTCATCCACACATCCACATTCACCTATTCATCCACACATCCACAGTCACCTTTCCATCCACACATCCACATTCACCTATTGATGCTCTCTCGTGCTCCCCTCCCTGCCTTTTATCCTCTGGCACTCTTTCCTTTTGTCTCTTGAAAGTAATGGCTTGGCTTTTGTTTATCTGATTCATACATTGGCTGTAAACAGTTGCATTTTCGCCCTTAATGTCTGCAAACAATACTAGCCACAGAAAAATGCAGACACACACGCAGGCAGACAAACACGCACACACGACACTCTCTCATCCATCGGGGTGCATTGTTTTTGACTCAAGCTGAATTTGTAGAGAGGCCTATTCATCTTTTTACACCAACTTAAATTTCAATTTCATTTAGGGCATTTAGCAGACGCTTCTATCCAAAGCGTCTTACATCGGTTAAAAATAAAGGCTATTGATAGACATTGTTTCCCATAGTTTCGAAATAAACCCTGGTCCTGTCCAATGGGCCTCTTCCTTCCTCTGCTGGCTAACTATTGCATCCGGGTCACAAAACAAAAGCCTCCAACTCAGGTGTTTCCTTTCTGGGCACAATGTGTTCTTGAATCTTATTATGGGTCCTGGTGGTTTAGATATAACTACTGGTGGCTACATTTCACGAGACGTGGACTGTATCAGACAAATCCCCTCTACGGCCTGGTAAAATTGCATGTTTGATTGCACATTTATTAATATATATAGACTATGATGTTTTTCTTACTGTGTTGTTGTTCACTTAAAAATATAGAAAATAACTATCCTCCTTAATGCTCACTTATAGCCTCGGCACAAACCACGATATGCAATATAGCTTATAGCTGCAGATTTCATTTAGAATGACAGGTCTATCAAGTATGCATTGCTTTTTGAAATTATTCCTACAGACTAATCCGGAGTCACATGATGTTGCTCCAGTCGAATGCTCAGGAAGGCAATTTCATAATCAAGCAGAAAACGAGTAAAAAAAAAAGTCAACAGCAATATTTATTATGTTTATTCGTGGCGAATAAATATGTGCATCTCCAGCTCGTCACAGTTTGAACAGGGCAGAGGATATGGGGAAAGGCACGCTGATTGGTGGAGATCGGACGGGCAACGTAAGCGCTCCTCTTGAATGAGAGAGAGAGAGAAAACAGGCTCACTGCAATAGGCTATATTATAGTAAGAAGAGACCACTCAGAGAAGCGGACGGACTCAGGCCCCACTGCCTCATCGCATCTAATGGTACCTCCTTGGCATTTTCTGGAGTAAACAATTTGGAAGAGGCGACAGCGCGTCAGTGTTCACTGCAGGATTCGCGTCTGGACAAAAACGCGCACATTCCAGAGCTGAATTTGGTTTTCCAAATTGATTTGCTCCATCCAAAATGATGATGTTTTTGTTTTCTGTATCATAGTTTTAAAGCTCAAAGATAAGTATTTTGAGCATGTTTGAAGAGCGATTAGATACGCGTTTTGATTGATTATTTTTTTAAACATCTGAAAATGGAACAACAGCTCTCCAAACCCGAACGCAAAAACATGGACTCGTGTCTGAGACGTCTGAAGCAAGAGCTGGTAGGTTTTCATGTTGTTTCTTATATTCCGATCGTATAATCAAATCTGCTCTTTATTGTTTTTGCGACTGCCTTGTTTTTTTCCGGTAGGCTATTGATGCACATTTCCAAACAGACGCGCACAACGTGATACAGAAACAATTCAAACCCATCCAATGTAGACATGCATGCAGGTGGGATACGTTGTGTTCCGTGTAAAATGTCAGGTTAAAGGGGAACATTAAATTGGTAAGAGTAGGCTTTGCTGTTGTAGAGATGTTTGTAGGTACTACCATTACTCTATGTAACAGAGTTGTGGCATGTGTACACTTGCCCCCCTCCTCCCTCACATGTGGGGCAGATGTTAATTTGTACTTAATTACCTTAAGACAATAATCTCCCAAAACAACAAATGTGCCTATGCAAAACAATATGCAATGTTAATTTTTTCTAAATACCTATGGGTAATCAAATGCTTAAATCCTTATAAAAGTACCACCGTTTCTCTCTTTGAAAGTAAAACAATAAAGCATTGCACCCAAATCTTACAGCATCAATATTGCATCTTAGACTGTGTACACCCGATTTCAAATGGGTCTCAACTGCCACAGACTTCTGTTGGACTCCACTTCAAAGCAGACTGTGTGTTTCTCTTCCTGGCTACGGCGCCCACAGTAACAGCTAGCGCTAGCTTTGGCTGAATGACTGGTGGTAACGCGATCAGCACTGTGTCCCTCCATGCTACGCTCCAAATCAGCCAGGAGCAGGTCTGACAACTGCCACAGAGTGTGATGTGGTGCAGAAGACCACATGCTAGAAGCAGCACTTGTTATGTTTTACTTGGAGTTGCCATATCAGTTTGGAGGTACAACAGTCAGAGTGTCAGCTGAGGTCTGGGGACCCAACAGGATGAACCCATGCAAGCGGATGCAGAAGGGGATCAGACACTCTCCCCCTCTGATCACAACCATGTGGTACACAAGCTGCTGCCGTGTCTTCCTCATATGAAGACCCAGGGAGGTCTCGGCCAAGGTCCACCTCACTTTTATTGTTCACTTGACTTGTCTCCAGAGTTCACTCAAGAGTACTCAACAGGCAGCCTCTGCAACAGAGAGACTTCAAACATGAGCAGACATCAATGCATAGAGGGTGTTAAAGTATTTGAATCATTTCTGAAATGTAATCACCGAAAGTGGAAAAGGACATTTCACTTTCAGCATTGGAGATGTTTGAGCCTGGCCTCACTGACATCAAAGAGGCCAGTAAAATGGGATATTCTAAGTTTTCCTTTAATCTGTTATGTATAAAACATGATAAGCATTATAAACTGTACTGGGACATACGTCATACAAGTACTACTGCTGCTATTACTACTACTATTATATTATAATCTTATGATAATGACCTTTCAAAACAAAGTGGCAATGTGCTAAAAGAGGCAATTAAAACTGAACCCGTGGGAGCAGCGTTCTGCTTTCTGAACCTGTGAGCACTGCAGTGTCGGGGGTCAGGAGGGGTCAGTCTGTGTGGGGTAGTAACAGGTCATGCTGAGCATTTGACCTCTGACCCGACCCAGTGTAAAAGCCTCATTCTGGCGATATCTGAGCTGTGCTTCTGACACAGAATGACTACTCTTGACGAGATAGGCTTTCAGAATCTGCCATGTATTCTGTGTTTGATAAAAAAACGGTATAAGCATATCTTTTTTTGGCCTGGAATCTTGAATTTCAACGTTGAGTGGCCCTTATTACGACGCGCCGGAGGGAAATCTCTAGGGAATATCAGTGCCTCGAGACAGTTTTCATCTTCATGATGAGTCACCATTCATACCACAAGAAAAGGGATTTGTCAAAAGGAACAGATAAGCCTTCTCTTTCCCGGCTGGGACACTAAGGACCCCCCATACTCACACACACACACACACACACACACACACACACACACACACACACACACACACACACACACACACACACACACACACACACACACACACACACACACACACACACACACACACACACACACACCCTTGAGATGTCGTGTGTGCGTAAACTATTAACATTCAGGATCGTGTCCCTCCCAAAAAGGCGAAAACCGTTGGATGTGGGAGCCGACGTGACTAATCCCACTGGCACGAGCTCTTTCTTCTTTTTGGGTACACCTGAACCCATTTCAAACGGAACCGTGACTCTGGAATCCAACACCCAACACCGGGGTTGATGGGGTGGATGGGGTTTGGATGGAGGGATTATGAGTGGCATGGTGGGGGAAGGCGAGGCAACGTTGGAAAGGGCGACGTGTCTGACAGGTTTTGTGTGCGATACCGTACGTGCTGTTTTTATTCCTTAATATCTTCCGGGCTTATGGAAAAGAAAAGAAAAATGTTTCAGGCACAAAGCCTGTGGATCGGATTACGATGCACCTCGCCCGTTTTCATGCTTGCCTTTCAGGCTCCCATTCTGCAGCCCTTCCTTCCTCCGGGCTAAAATTGGCCCCGGCTCTTAATAGCGGCTATCAAGCACTGTGTTGTATGAAAATTGTGTCTGAGATAACCTTTTAAAGGTCAACATGTTAGTCCCCATTTAAACATGCATGACTCGTTTTGACATAATTCTTGAGGAATCCTGAACAGACATGTACCATTGTACTTTTGTTTAGTCTATAATTAAACCAAATTTACTTGCTTCTTTGGTGTCACCATAACCATGTTCATGTCACATAGTAGTAACAGTAGTTAGTATCTGAATGTATGTACATTTTGTCATTTTTCTTAAAACACAAGATTCCTCAGAGACGAGATTTGGCAGATTTACACATAAGTCTATCAAATAGAAACAACACATTTTTGTCAATGGCCAAGATGCCATAGTGGTACAAGATATAGAGACATAGAGGAAACCACAGGAAACGAGTAATAAGGGGTTGATTAATGATTTCTCTTGAATGCATCTCATTATTGCTGTGGTGACAAGCAGCTCCGGGTCTGTGTTCTGCCAAACCTTAAGGTTTACCAACGCCAACCGCACTCGCAGCCAATCTGTCTGTGTCATCACGTCAGGCTGTGATGAAGATGAGCGTGAGTCACGGTTGCATCCTGCCCATCACTGAACGTAATGTGCCAATGACGATGATATGGTCTCTGATCAAGGCTGCACTCATCCCCTTCTGTGCTCCGTTGAGGCAGCTCGCCATTAAGCCACCGCTGATCAGTGAATAACAGCCAGTGCTGGCCAGCAGCCTATAATCATTATTAAGTAATGAACACGTCAAGTTATGAGGAGAGTCATTAAAACGATCAAGTCCTCATTCCACTAAAGCCCATGTTACTGGTGGGGGCCACGCATTAAACAGGCGGTCACCTAACATGGACTCTGCATGTTAACATGTCATCGGATTCTCAAGCGTGGGTGCGAGTGTTCAAGAAGCACATTGTGACCCGCACTGCATCAGTCACCACTGGGCTGGTCGTGGGCCGGGGGCGCTCATTAAAGGGCTGTATGTATGGAGAGTTGTTGAGCAGGCCTTCCACAGTCATGTGTTGGTTGTTGTTGTCTCATTAGCCCCGCGTGCAGCGGTCCAGAGCCACAGAGACCCTCTCTGTACCCCCGAGGACAGAGCCCCCTCCCCCCCTATTCCTGCCCTTGACCCTCACACACACACACACACACACACACACACACACACACACACACACACACACACACACACACACACACACACACACACACACACACACACACACACACACACACACACACACACACACACACACACGTACAGACCACCATTGATCGTATCTTTTTTTATGATGGGCTGATGGGGGGTTAGTTATAGGCTGGCTGTTACCAACCGGCCGCTGCCGAACAGGAAGAGGTCTGATAACCTTGGCCCCTCTGCCCCCATAGCCAACACCCACCCTACCAACACACTGCTAATAAAACCGTGATCAACGACATGGCCTCGCTCCGAATCCCCTCATAAAGCAGGAGACTTGCTGGTTTTTTCAGGTCCTGCTCAACTGCCTTTTAAAGGGTCGACCGTTTGAAACACATTGAAAGCATTGCTTTCTCATAGTAAACCATCCTTTTTCCCATCTTTAACTCTTGTTTAAGCTCAGGCGTTAAAAGCCTGTCTTGATAAAGCATGGTACTCAAGACAAAAAGGCTGATTCTAACCATAACAGACACAATGTAAAATATTGACTGTATTATTTATTGATATGATTGTAAAATGGGTACAAACGCTCACATTTTCATTTAGTGTTTCTACAAGGTTTGATCTAACAGAGGAGTGACACCACCAATGAGCAGTGCCCTTTATCTTGCTAATGAGTCTAGTTCCAACACTAATGAAGGTCTGCCAGCTTTTGTTCCCAAATGTTGACGCTTTCAGTGTGTAATTGCCAATTATATCTGTCCTGTTACCATCGCCACGTCAGTTAGTATAAGCAAAGGCCATCTTAGGGGTCCTCTATATCAATAACATTATTCAATCTCTTTCGTACATCAAAAGTGTATTTGCTTGGCTTAATGAGCCACCTCCATAAAATAGATTGCTTGGTGTTTGATTTGCTGAGGCCAGAAAATACAACAAGAAAGAAGGAGTCTCTAATGCCTATTGCAAGATGGAGAGTTAGTCAATGTTTTCCTTACAGCGGTTCCCCACGATGGAAGCAGTTTTTTCAAGGGTTTCCCTGTTTTAAACCAGGCCAGAGTGACATGTGTTTTTCCCTCATTTACCCTGAGTAAGACCTCCAGGGGGTTTGCTGTGGTCTGTCACAGCTGTATCCTGCACTTAATTAGGCCTGAGCTTGATGCACAGCGACTGAGAATGCAGGCGCAGCACCCCACACTGTGTGGTAAACTGTACCAACATCTGGGCCTAAACTCGGATCTGCCTTGGGGAAGCCAAGTTTCATGTTCAACGTTGTCGTTGCAGTAGCTAGCTGCCACAGGGGAACATTTAAAGGTTGGTCGATTTTGGTGACACAGTTTGCCTTGAGCTGGCAATGAGTATACAAGTTAATTATAAAGAATTTAAGAGTACATTCTTCAAATAGCTTTTGGCTTTACTATTTCCTTTTTTTGTCCTTTAGATTATGCTTTTATCCTACATGACTCGAGGAGATGAGTTCAGTAGGTGGGGTCAGGTATCGAGGACTGTGGACTTTGGGGTTCAAACCCAAAAGCCTTTATGTCACTGGGAAACAAAAAAAACTCCTGCTAACCCACTCTTTTGCTTTCTAGTGAATTGAGTGTTTCACAAAGCACTCAATTAATTATGAATCTTGCGTGTGAGACGGAGGTGAAGGACTCACAGTGTGCTCTTAGAAACCCATTGGCTTGCTGCAGTTTTACAGGGACAATGGTGAAGTGGCGTGTGGAAGTGGAGTGCTGGTGTTCCAGTCAGCAGGCACATACAGGTTTCGCCTGGTTTATGCATGTGAACCCCAGGAACCGTTCTCAGATTAGATTTCACTTAACAAATTTGAAAAATGTGAATCGCCTTTTTCTAGCTATGTAAAATATCGCCGGTATCTTAAATATCAGTATCAACACCACAACAAACACTTCATAAACCAAGAACGAGACGAGTCAAAAGATGCCAAAAATGCTAACATAACCCAACCACACCCACCGCAGTATCGTCGACTCATTGAACTTTGATGTGGCTGCACGGTTAAGTTAAGCAGGCAAAGGTAAACCATAATTATGCCCTCTCTGCCAGGGTACAGCCAATTATACATAATGAGGGCAGCAGTATGTGTAAGGCACCCCAGACATGAGCAAACCTGATGGGGCTAATTACACGCACCTCCACAGCCACTTTTAGGAGAGCTATGGCAAGGGGAACAAAGGGGCGCTTTTGTTTCTAGCGCATGCACTGATAGCCTCATTAGGAGATCTGAAGGGCTGTCAGTGATGCTTCACTGAACCTATACCTTTCCATATGGACCAGCGAGGGCTAAAACGCAATGCACACATCACACAATGGATAACAGCCTAACACTTGTACACTCACGCAACTGGTGCGATTTTAAATATTTATGTATTTCCTAAGAAAGCTTTATTTTTATACCGAGTCATGGTATCAAAGTATTTGATGTTAATATTCCTCCTGTTTTTTATTTTTCTTGTCTCTCAGACGAACTCCATAATATCATATTTCTGAAGCCTCATATTTTTAATACCACGAATAAGTCTTTGCTACTGTAGACACAACAATATTGGGTGGGGGTTTTTCATTTTGAAAGAATTCAATACAAACCAAATGCTCCACTGTATGAAGGAGGTGGGGGGGGGGGGGCAGGGATCGCTTCTCACAGCTCTTAGAGAGCTGTGTTCTTTAGAGATACTCTGTCAATCACATTTGTCTTACAGATATTGTTCCCACTAGGGATTTACCCCCCCCCACCCCCCCCCCCCCCTTCCCACACAGACACAACCACAGCACATTCACTATCACTGCCGGGTGTTATTACACCAAATAACCCCTCTAAAGCCTCCCTCTCCCCCTCTCCCTCTCTCCCTCCATCTCCTCCCTTTCTTTTCCCCCTCCCATGTGTTCTTATGGTTTCATCTATAATTAAGTCCATCAACAATCCAATCTATGGTGGACATCTCAACATATGGCTGCATGATTCATATGTCCCCCACCCACCCCCCTTCTTAGCCCCTAACCCCGGATCCTCCCCAGTCCGTCTGGCTACACCCCCACCATCCCCCCTCCCTCCCAAACGCACGGCTGTTGGCTGTTGGCTTGACTCTCACCATCACCCCCTCCGCCACCTTCCCCGTTACTCCACTCTTCCTCCCACATTGTCCTTCACGTTTCCGCCTGAGTGACCCCCCGAACCCCACTGTTAGGGATTATACAGTCTAGACGGCCAGTGCTGATTGGCTGTCGAGTACTCTGGGGTCCCCCCGTCCCCCCCCGCCCCCCCCCCCCCCTCCGCAGAGGGAGGGACATAAAAAGAGACAGTAGGATCTGTCTGAAAGGTGAAAGGACAGGGATTGGGGTACAGTGAAAACCAAAACATTGACAATAGAGGATCAGACGGGGACTATATACACACACTACTCTCTGCATTATTTTGACACTTTTTTGACCCACGCAAGGTAAGGTTATTTACATTCAGATCATTTTGATAACCGGGACAATCAGGATGTGGTTTTAATAGGATCGGAGCTGTGGTAATGAGTCTTTAAGAAGTTGTCAGGGGGCTTGACACTGCCCTCTGATTTGTGTCATTTCGACAGGACTGAAATGACTTGATGCTTGGTGTTGACAATCCGATCAGCGTAGGCGTTTGACACTTTGATGGAGTGATTTGGATGTTGTTTAAAAATCTGCATCATCCTTGTAATCTTAACTTGCCATTTTGGCTTCAATATCTGAATCACCTTAACCTCGTTTGGCTTCACCGGTTGAACAAATAATCCAGCGCATACGTTCAGACATTCTCCTGCTTGGTTGCACTTTTCATCTTCCCACAGATGTTTTTCTGCTCTCGGCCAAGATAACCTCATGAGACACGGCTTGAATACCATTTGTTTTTTTAAAGCAGTAACCGTCTTCCTATCTAATAAAATAATCGCCTACAGGGATTTCGTTTAACAAGTTAAGACACAGGTCAGAGCGTTGCCTCGGGGCCTCTTCCTGTCAGCCTCCAGGAGGAAACGGTTGGCTCCGGGGTCACATGACCAGATCCCAGCCAATGCCCAAAGAGATACGAGTGTTGGAGGAGTAGGTGGAGGAGGAGGAGAAGATGAATTGAAGAAAAGTGCAGGAGCGAGATAAGCAAGGGAAAGTGTAATCGCTGGAAAAAAAAGCTGGGAGGAAAGATAGCGAGAGAGCGAGTAAGTGAGTGAGCAGCAATGTGAGACACACAAAAAATATGTTTATAGATAAGGGTTAAAGATAAGGCAAAATTAAAAGGGAGTTCCATAGAGGGAGATGGAAGCGTTCATACATGGTCTGACCTACAGCTGCCATGGACAGACTTGGATCCTCTCACATCTTAGGGGCAACATATGGGGAGCCTGGCCTGGCCTGTCATTCAAAACTAGGTCACATGACATGTAATTAAACCCAATCGTGTCGCGGCCTGGAAAGCACAAAAGATGTCAAAGCAGATTCAGCGTTGGCTTTCAGAGGGGAGACGAGGCTCACTGCTTACTCAGTCAGTCCGCTAATGGTGAACCCCCCCCCCCCCACACACACACACACACACACACACACACACACACACACTTGCTTTTGCCTTCCTTTCCTTTTTTTTGCATTGATACATTGATTCATTCATTGGAAGTCTTTGGTCTTTGATACAGCAAGTCACTCTTGTGTAATTGGATTTGTCCTAGAGCCAAAATTCATGGTAGTGGGAGAGGGAGAGTGAGAAGGACGGAGATGAGGGGGAGAGAGAGAGAGAGAGAGAGAGAGAGAGAGAGAGCGAGAGAGAGAGAGAGAGAGAGGGAGAGGGAGAGAGAGAGGGAGAGGGAGAGAGAGAGAGAGAGCGAGAGAGGGGGGGGGGGGGGAGAGAGAGAGAGAGAGAGAGAGAGAGGGAGAGAGGGAGAGATTGTCAAGTGTGGTGGATTAGATAGGACTTCAGATGCGGAGCCGTGCTCTTCTTTTCAATTAAAACTAATATAAAATGTCCCTCTGTTTTACTCTCCCTCTTTCTCCTCTTTTTTTCCATATCTTCTCATCACACTTATTGATGAGACCTGTTATTTAAACCTCTTCTTTCCTCTTTATTCCCATTGCTTCTCCTTCCTCCTGACTCTGTGATCTTGTCCCTGCAGGTGTCCATGAAAGAAGCGGGAGATGGCCTCCACGCTCAGATGAACTCCATGATGGGCGCCCTCCAGGAACTCAAACTCCTCCAGGTCCAGACCGCGTTAGAAAGCCTCGACATTTCAGGACGGCCCATTAACCGAGGCCCCCCGCCACCCACGTCCGCCCCTCCCGTCGCATCGTCAGCAGCCCAACCCCCCGTGGATGGGAACCCCGCCATCCCTTGTCGAAGCCCGACTCCGCCTGAGGAGGTCGGTCCTTTCCCCGGCCTGAGTCCCATGCTGAGTCCCAGGCCGTCGCCTGACAGCCGAGTCAGCAGCACCAGCCAGGGCAACGGGACGGGGAGCCGGGCCCACCAGCGGAGCTCCGTCTCCTCCAGCTCCAGCCTGGGACGCAGCAGCAGCAGCGAGGGTACCGAGAGCCCCCAGAGAAGCCAAAAGAGCGAGCCCGAGGCGGTTCCCAGGAGGTGGTCGGGCTACACGGCCCCTCAGGTGGACTTCTGCGGCCCCACGGTGGGCAACCCTCCGCCGGAGCCCGTCCCCCACCCGTCGGCCCCCCGGCGCTCCCAGGCGCTGGACCTACCCGGCATCCTGTACAGCCTGTCCCGGGAGGGGCCCTCACTGGACAGCGACTACTCCCAGGACAGCATGGACGACTCCAGCGACTGGACCTCCTCGCTCATGAGCCAGCGGCGCAACCGGCAGCCCCTGGTGCTGGGGGACAACGTCTTCGCCGACCTGGTGGGCAACTGGCTGGACCTGCCCGAGCTGGAGAGGGGCGAGGAAGAGGCGGCGGCAGAGGAGGAGGAGCTGGAGGAGATGAGGAAGAGGAGGGGCGAGAGGATCACGGACCGGTGGCCGGACCGGCCCGACAGCCCGGCCCACCCGCTCCGCCTCAGCAAGTCCCAGGAGATCTCCAAGAAGTTCTCGCTGACCACCAACATCTTCAAGAAGTTCCTGCGCAGCGTGCGGCCCGACCGGGACAAGCTGCTGAAGGAGCGGCCCGGCTGGGTGGCCCCGGAGCACCCGGAGGGAGACCTCTCCAAGAGGCCCAAGAAGGCGGCGCCCAAGAGCAGCGCCAGGGGGAGCTTCTACCTGCCCTTCTGGGCCGCGGGACAGCTTCAGCAGCAGCAGGGCAAAGGCAGGCCTGGCCCTCAGGGGTCGGGCCTGGAGAAGGGTCAGTACCAGCCTCGACAGCAGCTCCACCAACAGCACCACCCGACCTTCTCGGGGATTTACTTGGACCGGAAAACGGCAGAGAGCCGGTTGGAGAGGACGCAGCCCCTGTTTGACCACAACACAGCTGTGTGGGTCTGAGCGCGGTTCCAGAACTGAAGCCGTGTGGCTACCAGACTGGCAACAGCAGCTGCTGCTGCCGTCGCGAGGACTTGGCCGCAGAAGAAGCAGAGACACTGACCCACATACAGACATTTTTTTCCTGAACTTGATTGAGAAAGGATGAACTTGACACACACACACACACACACACAAACAGACACACACATTTCCAGTTTTGTCTGACAATCCTAAAACTTCACCACCAACACCTCAATGTTGGTGGTGTGTGCATGCATGCATGTGTGCGTGTATGTGTGGTGTGTGTGTGTGTGTGTGTGTGTGTGTGTGTGTGTGTGTGTGTGTGTGTGCATGTGTGTGTGTGTGTGTGTGTGCATGCGTCTGTCTAAAAGAGATAGCAAATGAACAAAATACAATAATACAGGATGGAGATTTTTGTTATCATTCATCCTCACGCCTCTGCATGCATGATTTACTTTCCTACAGCTACTTCAAAAACACAACATCTGACTCCCATATCAGAATGTCTGCAGAGGCAGTCGGCATTGCGCTTCATCATGATAGAGCCTTTTGACATTTGTGCGTCCACTTCAGAAACCGTGACATTTCTCACAGCTACCCGATATCTTTTCATCTCCTCCTTGGTTCATCTCATAGCAATGGGTACAGCTAAAAAAGCAACAATTCCTTGAGCTGCATGAACTTATTTTTGTTATCATAAAGTGCAACTCAATGTATCTTTTATCTAAAACACAGCCAATCAATGGAGGTGCCCCCCCCCACCTCCGGCACCGCATGGGGGAAGAGAGGTTTAGGGACCGTGGTTTGTAAACAGGTCCCACCCATAGCCATTTCATGTTCCATTCACTAGGCTCAGGGAATGGATGGAAGCCAGCACAACACAGGACACTGCCATAAGTACACACACACACACACACACACAGACACACACACACACACACACACACACACATGGGACAACTGACACTCCCTGTTGATCTTGCCTGGATCATCGCATGTTACTGGCTTGAGTCAGAACATGTTGTGCCCGCGCGACAGGCCGGAACCCCTCGGTCAATCTCCAGACATGGCACACCGTGCGTCAACGGTCAGTCCCGGCGGGGGCAGGGGTGTTTTATAAAAAGAGAAGGGTGGGGGAGGGGGTGGGGGGGGTGTTATGATGGGACAGATGAGACTGGGGCACCAAAGTCTTTGAAAGGGAGAGAGACACACTGACTGTACGACGGCCATCTGCTGCACACTCATTATGTGGAGCTCAACACCCAGACTCTCCAAGGAGACACATTACAGGTCCGAGGTGCCTGTTGAGCCCAACGTTTCTGGGAGGAGAAAGTAACGCACTATGCTCAAGATGTTGCTTATTTGCATACTCACACACACACACACACACACACACACACACAGTAATGGCAGTATACCAGGGCCCAACAGTATTGTAAATCTTCGCCTCCAGGCAGTTCGCCCAGGCAGGTAACCAGCTTTTCGTGTTTTCTGAGATGTACAGAACATTGTGCACTTACGGTGTCTGCCATTTACCCCACAGAGCAGCAATAAGACACTCGATCTTTTCCGATTGCATGATTCCAGAGTAAACGTTGTTGTTTTTTTCTCCATATGACACAAATAAAACATCACATGACAGTAACACAAGAGTAACGTACACAGTACAGTTCAGTACAGTAAGCCATTTACCACACGACTTGTATCTAAACAGTGATTTTATGTGTCAATCTCTCGATTTTGTTATATCATAATGAATACAATGTTTACCTTCAATCTACTTCGGTGTAACTTCTCTTCCTTTTTAAACACAGATATCAGGTTCTGAAAAACGTGACGAATAACGACAAATCCCTCACAAATTCCCTCAGGGTAACCGATGATACTGCCTCATTGAACAAGCCATTAGCCTAGCATCTAGTGGACCACAGTTTCGCAGTGACAATCTTAATTCCCATTATGTGAGAATCACTTACATATTATGTCCAAAAACAACCCTTTGTACAAACAGGACTTTGGTCCTCCTGGGAGTTTCTTTTCAATTGTCTTAGCCAGCCAATCCATATGGTGTTGGTCACAGTATTCAGGTCAACCAACCTCCTAAGTAACCCCAAATTGGAAGTTTGTCTAAGGAGGACGCAGAGACAAGAGACTTCTTAAGGCGCGAGGCACCGTCTGAGAGGTCAATCTATCACAGTGTTTTGTATGAAAATGTATGTAATGAATAATAATACTGATTTCCATTGGGGTTCTGTGAGCCCCTACATGTTGTCGATTCTGTGTTACGTACACGGTGTAAAACTGTCACTGACTCTTTGTAAATTAAATCTGTTTTCAGAATATCACTCTCCTTGTTTCATTGGTATTGTGTTATTCTTCTGAACATATAATTCACTTATAAAACCATATTGCGTCTTCTGTATGAACAAAAAAGTGTTTATTAATTTCATTCTGGGGCTTGTAATAGTGCTACCACTGTAAAGTGTTGTTGGGGTATGAATCGTATAGTGTAATATAGTATTGCATAGAGCTACAAAATACTTGATATATATATATATATATCCTCTAGTGGATCCATTACTCTTTTGTGCATTGTTAATCTCAAGAGAATACAGAAGCAAAGAGCTTTCGCTAAGAGGGATAAAGCTTTGACCCATGAGGTCAACTTTTTACTTTCAGCCAGAGCCCGTAGGGTGGCATGACTGTCCTTCTCTCTTCCCCATTCTTAATATAGCAGAGTGCATGAGTTGGATGTAGGGCAGGCAGAGGAGCAATCTGTGGCCTTTGCATCCACCGCCGACCAGAATGGCTCTATATTCGTATCAAGGCCCCATTTATGCCTGTTGAATAAATAAAGAGACACAGAGAGAACACTTAGGGCCCTGTCGTCCTCCATGTTATCACAAGCACTTTATGACACGAATATTTCTCAGAGGCTCGTAAGATGAGTGACTTTGGAAAAAAAATGCATGTGACCGCAGAGATTACGACTTCATCCCGGCCTTTTTTCTTGCTCTTCTCCTCCTCGCCCCTGCCTTGGGCGCTTATGATGCTGTGGATATAGAAGAGCCTCGTCTTTAATCTGTCCCAATTACAAGTGACGTGAGACATGAGTCTGCTGCTGCTGTCATGTTTGTTTGTTGCTTGCGTTTTGATCATGCATGCAACTGCCTGGTGACGTCGGAGGCTAACATTGACCTGATTTAGATTTGTTTGATGCCACACAGTTTCAGGGTCTGCATACTGTTGCCAAGGACTGATTGTGATCGTATTACCCATAGTTCATCAGGTACAAAACCAGTTTGACTTAAATTGACATTTGTGTGAAGGAACATGTCAGAACCATACATTATATCCATGAAACCAGTCAGAGAGCATTCTGGTGTGTGTGTGTGTGTGTGTGTGTGTGTGTGTGTGTGTGTGTGTGTGTGTGTGTGTGTGTGTGTGTGTGTGTGTGTGTGTGTGTGTGTGTGTGTGTGTGTGTGTGTGGGGTAGCAGCTGCAACAGTAGTCCGGTTCTCCCGGCTCAGCTTCCCCTGGGATCCCTACAGTAGAAGCCGGCTGCCTTGGCCTCCCGCCCCCCCCCCACCCCCCCCCCCACCCCACACACAAACCCCCACACCGCCCCACCCTCCCCTCTGTTCCCACCCTTTCCCACTCTAGTCACTGCACAGACAGCTGTCCATCTCTCAGGGACCAAACAATCCCCATCAAAACTATATAATATAATATATATATATATATTATATATATTATATAATATTCACTATAATATTCACAATATTACTTCAATAGTCCCTGAACCCAGAACGATTCAGACAGTGAAGAGCTTGACTTCAGGCCATCATTAAGGTACTGCTCGCTCGACAAACATCAGTTTTCTTTCCTACTGGTTGTGGTCGCATGGGAATCAATTGGTGATGAGGTGAAAAGGGAAGGCAGTTGGAGAGTGGGAATGTGTACATGCTTACAATAATAGGTGTTTGTAACTTTGCAGCACGCTTCCTTGTAACCCAAGCAGACACCGTCGGAGGAACAGTCCATGTCTCTCAGCAGAGCTTCAGCTGTTTAGGCCCACAGCACTGGCGTGGCCCGCAGGAATGTGCCCACGTTTCGCTTTTTATAATCGGCAGCGACCAAAGCGATCCAAAGGCGTCAATCAGTGTGGCTTTCCAGAGGGGTTCCCACAAGAAACACGAGAGACGCACACACACACACACACACACACACACACACACACACACACACACACACACACACACACACACACACACACACACAAACTTAAATGACCAAACTAAACCCTAGGTCATTTGTAGAAGCATAGCAAACACCAATGGTTTGGTAAATGAAAGACTCCATGGTAAAAGCCACAGAAGACGAGACAGATTTGTCCCCGGGAGAGAGAAACGAGCAAAGGTTTCTTTAGTGGGGAGATTTAACATCTGGCTGCTGGGGATGCGATGCGTATCATCCAAGATAAGCCTCCACCACTCTCTTATTTCATTAACGCAAAGGAAGGCTCGGGACCACCGAATTAAACATCGTTAAAGGAAATCATTGGGAGGAAAGCTGCACAACATTGCTCACGTTTTAAGATCAATTTGTTACAAGGCGGGGAGAGAGCGGGAAACTTCTGCTTGAATCTACAGTCTGTGTATATTGTGCATGGTAGGATTTGAACTCAAAAGTATCATGATAACGTTTATTGTTGAATGATTGCTACCCAAAATGATACCCTAAATAAATAAGAAGAATACTGCTCATATATTTATATCATAAACCCCCTGATAGGCCTCTCACAAGACACTTCACAAGAAACTTCTAGATCATAAATGCATTTATATTTTAGGAAATGTTGACAGCAGCTTTAAGACACATCAAACATTTGATGCGAACATTAGCAACAGGCCAATTACCAGTCACAGACCCAAGTGATGCCTCCTCTACTTCAAAAGAACTCACACAGAAACAAACAAAGATACAACAATGTTTTCCTTCTTTGATCTTCAACTTCTGCCTCGTTTCCTCGTGGAATTTCAGCCAGTGTTTGCACAAATGTCGTCTGGGTGTTATCTGTGCCCTCTCCCTCAGGTCCTGGAGAGGAGCCCTCCGCGGTGGCCATGTTGTTTCAGTTGTTGGAGGGGGAGGAGAAGCGTCACCAAGTGTCAAAGCATCGGGTTCAATAAAAATTAGCGACTGCCTCACTCAGGTCGTTATGACCTTGTCTGAACCACAAGTATTTGTTTGCATGTATTGTGCTAAATATGATGTCGATTTACTAAGGATGAGCTTTGTCTGTGATATTGTTCTGTAAACACTTAGAATTAAATTCAACAGCATTATAATGACTTGTTTTTAATTCATATCATGAGATAGCGACCATAATAATAGTAAAATATTGTGCATCTTTTTGATTCTAAGAATTTAGGTATATATTTTATATCAGAGATCTTAATTATCCAGTCTCAGCAGCTTCAAATGTCAGTGCTCTTGTAAGGCTGATAAGCAAGCGGTGGATATCCATGGCTTATTAAACACCTTTATTCCCTGAATAACTGGAGTGGGAGAGTCTGGCAGGGAGGAGACGACTCTCCCACCGCCATGACAACCAATATTTACAGAGATTAGAACACACTCCAGCTAATGGCTGAGTGGCAGCCAGTGTTGAAACAGAACTGCTAAAAACCACTCGCAAGGAAAGCATCCGTTCATTGAGGACACACACACACACACACACACACACATAGCACATTAAACACACACACAAACGCACATACGCACACACACACACACACACACACACTTATACAATTATTTAAAAACCCTGAAAAGAGGAATAATTGAGCCTGTACTTAGCCGGTGTTATCTCAGCAGGAGGGGGGACTCTTCTTACTATGGCTGTTTGCTTGCACACACACACACACACACACACACACACACACACACACACACACACACACACACACACACACACACACACACACACACACACACACACACACACACACACACACACACACACACACACACGCAAAGACACAGAGACAGACAGACACACACACACACAAACACACACACACCGGGCGAGTCAGAAGCACTCTATGTTGGTCTATGATGATGAGGTTCAGGTGGTCTCCATGTCATTGCTGGACCATTCTGAGAGAGACCACTCTCTCTCAGACTTTGAGGAAGCAGGCGGCCTTCACTCTCTCCCCACGTGCTCCTCTCTCCCCCCCATACCCTCTCTCCCCCCATACCCTCTCTCCCCCCATACCCTCTCTCCCCCCGTACCCTCTCTCCCCCCCATACCCTCTCTCCCCCCATACCCTCTCTCCCCCCCATACCCTCTCTCTCCCCATACCCTCTCTCCCCCCATACCCTCTCTCCCCCCCATACCCTCTCTCCCCCCATACCCTCTCTCCCCCCATACCCTCTCTCTCCCCATACCCTCTCTCCCCCATACCCTCTCTCCCCCCTACCCTCTCTCCCCCCTACCCTCTCTCCCCCCTACCCTCTCCCTCTCCATACCCTCTCTCCCCCCTACCCTCTCCCTCTCCATACCCTCTCCCTCCATACCCTCTCTCCCCCCTACCCTCTCCCTCTCCATACCCTCTCCCTCCATACCCTCTCTCCCCCCTACCCTCTCCCTCTCCATACCCTCTCCCTCCATACCCTCTCTCCCCCATACACTCTATTAGAGACATGGCTCTCAATGAGATGAGTAGCCAGCATGAGGCCAGACTGTCAGACCTGGACAATAGAGCGTCAGGTACATCCCAGCTCCTGGCTCCATGCTCGGTCAAGTGCCACACGCCCGGTGTGTCTGAAGAGTTTGAGCGCAGACGCTCGACAGTGCAGCTGATCGCCGTGTAAGAGCATGTATAAGTGAATGGATAGATTAACATAATGGCCAGTTTCTGTGTGTGTCTGTGTCACGCATGAATGTTTCCATGCATGTGTGTGTGTGCGCGTGTGTGTGTGTGTGTGTGTGTGTGTGTGTGTGTGTGTGTGTGTGTGTGTGTGTGTGTGTGTGTGTGTGTGTGTGTGTGTGTGTGTGTGTGTGTGTGTGTGTGTGTGTGTGTGTGTGTGTGTGTGCGCATGGATGCATGTGTCATTGTGTATTTATGCATGAATATTTTCATGCATATGTGTTCAAGCATATCTGTGTGTGTGTGTGTGTGTGTGTGTGTGTGTGTGTGTGTGTATGTGTGTGTCAGTGTGTGTGTGTGTGTGTCAGTGTGTGTGTGTGTTTGCATGCGTGTGTGTGTGTGCATGCATGTGTGTGTGTTACACGTGTGTGTGCATGCATGTGTGTGTGTTTACATGTGTGCGTGCGTGAGAGTAAGTAACAGAGCCCCCAGTCCTGCTCTGTCCTACCCATGGGGCGTCCCACAGCAGCCGTTGTGTTGGTCAGATCCCCTGCATGCGTCTGAGCGATGCGTTGCTCAAGCGTGGCCCAGCACGGCTCACCAGATGGGACCACTTGCACCCCCTCAGATAGGTGGAGAGTGATACATGTGATATATCGGTGTGCAACATGTTCAATCTGGTAGCTATAAACATGTAAATGCACCTCAACACAAACTGCAGCGTCGGCTCTTTAATTATTCAGCCCTTCGTTTTTATAACCGTCATTTTCTGACATTTAAGTAGGTCCCATGGCCTGTCTTCTGGGACCTCTGTGTGATTCACTGTGCCCGCAGGATGTGGCTATGGCCTTTACTATTGTAGAGCAATATTCCCTACAACACCTCCTGCCTTGTTTCTCTTTATCCGTCCCTCCTTCCCTTGCTTCTGGCTCTGCATCGCTAGTCGTGATGACAACTCGTCACAACTTTTCCCCCTGATCTTTCACTTTTCTAATATTACATCCTCAAAATCACAAGAAGTCGGAATAACACGATATGTTGTAGCATCTCAAGAGCTCCCATTATCCTCTGCTTCTATAGTAATCCTAGAGTCCCCTAAGGACAGACTTTCCTTCTATTTTTCCTCCTATTTTCCTCTACCCTCCCTCTCCATCCGTCCATACCTAGCGTTAAATTGTTCTCCCCCTCCTCCTGCTCCCTCCTCTCAGCCCAGCTTGTGGCCCCCACGGGGAGGCTGAACCCAGCCCTAGTTCTGTCTGGTATCATGACCTCATCCCAGTCCCCGGGCTGTGTGTGGCGCGCACAAGCCTCCTCATCCTCTTTATCAGTCATCCTCATCTTCATCATCACGCACACTGTAACATTGGTTCCACTCCACTGAACCACCCCGCGGAGGTGGGGGCGGGGAGAGAGAGGGAGACGCACAATTTGGAATGCAGAATGAAAGAGTTAAAATCTGTTATTTTAAGAGGAGCACGACACTTCCAACGGCGATAGTGGATTCTACGCAGCGAAGCGAGATCACATCGCACGCGGTCTAGCATCCAGCGCTGCTGAGAACGGTGACGTATCGTCGGACAGACAAATATAGAAGCACCCTGGCAGAATGCTGAAAGTGTCAGCAGCAGGCGAGAAAGACTGGGTCTTTAAACAGAGGGTTTATCACAGCGGATAGCCGACGTGATGCATAGTGACAGAATGAGAAAGACACACAGCAGAGGTTCCATATGTGGCCTCATGTTCGGTGGGCTGTTATTGAGATGGGACATTATGGTATGGTTCATTTTCACTCCCTTTCCTCTGTTGTGGAATGATGATCTAAAGCAGTGAGCCAGTTCCTTACTCAAATCCTTCATGAGGAGAACCTGGTCCAGGAATCCCTTGAGTAGTTGTAGAACTCATGTTAATCATGTTCATCCTTTGTTATCATTAATAGTATCTGAATGAGTCGAATGCACCTTCTTGCCTCACATCTCGCAATCGAACAAACGTATCATCAACCCAGAGCTCCTACCATACTACTGCCTTGCCTCCAAAAGAACAACCCATTTCCTTTCTCCCTTTTCTTTCTTCAGCCTGTCAACGTGACCTGCTTCCTCTCCTATCTCCTGTTCCTCAGAGGCTACTCCCAGGGTTGTGTAAAGATTTGTGTAACGTGGGTGAGAGCATCTTCTTAACGGCTTTATTCTGGTCTGCTGGAGTTCAACTTTGGCAAGTTCGGGAAAACTTGCTCTGCACAGTGACATTTCCCGCAAAGTCTTCCATATCAATTTTGACTGAAGTGTCAAAGACTTTCTACTGCACGAGGACATCAACATCCAACAGGAAGGGGCATCACAAAAATGGGATTTGCAATTAATTCCCCTCATAACCATTGGTGTATTTCCATTGCATGGACTTCCTTACACTCACCAAGGCAAACAAATCGGAAAACAGTGTTATCTTTAATCTGATCAGAAGATGCAATTTAAAAACGATTTAAGATGTTGGGTTACACAGAGACATCATGTTATTGATCACTGTTTGTACCTGAACACCCACAAAATGTCAAATGTAGGACAAATCCAAAGTCAAATACCCAGTGCTGGAAGATTTAGATAGTACAACAAATATAAATAGGAAAGCAATTAAT
The DNA here is from genome assembly GCF_031168955.1 of Gadus macrocephalus. Lineage (NCBI taxonomy): Eukaryota > Metazoa > Chordata > Actinopteri > Gadiformes > Gadidae > Gadus > Gadus macrocephalus. The sequence goes on from NC_082394.1 coordinate 12,961,412, forward strand.
GGTAAGCACTACTGTAAACAAGGGAACCAATCTAATGGAATTGTTTACCCTCTCAAGCCAGTGGGATTGCAATACAATGGATTGGTGGGCCAGTGAGGCCCACCTCCCCCGTAACACATGTAGTCAGATGGTATTGGATTTCAATCATCTGGGCTCCAGCACCCCCAACCTCCTCCCCAGCCGAAGTAACCTTGAACGTGCAAAAACCGAGGGTAGATGATAGATGAGTCGATAGATGGATGGCTGGATGGCTGGATGGATAGATGGATGGATGGCTGGATGGATGGGGCTCAGTAGACAATAATGCCTTACAGTCTGGGAGATCAGGAAGATGTTCAGACACATGTGCTTGGTGAGCAAGATTAACTGAAATGAATCGGGGGCCATATTGACAAATTATATTGAATTTTCTTTCAAAAGTCCAAGTTGGCCTTTTTGAGTGTGTGGGTGAGTACAAAAAATGAAGAGGGCAGGAAATGAGTGTGTATATTGATTTTGTGTTATGCAAAATTGCATTACATTGAATGGATTCATTTAATTAAATAATGGCATTTCTTTGCCAAAGGACCGGACACAGAACACATCTTCCTGAGCACCTATATTAACAACCAAATGAACCAGAGCAAAAGCTATTAAATGTCCTGCTTTATAAAGCTCTCAACTGTATTCGTTACAATGAGTCTTTAGTAAAAAATTGGTGTTGGAGGAAAAACCTTGAACATTATGTAGTGACTTGGTGCTCATGTCCCCATCGAAGGAAGGCTTACACTTAAAAGCAACACTTTCGGCACAGATTCTCCCAGACCTTGGCCTTGTCAATTAAACCAAATCAGGGTATTTTAAAAAAAAAAACTGTGTCCGGGTCCAAAGATATAAATGATCTCTAGATAATGTATCTCTATAGAGCACAGGGAAACTGCACTGAATCTAGGTCTAAACATCAGCAACATGTGCAACTTCAACAAAGCTGTAAACAACATGAGAGATAAAGCAAGAAGAGCGTTCTATGCAATATATAGAAATATCAAACAAGAAATCCCAGTTCAATTCTTAAATTGGGTTCTGGAGAACGAAACCAAGCATCAACATTGAAAATGGGACTTATGCAAAATTTAGACTCTGCATGATGGTTTCTGCATCCATTATCCGAATCCCCCCAAAGACCCCCACAAAACCCATTGGAAAGTATTCACCAAAAGCTATACTGCCCTAAAAACAGTAGCAGAAGACTCAACCATTGTCACAGACCAAAAGCTGAGAAAATCCTTGGATAGGTAAAAACTCAGTCAGCACAGCCTTCGTGAACAAGAAAGGTGGGAGTTTAATTTAGAGGGAGGAGAAAGGAGAGAGGGGAGAGGATGGCGGGAGAGAGATTTATATAATGAATGGCTGTCAGTGTGTACCAGCGCCTCCCAGCCCTATGATTAACTCCTACATATATATCCCAAATCAAAGACATGGCTTACGACTCCTGACTCCCACAGAGTGGCCTGGTGTGGTGCGGCCCTGCCCGGAGACACTGCAGCTGTTGTGGCTGGGCGATTAAAGGACGCTCTGTGTGTGTGTGTGTGTGTGTGTGTGTGTGTGTGTGTGTGTGTGTGTGTGTGTGTGTGTGTGTGTGTGTGTGTGTGTGTGTGTGTGTGTGTGTGTGCGTGTGTGCGTGCGTGCGTGTGTGCGTGCATGTTTCATTCATCGTATAGGTGCGGTTTTCCGATACATCTTACCCTGGAGTTGTACAAGACTGCAACGTGTATATAAATACATTCGCTGGGGTCGCAGTCTGGTCGTAGAATGCCAAAGATAACACAAGACACAAACACTAACCCTATATTCACAAAAAGAATGCATATCGTTTACACATCACAAAGTGCACTGAAGAGTGCACTGAATAACACATGACAAACAAACAGGATATCCCTAGGATATAGAATGTACAAGATATAACGGGAAAACAGCAAACCATGGGATCCCTCTAGTGGACAGGTACGGGAACACCAAGGATCAGAACGTCTAAAGAGGGTCAATGATGAGAGATCCACACAAGACAATCCCTGAAGCATCTAGCATTGACTCCACTGTCCGCAAAGGCAAGTGAGTGAAGCTCTTTTGTTACGTGGTGGGCAGGTTGGTTGAATACTGTAATTATCAATATGTCCTGAATAAGGATTTAATTAAATGAAGAGGGCATACAAAAACCAATAAAGAACTTGCATTTTAGTTCAAATAAATGTTATAGCATCAGTGCATCAGCTGTTGTCACCTACACACACCCATGTGGGAGGAAATTTTAGGGATTACTGAGTGATCACGTTCTCTTCATCCTACGCAGATTATAAATAAGCTATACAAATATCATTATAACCATAGTAAACAAAACAAAATGTCGCATAAATCCCTGTGAACGAGTCAATTACAAATTACGTTTTTCTTGCGTGTGTGTGTGTGTGAGAGAGAAAAAATGTCACCACTGTAATTCTTTAGCTGTCAGTTGTGTGTTTTTTCATAAATTCTCTCTCTCTCTCCCCATCATATGCCTCCCTGTTAGCTCGCCCAACCTCCGTCCAACCTCTTCCAAAAGCCTGTCACCTTGTTCCTTCATCTCTAAAAAGTTGAGCACTACAGCGATCATTAAAGATTTAACGGATTACTTTTCCTATTTCCTCTGGAGCAACAGAAAAAAATAACTAGTTCCCACATCGCCGCACAAATAAATATCCCATGATTCTCTGGCAGTACAAGCTGGGTTAGTGTGGCACCGTGTGCCTTTACATCTCGTCAACAGCCCACTATTGAAACACTAACCAGTTTCTCTCTCTCTCTCTCTCTCTCTCTCTCTCTCTCTCTCTCTCTCTCTCTCTCTCTCTCTCTCTCTCTCTCTCTCTCTCTCTCTCTCTCTCTCTCTCTCTCTCTCTCTCTCTCTCTCTCTCTCTCTCTCTCTCTCTCTCTCTCTCTCTCTCTCTCTCTCTCTCTCTCTCTCTCTCTCTCTCTCTCTCTCTCTCTCTCTCTCTCTCTCTCTCTCTCTCTCTCTCTCTCTCTCTCTCTCTCTCTCTCTCTCTCTCTCTCTCTCTCTCTCTCTCTCTCTCTCTGCATTAGCCTACATCCCGGTCCTGTTCTCTCTCTGTGTAACAGCTCTTTTCTCTGCCCATGCAGCAAATGGCAGCCGAGTTGCAAACTATCAAACGGGAAATGATTTAAATGGGATTCCTGTGTAAAATGCATCAACGTTTTACTGAGTCAGCAGTTATTATCGGGCTGTGCAAGCAGTCATAAATTCAACATACATAACCATACCAGGCACAGAGCATCTGAGTCAAAGTAGGCCAGTGTTTGCCTAAAGGTAACAGAAGCACGTTTGCTAGCGAAAGGATACAGTGTCTGTCTACCATCCATCACTGGGTGCAGGTTATCACTGGTCGTGTTTCTTATGTTGGTTCAAACCTTTACTACTACTATTGCTTATCCCAATTGAATTGACCGAGCCACCTGGGACACTGATGCATCCTCACATCAACAGCTGCTTTCTGTTCCGAACCACCTCAGGTTTAAGTCTCTCGCTTTTCCTCTCTCATACAAACGCCTGCATGAGAACCAGGGAGTCAAAGCAGTGCTTTCCAACAATCCGTTCAAACATCCGATTGAACGGATGGAAAATTCCAGACTTTAGTCCATGAAATGCCGACCCCCGCCCTCTATTCCCTTCTTTTAAACCTCATTGTAAAGCCTTGCAAAGCTCCCACAAATGGACATTATGTAGTCGATTCCTAGTGATACAGAAGGAGAGGGTGATGAAGGGAGAGAGAGGGAGGGAGATAGAGACAGCAGGAGAGAGAGAGGGAGAGAGGTTGGGTAAAGAGACAACACGAAAGAGACAAAGATAGAGAAAGAGAGAGGGTGAGAGAAAAAGAGAAAGAGAGAGAGAGCGCAAGGGAGGGAGAAAGCCCTCCCTCACAGACATTTAATAGCTAGGCTATATGGTGGAATGGTAAAGGCTGACTGCGTTCTTGAAGTGAAACCCCGTCACAGCTGTCCTTTTTCTTTCGCTATCACTCTAAGCAGCCTTTTGTACCGGGTCTCTATGGGGCCTTTTGTCGACGATAGAAATTTTTATTTAGGCGTCACCTGATCGTCTGGCACAGAAATGCTTGGAGCTAAAAGTGGAATTTGCGTGTGTTTGCTTGACGTGCTATGTGTGTGTGTGTGTGTGTGTGTGTGTGTGTGTGTGTGTGTGTTTGATGTGCTATGTGTGTGTGTGTGTGCTGTATATGTGTGAGAGAGAATGGGGGCGTGGTGGGTGTATATTGGTGTATATGTGTGGACGGTTTGTGTGTGTATAGATGTGTGTGTGTGTGTGTGTGTGTGTGTGTGTGTGTGTGGGGTTGTGGGAGGGTGTTTTTGTTTGTGTGCGTGCGTGTTTGTGTGTGTGTGCGTGTAGATTGGTGTGGGAGGGTGTTTGTGCATCTGTGGTTGTGCTTGCACATGCCTGCGGTGACGTGCCCTTCGAGAGTGTGTCTGCATGCATGGCTACACGTGCATGTGGAAGACTGACATCTGTGTGTGAGCGCTAGTGGGTTTTTGCTTGTGTTAAAGTAGGCGTCGGGCGCTTGTACGGCGACGATTGCACACGAACGCACGGATATGACTGCGTCTCCCGGTGCGTGCTAGGTAAACCTACGGTCTCCCTGAGCGCTGGCTCACAGCAGTACGGTCTGTCCACTCAGGTTTATCGAGCGATCCTCCCCCCCCCCCCTTGGAGCCACCAGCTGCAGCCGCCCCAGTGGACCGACAGGAACACACTCAGCCTGCTCGTGGTGTCAGACAGCCTCCGCTGCAGCAGCAGCAGCGTCAGGTGCAGGGGGCCGGGGGTTAGAGACCACTCCGCCACAGAAAACCCTTTTGTCAGGAACAGTTCTTAGGCCAATGGCTGAGCGGCGTTCATCTCCAGAGACGCCACTCTGTAGCTGACCCGGCGCTCTGCCATCCGAGGTCTGAGGTTAGCACAAAGAAGAAAGACGAGCGCAGGGGGAAAGGAATCAATAATCCTGATCCATACACTATCAGGTTCTCATCTCAGAGGAGTGGCTGGCTGGTCAGGGAACCCCTAATACGGCTAAGTGTGAGCGATCTGTTGTGTGGCGTTCAAAGAAAGGTATTTTATCTCCAAGACGCAATGTTGACATGTTTTAAATTGCTATCTTAATGATTTGCGTTGCAAAGAACTAAAAAAAAAGACAATTGCACGTTTCAAGTCAATCACATCTTTGTTACAGGACTGGAGAGTTCTCTGGCATTTATCTTTGCTAATTGCTGCTGCACTTGAATCCTGTTATAGGCCTGATCATCCAGAGGGATATGAATTATTCAGAAGCCATTTTGCGTCACCGGAGGGATGGAGGTGTGGGCGACACAAGGTGCAGAGAGGATGTGCGACACCAGTGTGTCAGAAAAATAAAACTGTTGATTCCCCCTCCCCCAGGGCCCTGTTTTATCTTCCCCTTCTTTGCCTTCTCTTTCTTCATCGACCTTTCGAATGGTCTTTCTTTAGTTCTTATTCCCCTCCTTTATTCCCCTTTCTCTGCTTTCCGCTCTCAGCAACAGCTGAACTGTAGGTCTACCTCTGGCTGTTAATGAAAGCTGGTCTCTGACTGCTTCTGTGTGGCTATTTTTGCACTCACTTCTTCAGCTGCCTTTTTGGGTAGAATACACTCATTTTAACTGGACGTTGATACACAAACAAACATGCCACACATACGCCTATGACTGCATACAACACATACATATACACACAGCCAAACCCGATCACATATGTGCACACACACACACACACACACGCAGGCACGCACACACACACAGGACTGTTGTTAACATAGCGCTACCATTTACTAACCCTGAATTCCTAGACCTATAGAAAAAGGCAGAGGGGTTTAAAGGTCTGAGTGGGTCTCTGTTGCTACATACAAACCTCATTCAAGTACGCATTTACTCCTCTTTTAACAAGCTCCTCTTTATGTGCCAAGTAGCTAACACGCTGGAATAAATAATTCATTCTCATTAGTTTTCTCTTGAAAACTCAATGTACTCTGATGGGCTCCGATGGGCCTGTCGGATGGAAGTTTCTTCACTGTGTCTTTTCTTTCACACACACACACACACACACACACACACACACACACACACACACACACACACACACACACACAAAGTCAAAGATGCTTTCAAATTCTCATTCAAACAATTAAAGACCATCCTAGAAAATAATCCTCAAAATATCAATGAGATGAGTGAATATGAACAGCAGGTTTGGAACCAGAGAGAACAAGGGACTGTTATGAACGGGAGGCCCCGCCCACATTACCTGCAGCTTGGTTCCACACCTCCATTCTTCATTATTTCCTCGTAAGTAGGCCTCACACTTAAAGGTATGAGCCAGACTTCCCTTGTGAGGCTCTTTACTGCCACAGACATACTGACATAGGTGATGCATCTACTCAAAGGATTATTGACAAGAATGCCATCGTCCCAATTACTGCTGTGAGGATTGTGGATTTTGAAAACCCTGTGTGTGTGTGTGTGTGTGTGTGTGTGTGTGTGTGTGTGTGTGTGTGTGTGTGTGTGTGTGTGTGTGTGTGTGTGTGTGTGTGTGTGTGTGTGTGTGTGTGTGTGTGTGTGTGTGTGGTGTTTGCTACCACATGCCTGCCGGCTGGTTTGTCGTTGCATATGTCTACCTGCAGCCAATCAGCATTCTAATAAAGAGGGTGATTGGAGGAGACATGCTGACAGCGGCGGCCGGTCGGCCCTCCGCATGCAGGCTCCAACGACCTTCACGATGACCTTCACAACGACCTTCAAGCGGAGCTCACCTCCCTACTGCCCAGACCGTGCACCTATTGCTCCATTAAGAGGTACTACTGATATAATGACAGTTCAATGCAATCAGCACCGTTCCAGCTCATTGATATAGATCGCAGTGGGAGACAAAAAGCACGGGTTAATCCAGGTACAATGAGCAGTGTAAGCATCTCTTGTTGCTGCAAAAATGAAATAATCATGCGAGTCTGATAATTTATCAAATGTTTGGAGTTAATTTTGTAACAGTTATCTGGTAGATAAGTCTTCTTTGTATGACAGATTTAGGTTGAGTATTTGATAAAATGTTCCTTAGAAATCACCAAAAATGTGTGATTCATATGATTGGATTGATGTGTAACATCGCTCAAGGCAGTTTCAACAAATACAGTTGCATACACAGACACACATAACAGTGTGTGTGTGTGTGTGTGTGTGTGTGTGTGTGTGTGTGTGTGTGTGTGTGTGTGTGTGTGTGTGTGTGTGTGTGTGCAGAGCTGTGTGATCAGGTGCCAGTTGGCGGGTCTCCTTCTTGCTCATGGGCTCGGCAGCCTACATCAGACACATGCTCAGCCCTGCCTGCCATCCCCTGTCCTTCTGCTGAGTACACACCAGACATTACAATCAGAACACACTGCACAGTACAACCACAACCACTTCACATTGGTGTTATCCGTCTTTTCGTAACATATCCAATTTAAAGCTCCAATGTGCTTTAGCAGCAACTCGATTTGGACGAAACATAGCATACTACAACATGGCGGCCAACTCTTATTTTCATTGGATTGTGCACTAACTACTATAGACTCATATCATATTAAATTTCTGCCAAGTCCATTCCACTAGATGCCACTAAATTCTACACATTGTTCTTTAACCATATCCAACTTTAGACTTTGGTTGCAATTTGGCTTCATTTGTTAATTTTTTTTTCTTTTTTGCTATAACATGAGTCGTTTTGAGATGTCATGCTTTTTGTGGGATTTAAAGTTCTGTGTTTGTTGATGTTTCAGTTTTAAATGTATCTCTTTCGATCCTATGTGATTTTGCATTGGAGGAAACACTGTCATTCCATCATGAATGTTAAACAAAGCATGGCATTCCCATTGGGTGTATTTTTACTCCAACTGCACTGTTCATGCCCAACGCAAAGAGAAACACTTTCATCTAGCGCTCTTCCATTTATTTCTACCATGCAATGAGCACAATATGAAATCTTCAGCAGTGAAACAGCCTCTAATTCAAGCAATGAATTTCATTACTGTGTGAATGGACCGCGTAAAAAATCAATCCATCCACCAACCTATCTCTCTAGGCATCCATCAATCCCTTGGCCCACTGAGTCTGTGTTACACTTAACTGGGGTTAAGCGAAAGTCGTGGTCGGCATAGCGAGCAGCAGAACCGCTCTTGAACCCAGGACACGCTTGGGTTCATTGCGGGCAGAATACCCAGAGTCAGCAGAGTGGGGGAGCCAGACTTGATGAGAGAGCTTCCATCTTTCGCTTGCCCACGATTTCATGCATCGAGTTACATTTCACTCGTTTGAGGAGGGCTGCCTCCAGCCCCCCACCATTGTTTTCACATTGTGCCTGCGTTCCATCTGATCCCCCCAGTCTGTGCTGACCCACAAACGTGACTCAATGCACGGTTACTCCAGCATGCACACTACTCCAAAGGGGGTGGGAGGGGGGAGGAGTCTCTCCTGCACGGGCTAGATTGCCAACAGCAAGAGGGATTGGATTTCATCTGCTGAAACCTGTGTGTTTGTGTGTCAGTGTTGGAACATGCGTGTGTCTGTGTGTGTGTGTGTGTGTGTGTGTGTTTGTGGCGGTGTGTGCGTGTGTGTGTGTGTGTGTGCGCCCTTGCTTGTGTGTGCGTGTGGGATTGTGTGTGTGTGTTTGGGAGTGTGTGTGTGTGTGTGTGTATGTGTTTGTGCATGCTCTTATCTAGGAAAGGCTTCAGCATCTCCCCACTATAAAATCCTGCTCTGATTAAGTTTATCTCCTTGTCGCTGTGAGGGTTTACATTTCCATCCGTGCTTCGCCTTTCCTGGGAAAAGGTCAAACTCTCAGAGATTGGTTTGTTGCTATGGAAGTCTAAGATATGTTGGCCAATGCTGATGCACGCAAAAATAAATATAAATCACGGTTTAATCTAATTGTTGTCACCAGAAAACCATTTCTTATACCAGAAGAAACTCCCTTTATTGTACATCCAACCAAAAACATGCCTCTTGAAATATTTAGAATAGGGGCCCCTAAACAGTGGCCCTCTACTGCCTTTTCACAGTGGCCAGATGCCAGCAGCTGTTCCATGGCTGGCTGACTCCTTCCTGGATCACCTCAGGACCAACACACACACACACACACACACACACACACACACACACACACACACACACACACACACACACACACACACACACACACACACACACACACACACACACACACACACACACACACACACACACAGCAGTTGCTTGTGTGGCTGGTTCCACTGCATACCAATAGGCTGCTGTTGTGGCCCAAAACGTGCCCAGTTACAAGCCATGTGCACAGCCCATGTGTCTTATTTAACAGAATCCCATCTAAAATTAGACAGATTGAGATTGGATGAAGCTCATGGTCTCAAATTTAAAAATAGCACATGGATAATAATATTATGATATTTTAAATGTATGTGAGCATCTTATTAGGTAGAAAACATGCTTCAAGAGGGGGTAAAAACACCCACACACATCACATCACATTACCATAGTAGACAGTTGTAGTAGTAGACGACCAAGTCGACTGGGTAGCTACTGACTTGACAGGACAGAATGAATGGGATGGTCTTTAACTATAAATGGCTAGGCACACACATTAAAGCCTCCAGGCATAAATAATTGCCCAGGCATATGGGTCCTTTTATTACATCATGCATGGAGTGGTGAAGGCCACATTAGTGTATGAGAGAGGGGGGAGGGGCCAAGAGTGAGGCCTTGATGTGAACTGATAGAGACACACTACTGACACCATTTGATAGCCAAGCACATACACGTCAGATGAGCACACACACACACACACACACACACACACACACACACACACACACACACACACACACACACACACACACACACACACACACACACACACACACACACACACACACACACACACACACACACACACACTTCGATGTGATGATGCAATACACTTTGGGGTCTGTTGGCTGGGGAGCAGAATGAGGTAAACACCAAATAAGGTAATGGCCGACGGAGAGGAGAAAATAGGCCTGGCTAATGAGCTATTGACATTTAGATAGATCCAGAGGGGGAGACAGAGCCTTCCATTAGATTGAGAAATGGCATTGGGTCTCTCATTTGCATCGCAACCGATCCAAATTGACGACACTTTGTTGGTGAGATGAATTCATTGTGGAGAGTGAGAGAGAGAGAGAATTCAGGGGGCAGGGCTGGGGGGGGGGGGGGGATAAAGGAAAATTACATTTTGAGAGCAAAGCAGAGGATCTGGTTGCAAATCAAAATAGAGGAAAAATCAATGCATTACGTCACCCCTTATGTTAGAGAACAATAGGGATTAAAGTCTCTGTATCATACAGGCAACTGGAACAATGCATCCTGAATAAAAGGTTATAATGAAATCATAGGAGCTATAGATGAAGTCTATGAGTACACAATGAGAACTACTTACTTACTACTGCAAACACTTTGCATTTTCTACTGAAGAGGATTGCTCCTCATTAATAAAAAATTACAACAATTTCTCTTTACTGTTTTTGAGCATAAGAGTCCCCGAGCATAAATGTCCCCCGTTATGGCACGGGGATATTATGCAGCAGGAGTGTGTTCTTTGAGAGATGTATCAGCTGATGTAATCACCAGGTCCTCACAACGAGGGCGGGGCCCCATGAAGCCGGTACTGGCCTCGTCGGCGCTGGGTGGGTCGGCTCGCCGGCGGGATGGGGTGAGTCGATTACGTCAGCTGATTCATCCCTCATACAGCCCAGATAAACACATTTGAAGACGAGCCGATTCCTTCAAGTCGTTTAAATTGATTTCTGCATAGTTCTCATGTCATCACTGACTCAGGCCATGTTTCAACAAGTACATTGAGATATAGCTTGTGCCAGGAAACTTGAACACTACCTGCAATAACATGCTCATATTCAATACAACTTTAATATCAGCCCATTTGGTCGATTAAAATTGCTGGATGTATAATCTTATTAAAATATTTTATGATTCTGAATATATATATATATATATAGGCCTATATTTAATATATATATAATATATAAATAGTCCTACTGTATACACTTTTCACTCATGGTACGAATGTCAAAAAACAGAGGACATACAAAATGACTTCTTCCAAGAACAAAAATAGTTTCAAGAATTCCAGGTATGTGTTTTTCTACATGTCAATATTAAAGAGTTAACTCGCTGGGTAAACAGCCAGACTGTTAGCATGGCCATAGCAGCACTATGTGTGGAGGGCAGAGTAAACACTGACATGTGTCTACTCACAGGCCAGCCTGTTCAAATACCCACCGAACCTGCCATGCTCAGGCCCCTATGCTATGCTAGCGTTAGCTGTGTCAACTAGCCTGAGGGAGAAACAGTGGGCTTCGTCGTTCTGGTTTCAATTAGGTGCCACCCTTAATGAGTAGCACTTCCTTCGGTTTTAATTAAAAACCGGTGTGATTATGGGAATCCTAAGTGGATAAGTGGACTATTGCTGTTGGGAAAAAAAAAACTTGCCTACGAATGTGTGATAACTAGCAAAAGGTGACAATATGATAACGTAACAATGTGATAACGTAACAATGTGATAACGCGTTGAAAACAGATGTTACTCATAAGAAGTGAGACAAATATCAATGAACAATTATCAAACAATGTACAATCTAGGAATTATTATTGATTTTTTTACTTCACATTATGAAACATTGGAGCTATGTTATTGCAGTAATTAACATATTCCATACAGTAACATAACAAGAAAAAGGCATGATTAATGACATTATAGCTTGTATTAGGTCTTGCAAAATAAAATTATATGTAAAATACATAGAACAGTTAAAAAGTCTGATGTCAGACAAAGAAAAATTGAATAACCCCCGTCTCAGAACCAGAAGAGAAACTGTATCGGCCCACGCCCTTCTCATAAACACATTACACACAGGACATCAGAGAGACAGGCTGAGGAGTGCAAAGCTAACCTTGCACTCCTGTCTGTTGAGTGCCTGCTACTGTACTGTCTAGCTCATGTTCACTTCCTCTCCACAAAATGCATTAGACACAGCAAAAGATATCCCTGCGGCTGGGACCCGGTCTATACTGGCCAGCCACTAATCTGTTAATTGATCTGGCAAGGGGAAGGGGAAGGTGTCTCTCTCTCTGTGTGTGTGTGTGTGTGTGTGTGTGTGTGTGTGTGTGTGTGTGTGTGTGTGTGTGTGTGTGTGTGTGTGTGTGTGTGTGTGTGTGTGTGTGTGTGTGTGTGTGTGTGTGTGTGTGTGTATATGCATAGGGTTCTAACTTCATAGTGTGCGTGTGTGTGTCAATGCGTGTCTGTGTGTGAGTGTGTATTAATATGTGCATGCATAGGGATTTAAAGCGTTGTGTGTGTGTGATGGTGGACGATGGGTTATTTTAGGAGATGATATCATTGAATTAATATAACATTTTCTATAATGGGTTCAGGGACCTGGAGTAAAAATACGCAGGCGTCTAATAGGCCAGGGTATTGTTTGGTGGATTAACCTCTCAGTCAACGATATCTTAAGAGCTTCTCAGGCTGTATGCTGTAAAGTCAGGAATTCAATACCTAATAGGAGATTGATTCCAGCAATTAAAATCCTGGTGGTTTGTTTTCTATGAACAAAGAAAACCTTTAATGTGGTTGAAGGGTTACCTTATGTGCAGTTTAATGGAAACTTCCAAAAAGTAATAAACTGACTCCATAACCCCCTCTGTTGTGGTTCACTCATTAAATAACATTTAACCACATTTTCACAACGTATAAACCCCTGATTATGAAAGCCTTAAGTAGTAGGGCCAGAAAGAAGAGAGCAGCCTCCTCTATGAAGCAGGCTTGACTCTCTCCTGCGTTCACACCAAAAGATGCATTTGCTGCCCGAACGCGTTGCCGCCGAAGTTTTGCGGCGCAGCAAAAGTTTTGCAGCACTTTGGCAAAGGTTTTGCGGCGTGGCAAAGGTTTTGCTGCGCCGCAAAAGTTTTGCTGCGCCGCAGTTCTGTTGCGCGGCAGGGGCGGATCTACTGGGGTGGCATGGGGTGGCAACTGCCACCCTAAAAAAAGCCTTGCCACCCCAGCTGCCACCCCAGTTGGCAGCGCAAAATTTTTTTTTTTTTTTTTTTGCTTTTACAAGACATTTACAAAAGCGAGTTTTAAAAGTCTGACTGCAAGTGAATGCAACCAGGAAATATTGCCCCATCCCGCCTGCCCCCCCCCCCCCCCCCCCTCCCCGAGACTCCCGCCGGCACTGATTTTGAATACAAGGAAGGCGCGAGAGACCTCCAAACGAACGAAGCAAGCGGCGCGGCAGAGAGACTACATTCTTGAGGTAATACTGATCAACCGTCTATCTATAAAGAAATTATAATAATTAGAAAAGAGCAGGGCTGTGTATTACAGAAACATCATAGTTAAAGACTTAAGTTAAGATTGGAATGCCTTAAGGCCGATATATGCTCTGTTTTAGACGTAACGCGTAAGCACGTAAGATACATAACCCCCCCTTGCGCGGTAAAATATCCCCCCTTACGTGCTTAAAGCTAGGGTGGGCGATTTTGGAGAAAACAGCCGTTGAGATTCCGTCGCGTGCTCTCTGGCCCGTCCCTGCCACGCTACCTGCTGTAGCTCCTCCCACCGAACGTCAGTTATGCGCGTTCATGTGAATTCAGTTACATTGATAGGAAGACGAAACACCATGTCCGATTCCGAGGTAATTAAACATTAGTGCTGATTGCTACATAAGTACATATATAGCATCAACATCTTACTCACAGACATACCATGTATGTTATCTTAAAATCATTGCCATTGCGCTGGTAGGCCTAAGAAAGGTAGCTGTATCAGCCAAGCAAGATAGCAAACTAATTGCAACTGTAGTTCGTTAGCATAAGAACAAAAGCAAAAAAAACAAAAAAACAAAACAAAACCTCCTTCTCCATGATAACAGAATTCTTCTAGGTCTCCCTCTTATCAATATTGACAATCGATATGATCTATTTACTGTCGTTGTCCATCATTGTGTATGTACAGTACTGTGCTGAAAAAATATATATATTTGATAAAATAACACAGAAAGCCAGATTACACACAAGGAAACCGTCACTTCAAAGCGATCGCGAAACTGAGCTAGGCTGCTGCTAGCTTGCAACAACGTTATAACAATACATGGAATATCATATGCTAGACTTCCCTCGCAGTGCTTATCTTGGCAGTTGTGTCAACGTAGCTTTTATACAAACGTGACTCGGACATTATCCACAGTTGAGTTGAAGCCTAGGCCACGTGTTAGCACAATCTCTGTGTTATTCCGACAGCCACGGTTGGTGTGACCATAACTAACCTATAAAACGGACCGGGAAAAGAACCATCGGCTGATGCAAGACATCCTACAGAACCGTATTGAAATGGTTACATTACAGAACCGTAATGTAACGGTTATCGTGGCTTTGCTTAGTAAAAAACCATACCAGCCGACACTTTACATATTCATCGCAATATACCATGGAGGGATAGCACAATTCCTTACCTGTCTATAAGAAATATAGCCATCTCAGCGTCCGATTTTAAGTTTCTCCGGTCACGTAACTCTCTCCATCGCTCATAAGCCACGCCGATGTTTACTCTGGTTTTATTTCGAGCTCTCTCCGCCTCCCTTTTAGTAGCTGTCCTTTCAACAAGTGTCTTTCCTCTTTTTTTCTCTGTCTTAGTGGTGTTAGTTGATGGTATCCGGGGAATGGGAAATTTATGGGCCGTTGATGAAGACACGGCTATTCATTTGTTGTCCGCCGTAGTAGTACAAAACTGTCAGACCGCTAGGCTCGTGAACGCTCACGCAGGGACGCACCAACGTCGTTGCCAAGGTGACCGGACAGTCCCACAGCCAATAAGAACGGAGAATCGGAGCCTCGCTCTGATTGGTCAAAGTGTACATGAGCGGTGGCAATTTTTGGGTGCGGCCCACAGAGGCAGGGGAGAGCAAAGTTATGAGCAGATATTCTCAGAGAACTTCACCTACATATAGCTGACTGGCTATTAGGACAGTTTTGCCAAATATTACAGTAAAGAAATTACCCACCCTAGCTTTAAGTGCGTCGGCCCAAATTCCTGACTATGCGTCTAAAACACTACGGCCCTACGCAGCTCGCAAAGACTGTGATTGGCCAGCTAACCACATCCTTTCAGGAGTCTCACATTTCCGGTTTTACAGCATAATAGCGCCATTTTTAAAAGGCCTGGGCCCGTGACAGAAGCGAATGAAGAATTTTGAAGAAGAAGAAAACACAAGAACGAATTATGATAATTATAAACAGTACCGCGGGAAGTAGGGGTGCTGGGGGTGCTGCCGCACCCCCTGTCTGAGGCCCTGTCTTATCACAGAAAACTATTATTTCTAAAAACTCCGGCCAAAGTGGAGATTTCTGAAAACGCCGGTTATGTGTTGTCGTGTCAACGGGGAGAAACGGGATTTTAGGTTCTGAAGCGTCACATTATGCACCTGGAAATGCTTAACGTCATGTGAGCGCCCGCTGTACGTATTGGTCTGAATATAAACACAAACCCGACCTATGTTTGGAAAAAAGATTTGAAGACCAGATCTTGTTTTTATAAATAAATAAATTGTATTCATTGAAATAATATACGAAAATTAAAAGGCATAGAATAAAACACTGCATTGCCACTAAACAGTAGCGCAAATAGGCCGTACTGATGTGTACACCAAAGACTATTCCTGACACTCCTCTGCCCCGCTGTGTTCGCTCTGGCTGTGGTCGCTCCGAACTGTTTCGGCCCGTGGCAAAGCGGGTCATCGTCGCTGCTGTCCAAGGCATTTTGAGACGCAGCATTTATTTAATGCTCATATGACCTAGTGCTGAAAAAAAGTTATATGAAAAAGTGTGAGGGGAGCGGTGGCGCGCTAAACTTGTTCTGTGAGCAGCTGGATGTGAACCATGGTGTGAACACAACGATCGATTTTCGACTGTGCGCGCATGCACTGGTGCAATTGAGCTGCGCTGCTGTATATCTTTTTTTATCAATGTAGCGAGTTGCGAGTCTAGTCCAGGCTGAGTTTTTTTTCCAGCACCCCCTGCTGAGAATACGTTTCCGCGGCTATGATTATAAATATAAACAAGCCAGCGATTTCCACTTCCACAGATTCGTTCGTTGCTCCCCCTACTGTTCTGGCGGAGAATCCCCTTGCAACACGCGCAATCCTTAAGGAACCTTACGGGAACCGTACGTCTCTGCGTCTAAAACGACCCTAAATAGGCCTTTATAGCTGCATAGCAGGCGCGTGCCGTATGGGCAGGTGGGGCGGCGAACTCCCTGCAAAAGCATTCTCCCAAAAAAATTGTTCCCCAGTAAATCATTGCTCCAAGTTTATTTTTAATAATGTGATTATTCACATTAACTATCTATAGTTTCTGTAGGCTTTCCGACTATTTTTGTTCTGTTGATATCAAATTGATGGTGGCGATTCTAGTTGAGTTTAACGTGTCATGCAATGTGGGGCGGCGGAGCTCAACAACCGCGTCCCTCCGTATGTTTCTCGCATAACCCTGCAGGCTGCAATAAGAATTGCAATCCGCGCTAAAGACGCGCTAACAAACACAAACCCTTCTACACTCAGCTGGTTTTCCTGACCGTTAACTTCATGTGCCTCCTTTTGTATCAACAGTCATTCGATTTGATTATATTAAACTTTATTGTCATTGAACCAAGGTCCAAGGTACTTGGACAACAAAATGCAAGTCATCTTCTGTAAATAATTTACAAATGGCCATCTCTAATCTACTTGGTTGCACACCTGTCTGAACTTTTATAAACCAATATAAGTCATCAATAATTAATAATAAAACAAGCTTCACATCAAGAGCAAAAAAAATAATAAGGTAAACCCAAAAGGTCTTAAATACTTAGAAATTAAAGATATAAAAAAAGAAAGAGAGGGAAATCTTTGATAGCACTTCCCCTGAATCCCCATTTGGCTCTTCCAAGCATGCAGGTAATACACTCTACTTTTGGAGTTATTCTATGTCACCGCACTTTGAGGGTGGCATTGTATGTAAATTATTGGAATCGGTGAATAAAGTGATATTTGCACTCAAGTTGGACTGATGATTGACATCTGATAGGAATATCTCATGGACCAATGCCAACTTATTGTTAACTAAAGTACATATTGCAGCTCTCTTTGCATATATTTTTAGCCCCATACCCCTGCTGGTGTAATAGTGCAGCTGTTTGTTGTAAGGCAGGTGGATTTTGTAATTATTCAGTAATAATTTATTACATTTTGTCTGAAACCTTTTATGTTTAAATGTAAGGCTTTACTCATCCCACAATAAATTAAATATAATGTTATTGAGTCAAAATATCTAAATGTGGGGGCTTTCCAAGTAAATATTGATTAGTATGGCTTTAATTAAATCGGCATACTGTATATACTTCTGCCAGAGGGTGCCACCCCTCAAAATCTCCTGTCCCCCTCTTGCCACCCCATGAATATTTTTCTAGATCCGCCCCTGTTGCGCGGCAAGTTTTGCCCGCGGTGCTTCTGAATTCATTCACAACCATGGCCGACATTACGAGCATTGCATGTCTTTACCTGTTGTGGAAGAGGGAGAGACGTCTGAATGCCCGTCGTTTATGGGTTCATGAGACCATTCGGAGCTCGGTGAATTTCAACGTCTTCTGCAGGAGCTCCGTCTGGATGACGAACGCTTCCAGCGCTATTTGAGGTTGACTCCGGCCCAGTTTGATGACCTGCTAGCTAGGATCGGTGCTAGGATCTCTCGGTTGGACATTTATACTTATATATATATATGTATTGGACACTTATAACTGGCCACGGTGGTGTTGAAGATCACCGGGTATGCGGAGACTGCAATTATTATCTTCTCCTCCATTTTAGCGCTTTGATCTGGATCAGGTAGTAAACTCTAGGTCACTCCAAGTGAGTAACCCTGATTGGCTGTTACGGCATGTCACTCAGTGGCAACGCCTCAGTGGCAACGCTGTTGAACGCTGATTGGCTGTCATCACGCGTTTGCTGCCGAAAAGTTGAAATATTTCAACTCGAGCAGCATTTGACGCGCCGCAAAATACGTGAACTCGCCCGCGCCCGCATGCCGCGCTGCAAATCAGATTTTGACGCGCCGCAAATCAAAATTTGCTGCCCGTTTTCTCGGCAGCAAATGCTGCAGCAGCAAAGCGTCTCTACATTCACTTTGAATGGGATCGTGACGCGCGTCAACTTTTTGCATATTTTGGTGTGAACGCACACTAATTGAAGGAGGGGGAAGGATAATCTTCAAAACCATTATTGGGGTGGTTGGATTGCTCTTCATGCCCTTTAAGACCTGGGAAGGGAAGAGACAGCTCCCAGGGTAGAGGAATGCTTAAGAAAAGGATGATACAGACCTACAGGAGCAGGGTTTGGTATTACCACACTTCCTCGGCACTAAAAGGATTTAAGGAGCCGGTGGTGTCTGGAGTTTACATGATAAGACACACAAACAGTGAGCAAAGTGACTCACACACGCGTTAATCTCCTCTGACGCCATCCTCACCAGCGGTTATTAGCCCACTCCGCCGCAGCTTGACACATCCTCCTCATCGGGAGGCAGTCAACCGAGGAGCTTAAATGATACAGCACGATTCTAATCCACAACATCTAAATATCAGCAAGTGTCTTGGCCCAATTGCTACTCCTTTAGTCTTTTAACAACAAGGTGACACTACCATGTCGTTTTTTTGTCAAGGCACAGAGAACATGAATTGGCCTAAATGCCTACGTTTTTATTTGTGACATAACTTTTATTAAGTTGCACACATGAATAACTAATTATTTTTGTTTGACGTTCATTTTTAACAGGGAGGGTAATTGTATGGAGAGCTTCGTAAATTCCTGAGATAAGGCAACACCACTGGTTACAAATGTTAAGAAACAGGCTGACACCTTCTTGTTCAGAAGATGAATAAGCGCGACCGTAAAATATTTAAGTAGACACTGCCCCCTAGAGGTCACCAAGATAACAGGACTACTTCTTCGAAATTATTAATGAGAGACAACTTCTTCAATCTATTTTAAAACGACTGGCTATCCAATTATAATTCGTTCATATCATAAAAAAATTCCTGCTATACTGGCACGTATTTGATTACCAATTTTTTGGTATCCAAAATTACAAAAGGTCAGAGCACCGAGGTTGGAGTTCACTTTCTAAAATCAAGTCAAATACGCTTTGGATAAAAGTTTAATTCACAAAAATACATTGACCAATATAATGAAAATGTACTAAAATGTACTTTAATAATCCATAAAAGCTGGAACATCATTTGACAAAAAAAAATAAAACAAAAAAAACAAAAGAAGCATTATTAGAGTTGGTTTTAGTATAATATATTTCGGCTTCAAGAGACATAGAAATCAATCCTTATTTCCCCCCATATTTCTTCTATAAAAGACCCATTTTTTTTCTGAAGCATCATTATGCAAAAATGGCATTAGAATATATTATGGGAGCTATGAAATCCCAGTGACAGTATAAAATTAAGTCACTTCAGAGATATCTGCAGAAGAGAGAAGGTCCATGAACAATTGGGCAAAACTAAAACAAAAGGAAAACAAAAGAAAAACAAAACATGGATGTTGTTCTATTACCACTGACATGACAGCCATGGAGGATCGGGTCATGGCTATAAAAAGAAAAACTAAAAAAAAATTTCACTTCTCCACTTGAGTTCACTTTGAAGACATCTACACTTTTAACAGATGTGGTATTTCATGCTTTTTGAAGATTCATTATAACCATACAACTAAAGAGGTCCACTTTCCATGTCTTCGCAACAATCTATTCATATTGCCAAGACGGAAAAATACTGAATTGACGTTATAACTTGTTTTTTTATCCCCCCCCTCTTAATGGTTGGTATTATTCCTTTTTTATTTTTTTCCGTCAAACATCTAAAAATAAGAGAATTTATAAAAATAAAAATAAGGGCAAAGTAAGCAGACGACGAATCCGCAGTTGAGCTGCGGTAAGAGGCTTTTCTATTTCATCATCGTCGTCGTCATGGTTGTTGTTGTTAAAGAGTTTGCGGTGGTTTGGATGTACACACTGTCCGTTCACGGGGTTTAAATCAACACTGATGCAGAGACACATGACACGGGTCCCTCGCAGGTGAGAGAGAGACAGTGAGGGAGGGAGCTGGGCCCCCTCGTCCCCGTCTCCGTGTCGGGAACAGACCGGTCAGCTGATTCACTTTTTATGGCGGATGGCGGAGGATGGGGTGCGGGGTAGAGGAGGGGGGGGAGTCAGGGGTGTGTGGGGAAGGGAGGAGCAGGGTGATTGGGAGGGGAGGGGCTGTTCGGAATGCTGGCACGTTCCAATCAGGGCAACAGTTCTTCATTACAGCATTCTAAAGAAGAACAAAAACAGAGCACAAGCAACCAATAAAGAAATGCATGCTTCATTTAAGCCCCTGATCCTGCCCCTAAAGCCGATGATGGGGTTTGGTGCCCCCTATTGAATCATAATCCACATGACAGTCATTCCTCTTTTGGCCAACAGAGGGCGTCAGCCTTCCCCTACCCAGTCGTCTCATATTACAGGAAGAATTCTTCCCCTGTTGAACTCGGATTCAACATGGGAGGAATTCTTCGAGTATGCAGGAAGACACATCCATGGACAATCCACAATGTTTCATTGGAATAAATGAATAGAGAGCTTGTCATTCAGCATACTGTTTATCATTAGGGTTCACACACACACGCACACACACACACACACACACACACACACACCACCCCCCCCCCCCCTGTCAAGAGTCTTGCATTCAGCTAGGGTGCGGCTCATTTTTCAGCGTTATCAAGTTGTGGTTAAGTTAGGGCGTTTACATAATTGTGACACCGTTTGGTAGCCTTAGCTATAGATGCCAAATGCCAGAACTAAATCAAATGGAAGCCATTGATTGACATGTATTTCATCTATAGCCCCTCTCAAACGCTGGTGGGGATCTTTAAAATGGAAGCCATTCCACATGCCTAATCACAAACAGTGGTAATCTATGTGCTGTATTACATTCATCAGTGATCAGAGCATTGAGCTAGAGGGAATGTTTCCATGACCCTAAGATTGACACTATGTATTCAGCCCCACCGGGAGCAGGAAGCAGAACCAGCTGTGAATGAGGTAACCTCGGGGAGGGGGGGTTCAGGGTCTCGTCAAGAAACATCGACGCCAGTCTCTTCCCGACACAATCCGTCTGGGAGCCAAAGCCACAGCAGAGAAAACAAACAGCTCGTCCACTATTTTAACCCCACGTTAGCAGGGCCTGCTTTCCCGGTTCTGCTGCTATCCTTGTAGGGCTTTGACTCCGAACTTTGTTATTCGAAAAACAAAAAATAAATCAAAATTCAAACGAATATTAGGCAGCCCTTAATATTCTAACCTGTTATGGGCAGGCCAAGAGGTAGAGACGTTGGAGAATCCGATGCAGTCTATTCATAATATTATATTATCAATAAATATTCGAATATATTCTAATATTCATATTAATAAACAAAGAAACTTCGAATATGATTTTTGGGCAAAAGTCAAAGCCCTATATCCTTGTGGTGAATCATGCCTCATGCACAGGGGGTGAGAAGGTGGCGGTGGTCGTCAATATTAGGGGGTACTTCAGACAGCCTTGAAAAGAAAATTGTAGTGGCCGGGCAATCATATATGGTTTCAAAGGTGATTCACTGAATGAGCGGGACTCATTGAAAATAAAAATATGCAAATTATTAGTAAAATTAGTGCAAGATCCAGTCCTCATGACTCAAAGCTCAGGCAGTTCCCTAGTGCCAACTTGACCAATTGATGATGTAATAGATAAAATTGCAGTAATTTCATCTGCGATTTTCAGAGAGATTAAAAGGCATTGAAACCCCAGTCCTCTGGAGTTTCAATGTGACATGATGCTTATTAGACCACAACAAAGGTGAACTTTTGTTGGAAAACGATGCCCCTTTCAATTGAGTCGATAATGCCATGAACTCTCTGTCCCCCCTGTAGCCTATTCTGGTCTGGTGTCTCTCGGCCACCATCGTCCCAGTTTAGGGCCTGTGTGTGTTGTGAGTAGTGGAACAGTAGGGGCTGTAATCCCATTAGTGTTGGTTCACTGGGCATACCGGCGTTGGCTCTCTCTGTCTCTCTGTGTGTGTGTGTGTGTGTGTGTGTGTGTGTGTGTGTGTGTGTGTGTGTGTGTGTGTGTGTGTGTGTGTGTGTGTGTGTGTGTGTGTGTGTGTGTGTGTGTGTGTGTGTGTGTGTGTGTGTGTGTGTGTGTGTGTGTGTGTTCCCCCTCCGGATACCTCTCAGCTCTTTTACACACACTCCGTCGGAGTTAACTGACAAACTGGAGTCCTTGCAGAGAGTGCTGAAAGCAGATGCGCCTGCACGGACATGTTGGGATACGTTGTAGAACTCACAAATCTTCACCATTTCTTCATCGTATGCAGATGTGTGCCATGATTATGTTAATTATTTTTCAGGGTTTTGGTGGGTCAGCCCCCATCAAAACATTAAACATTTTATATAATATGGCAACACGGACACAACGACCTCCAGAGACAAAGATCAATACACAACAGGCTGAATGTGGCCTGCCCTGTATCTTTAAGACCGCAACTGTCACTTGGTCAACACGTGTCGCTCTGTTCAGCTTCACGAACCTCCACTAGTGGAAACATGGAAGAGGTCCATTCTGGTGGAACTATTCTTAGAAACTCCTAGATCTTGGAGATCTCACAGACTCAAAGATCTCAGGCATAAGGAAAGCTTTGGCCATCGGTGCGGAAAAGCATTACATTGACTCCAGAAAATGTATAAACAAAATTATTGAATCTTAATCTCACATCCATATATAACCGCACGACAGCACATACCAATTTCCCCTGGATGACTATAATGTGTACATAACCTTTTAGTTCAGAGTGTTTAATTACAAGGCCAGTCAAACATGGCCCCTTTAAAAGCTTAAGGCAACAAACCATGTCTCATCTGGCCATAACCCCAATACGTACATATTGACAGCCCTTCTGCCTCAAAACACGGGCGGTGGACATTAAAACCAGAGATGTTTCTTTACAGGAATGATCTATGACCACTTTTTTTGGCCCGAGAAGTGCAAGGAAGGCAGAAGTTGCGTTCAATCCTGTGGTAGAAACCAAAAAAACCTGAAGGTTTTTCCGATGGACCCACATTCCTCCCTTCTCCCAGATGATGAGGCATCCCGCCTAAGTAGTGACCCAATCATTCAGCACAGGGGGACCATAACCATGAACACCACTAAATCAATAAAAAAAAAAAAATGAAAAACAAGTACGTATGCAAAGCAGAACAATTTCCTTCAACTCTCTGCAATTGATCAGCTGCGAGGCAGGCCAGTGTTAGACATGTAGGAGATTCCTGGAGTCTCAAGCCCCTCCTACAAACTCTAATAGCATGGACAGCCAGACAACAGTACAGTCGCCCTTCCCCATGAGAACATCGTGTGATATGATGCGTCTGTCTTTTGATGTGCTTGTTAAGGTCCACTTGGAAATAAGTGGTCAACACTGTCAAGGGCTAAACTCTGGGATGTTTTGTGCTTTGTAACCCGATATCATATCAAGACAAATCCTAATGACATAACCTAAAGAAATATAGAGCAGCATGTTCAGTTTGAAGAGAAACACACAGCATTCTCTCTGCTGGCTAGAGCGTGCAAGTGCACAACACATTTCCCAATGTGTCTAGCATGCAAGCATAGTAGACTCACCCTAAAGTGTGTGGCTGAGCGGCAGCTGAGGACAGACACAAGAAACGTAACCCCCCCTAATAGTTAGATAAGGCTGAATATTTCAGTCAATCACTCAAGTCACTTTTGAATCATGCATCTGTTACTTATTCATCGGCGTCAAAACTATTAAAGTACTTGAAATATACAAGTGTCTAAAATAACTAACAACAGTGGCTGAGGTGACGTTAACGTTAGCGTAGCGCATGCTGGACTTAAGTGGTATTAGTCTACATCCTAAACAGTTTTTTATGAACAACAGGCTGTCCAACATGAGGTTTATGCAAGTGTGTGTGCGTGAGCTTTCCACATGGTTTTAATTAGCCTGGTTAAATAACCCCGTGTTGGCTGAAGGTGAGCGGCGTCAAAGGTCTACTGGTACGAGGCTGTGCTTAAAGGGGCCATATAAAAGATGCATGGGAGAGAGGATGTGACACAGATGTGCAAATAATGATGGACCACGCTTGCCCCTTCATCGTGACCCTGTCACGTGGCTGTGCGGTTCGCTAGTTATTAGCCTTTTGATGTTTTGTGGTTATTCACACACACACACACACACACACACACACACACACACACACACACACACACACACACACACACCTGGCTCAGAGCTGCTGCAGGGGGTAGGGGTCTTTAAAGCAGAACACAGTTGGATTTCTTTTTCGCCTTCTTCTTTTCCACTGGCGTTTTCCTATTTATCTGTCTGACCAGGTCATAGAAGATCTGAAAAAGAGCACAAGAAGAGAGCAGCGACAATTAGCACACACACACACACACACACACACACGTACGTGTGGTAGACCTGGCCTATTTGCTGTACAGGAGGACAAACAAACTCTCTGGCGTACGCAGACCAGTATCTGCAATGGAAAGAAAGTCACTGTGCACACACATCCACGTTGTTGCCACACGGAGACGTGGTGGCTTTGCCAAGGGTGTGACTTTGTGTGCTAGGAGGCGTACAGCTGAACACTTCTTTAATGGCCACATTGTAAAGCCAGCACCGCAGGGACAACAAACAGACAACAGCTGTGTTAAGATGGCTGCTCGGCTGGCTGCTTTGCTTTCAGACGCCAATACTTAAATGAGGAACCTAAGAGCATCAACAAAAGAAGATCCCTAAATCAAAAGGTCAGGAACAGCACCATCCCTGCTGAAACACAAGCACTGGAATGGTTGTTTTCAAGCGGGAGAAATTGGGCCAGGTGATGTCATTGACATGTCAAGAAGAATCATCAACAGATTATAATTGTGATAAATATTGCATTGGTGTCACGTATCCTGAGGTGTGATCGGAATGTTGTGAATTTTTAATGCGGCTGAATAAATCTGGCTTCATGGCTGGGCTTCACAATGGAGCAGCAGAATGGAATCAGTGGTGTGAGGGGGAACTCACGTCGAGGACGTTGATCTTTGACTTAGCGGAGGACTCTAAAAAGGCACAGTGGTTCCACTGTCTGGCCAGGTTCTGGCCCTGCTCCTTCCCCACCACGCGCTCGTCCTCCAGATCACACTTGTTCCCCACCAGGATCATAGGCACCTGAGGGGGAGGAAAGCAAGGGAACACAAGGAGTGAACACATGGCTGCACAACATGGAAGACCCCATTGTATTGGCTCTTTTTCTGCTTTAAAGCAATCATGCATTCAAACATCGGTTCTAGAACTAGGTGATAATCTTAATGACAGGATTCCAAACAATATTTATATGTATTCAAGATATATAATGAAAAGAATGCATGTTGTGTCAATATGTTAATGTATGAAATGTGTTGATGCAGTGCTGGTAAATGACAGTATTCAATAATTAAACGATGGGTTCGGAGAGAGGACGACAATACACAGATGAATTCTAGCAGAGGGCAATGAATATTTCAATAATTTACACGAAACGGGTCTTGAGATGACCGCAGATGGTGAAACAAATAATTGGATAGAAATAAAAAGATAATGAAAGATGGTCAGGATTATTGAGTAGGACACAAATGGGGTTGAGATAGAGTGGTAGTGAGTCAAGAGTGAGATAGCAAACACACGGTTGGCACAGGAGAAATGCATAGCCAGAGAACACTGCAAGGAGGAGTATGATGGGAGGAGGTGTGAAGGAGGAGTGTTGGAGAACTATTCAGGTGGCCATTAGTCAGAAGACGGGAGGGTGGTGTTGAAAGTGGCGTCTCTATTCCACGGGATGGTTAAAAGGGAGGATTCCAAGGTACTCAAGAAACAAAAGAGCAATTCATCCCTCGGGGCAGGTTGTGTTTAAATAAACTGAACAATTGAGGCTGCACACCACAAAAAAGGAACCAACGAAAATGCATTAATAAATCAATACAGAACCCATTTAATCTACCCAACTTGGCGAGCAAACAAAGGGAAAAGGAGGACATTCATTTCAACATCCCTGTACAGAGTACTCTACGCTGGTGTAAACTGCTTTCAGAGTCCCGTCAGACCCTTGGCCCCGGCTGTCACGGTGGGCACAGGGTTGGGGCGACCAAGTGTCGGGGATGCGTCTCATCCTGCCTGCTGCTTCCTGACTGGCCTATCTAGGGAGAGCGGCGGCCGGGAGGAAGCCGTGCGATGACCCCGCCCGGCCAGGATAACATCGCTTTCCTTCCTGACCGCTTTCCAAGCGCACTGGCCTCCATGCTCCAGCTGCCGCCTGGAATGACGCGATAGTTGACCCAGAGCATATTTTTAAAGGAGACAAAAAAGAAAAAGATACGCTTTGCTCTTCGCTCATCCGCTGCGAGACCGAAATTGGCAGAATAATGTTACTCAAATTACAAATAATGATACAACTAATTGCTGCCATAGTTATGTTAAAAGAAAAAAGCTAAAAACAAGTAAAAGTCTAGAAGGTAGTTGCCAGCGACAGCCTGTCCCCTGTATTCTACCCATGATTTAGGGATGCGTTTTGTTTGTGACCACAGCGGTGCAACCCACAGACACCACATTGCATGGTGCAGTTTGCATGCAAACATACAGCATCTTTATATCATTTAGTTGGCAATGTAGCCACCAAACAAAAGTCTATTAGGCTGGCGTTGCCTTCCTTTCCCCCAGTTTGCACAAGCCTTGCCCAGAAGCAACGTCGGTACTTGCGGTGGAGGAAAACAGCAAAGATATTTGAGAGTTACTTGACATAGTGGACCGACATGCGCCGGCACGCTCTTAGCGCTAGCCTCCCCCGAGCACCAAGCATCGAGTTGTTCGTGGGGTTGTTCTCGGACAAGCGGGCCCACTCCCTCAGAGAGCGTCAGCGTTCCGTCTAGTAAAAAGGGCCAATACTATGATCCCCCCTCTCCAGCCGTTCTCTCTGGTTTACGGCGCGAAGGACAGGAAGTGGAGATGTTTGTACTAGCCCCCATGGAGGTTGCTGCTTGATGTTTGATATCCAAACAAGCCCTCAGTTCGGGCCGCTGAAGGGCGCTCTTGGGCGTGGGGGGGAGGGTGTCCCCAGGCAATCCTGTGGTATGCGCTCCTCCTAATGTCAACTATCAGCCAATCTGGGATTAAGGACCGAAGGAGAGCAGCGGCTACGTCGTTTACAGGAGGAGGAGAACCCGAGAGATGGCTCGATACAGCGGTGTCAGCACCCTGGAGCTGGCCATAGCATGTGACTACTGACTAATCTACGCGGCTGGCTCCGTCGAGAGGGGCTTTGCGCGCCAGGGACAGGTCCCATCCCGCCCACAGCGCCGATGCGGATAGACCTAAACATTCCACCCACCGCTGAAGAATTTGTTGTCTTCTTCTGTCGTAGATTCCGAGGAATCTACGACAGAGGAAGACAACGCATTCTTCTTCTCCTCGCGCTCGACTGAATGGAGGCTGCGTTGCCCCGCCGACAGTGGAGTGAGTCGCAGCCTGCGCCGAGTGAGTCATTAACAACGTGGTCAGACAAGTCAGTGCAAAGATGACCTGGAAAACAAAATGTCACAAGAGCCTTATATAACGCCGGCGGGAGGAAACTAGGGAGGGAAGTGAGCTTTTAATAAACTATTGGCAAGTCGCTCAGCTCACTTTTGTCTACATGTATTCTCAACACCGTCTGGGTTTGTCATACAATAACTAAAAGGGTCGGGGTGGCTCCCTGAACACAGGCTGGTCCGGCGCTTACCAATGGCGATCACTCAAGGACAACAAAACATTGTGGAATAATAAACCTTAAAATTACATCTTGATGTTGTTGATATGGTTTCTGGGCATTTTACCATCAAAAAGAAAATATCTTCAGAATGACAACGCTATACCAGACAGTCACAACAACCATGCTAAAAAAGATCATGACTAAAGCTCCCTCCCATTCTCAGCCCAAATCCTGTTTTCCCATCCTACAAGTTACCATCCCTGAGACAGGCTTTTCGAAGTCTGTTTCATCTTCCTTTTAATAGAGTCCTTTAATTGAGCATGGCGAGACCGAAGTGACTGAGCAAACATTTAGTTGTAAATGAGCCATGGCAT
This sequence comes from Gadus macrocephalus, assembly GCF_031168955.1. Lineage (NCBI taxonomy): Eukaryota > Metazoa > Chordata > Actinopteri > Gadiformes > Gadidae > Gadus > Gadus macrocephalus. The sequence continues at coordinate 12,989,812 of NC_082394.1, forward strand.
TCGGATCAAGGAGCAGAGAGAGCGAGAACAGCTGTGGCAGCAGCAGCAGCAGCAGCCGCTACCGGCACTGACCGACTGATCCAGCTCTCCAGTCACCATGAAAGCCTTTCCCTGCGGAGGTATCCGTCCTTTTTGGCTACAGTGGAGGAGATTAACAGAAAGAAAAATACCCTTGAGCGTTTTCCTTTCCCGCCAGGGTGTTTGCTCCCGTCTAAGGGGTACACAAGATAAACAGATGTCGTCGCCAATCGCAACCAAGGGTCTTAAATCTCCAGTGTGGATCTCCCGAAGGTGGAACGCCCCCCCCCGAGGTCAGACAAGCAGGAGAGCCGGGAATATATTAGGAAGGAACGTGGCTCCGTGATGACAGGCTGGAACGTTTTCCCCTCCATGAAGAGATGGGCCGGTGTTGCTGTGATCTGTCCGAGGCCCCTGTGCCCTTGACCATATGGGTTGGGGCGGGGGGGGGGGGGGGGGGGGGGGTTAATGGGGGGTAACGCAGGGCTAGATTCTGGGTGCTTTCACTGCACCTCACCCCTGACTATCCAATCACCTGCACACATAGAATCAGACCAAAAGTTTTCAGGCCAAAATAAATGGAGGGAGTTGGTAGGGACAGGGCACCGTTAGGCCAATCACAAGCCAATGAAAGATGATATCTGAGATAACACCACAGAGGAAGGGCCCAACAAATAAGAAAGGGGCTGAAATCGAGGTACGGAGATTCTGAGCTGAACTCTAGAGGGAAGTAGGGAATAAACATGGCTGACATGGGAGTAGAGGCAGAGAGAGGCAGAGAGAGAAGGAGAGGAGAGAGAGAGAGTGAGTTATGGTAACATTCAGTCCCTGCAGAGATCACCAAAAAAGGGCATCCTGGATGTGAGTCAGACGCACCCTGCCCTACCAGAGATGGAGAACTCTGCAAACTAACAAGCCTCTGCCTCGTAAAAGGGAAACACAGGGACGGGTTCCATCAAAACCAAATGACTGACGAGACACATTTTTACTTTTCATTTCACCTTCCCCTACCAAGTTCCCTTTTCCTTCAAATAAAGACATGGCTTTCGTAAATAGCATACCGAACGATTACAATGCGATTATAATCCCATAATTCGGATTACAGCCTCCAATAATGTTGATTTGTGGGTTTATAACTTTAGATACACTACTAAAAGAAAATAGTAAACGGGCGTGGCACCCCTGTGTGATCACATTAAATGATCCCTTGTCCATGATCAGAGAAAAGCTCAGGCATGTGAACCACCACTTACATCCTCAGTGTCCTTTACTCGTAGGATCTGTTCCCTCAAGTCCTGGAGGTCGTTGAAGGTTGACTGTGCCGTGATGGAGTAGACCAGTGCGAAGCCTTGGCCATTCTTCATGTACAGGTCCCTCATAGCCGTGAATTGCTCCTATAAAAAGGAGGGTACAAATGAGGAAATGGAGAAAAGGGCTCCTCAGTTTCTATAATCCAGAATTTGAATAAGCATGCTCTATTCAAAATGAAAAACCTGAAATCATTTAACACCACACAGCATTTAACAAAAACAGGAACAGGACACATGGCTAGCTAAGGAGTGACGAAATAGAAATAGAAACTCCAGAAATAGATACAACATGAGAATTAAAAGAAAGTTCATGTTTTCAGTGTTTCCCACAGAAAATGTCTTAGTGAAGGTGGTCAAGGAGCGTTTCAATTACATTCAAAAAGCTTTATGGCACGACCATTGTTGTGAACAGTATTACCGATGCATTATTTATCTTTATTTTTATACCTGATGGAAGTATGTTTTCTTTCCCTACGAGAGTTTTCTACTTCGTTAATGCATAGTAATTAAAAATATTAATAAAATATATATATTTCTTTTTTTTCATACATTGGTACTCAAGGCGGGGCCCTATTGTTGTTAAGCCGCCTTAACCATACAGTGCTGGGGGAAACATTGGTTTTCCAATAAAGTAATTTCAAAAGATCTCTTAATCCTCCCAATATCTTTCTATTAACTTCTGTGACCAGGCTCAAACTCACTGACCCTTCACTTGACGGTCATTGAGCGTGTGATCTATATTTTTTTCCATGGTTACGCCCAACAGCTACGGCCATGTTACTCATGTATACGACAGCTGTGTTCTAAGCCACAGCTCAACCACCTAACAATGTATTGATGTCAAACCGTCTAGCCTCAAACAGGCCCGAGTTTCATCTATACCCCTGCAGCGCTGGGCCTAGTGGAACCCGGCAAATATGTGCGTATTGCAAGGCCTCAAATGCCCAATATTTTTCAGGTAGTCCCGCCGCGGTTTTAGCTATCAATCAATAGCGGTTACACAGGCTCCCCAGCGGAGATCACTCATCATGGTCCCCTGGGTGCAAACATGGCAACTTGAGGCCATGACAGCTATAAGGGGAACTCTGAGATGGTAGCTATGAGTGTTCGGATAACTTACGGTTCCTGCCGTGTCGAGAATTTCCAGCATACATTGCTGTCCATCGACCTCCACTTGCTGTTGAGCAAAAGGAAGGGCTTTAGCAAATCACATCATATTTAAAGAATACCATCTGGTAGAGCCGGCAGTATATTGAGTAGAAGAGCAGTTCATTAATAGTTCATTTGTATAATAGTTAATATTGGTTTAATGATCTACTAAGTAATGTGGATATAAGTACCAAGAAGGAAGAGGCTTTATGTTTGACTCCGTTAGAAGGTTTCATTGATTCTTTGTGAGGCAGCCTCACAATGAAGTAATCAAACCTTCGCGACTTATTAGACTGTTATTAAGTGCCGTTTTCAAAAACAGCACTCAAGCTATCACACATTCTTTCAATAACCACAATCTGAGTGCATGTGGAGTCTCACTGTGCCACTTCATTGACATAATGGCCAGCTGCAGGCTAACACACAAAAGAGTCTAAGATACATCTCCCAAACCCAATGCACAAAAACAAAAAAAAAAAGGACAGAAGAGTGAGAAAGAGAAGACAATGTCTTAGAGAGCCTGGACAGAGAAGGGGGAATAACAAGAGTATGGCGTCATAATGTGAACCTGCAGACCAGCTGCTAGCAATCAACTCATTCCCGAGAGGCCTCCATCGCAACTCCCCCAAACCCCATCAGTGCAGCGCTTACCTTTCTGTACGAGTCTTCTATTGTCGGGTCATACTTTTCCACAAAGATCCCCTGTACGAACTGAACCGTCTGTAGGAACAAGAGACAGACCAGACTGCCAGCATCAGAACCCAGCCTCTCCAGACCATTGTACCCGTCTGCGCTTCTAGCATGGTTCAAATATCCCTCCAAAATAACCCCTTAATACTACGATATTTTAGTAGTTAGTGCGTTTGTTGCTTGGGTAGCAAAGACAAGTTTGTTTGCCTGAACACATCTTGAGGCCTTAACCTGTCAGGACCTGCCAGTATGGAGAAATAACCTGACAGACACCAGTAGTGTTGGTGAAGAACGGAACACAAGACCATTCTTCTTCTACTGCTTACATCTGCTTGGAAATTATCTTAAAGTGATGTTTATGTGAGTCATTATTTGTTCACACTTACAAGGCTAATAGACCCACAATAAATCACAAACATAAATAGTATCATTGCGCATGACAGAATTATACTACTGTATATAGGTTGCTCGAAAATCTACAGCCATTTCCCATACTAAGCTCATGTAATTCGGCCACTAGGCAGAACAGCATAGCAGAGCTTTGAAAACGAGCAGGCTTAAATACACGTCTCAATAAACTTACTTTATATGCAAGGGAAAAACTATTATGTAAATAATAATGCCGGCTTTATATCAAAAGTGATAGGTTACTCCTATGATTTAATAAAAGTGATTTCCCCTCTAGGCAACACCAGTTGAGGCTTGGCCCAGTATCACACATTGTCCCCAACATATGACTAATGGAGGTAGAATTGTACACAGACTCTAAAGAGACCTCACGGCCGGCCGACAGGAAGGATTCGAGGTGGGTGGGGGTTAGGATGCAGGTATTAAAAATACTCACCAGGGCAGACTTGCCTACACCTCCTGATCCTAGCACCACTAACTTGTATTCACGCATGGCGGGATCGCTTCACCGGACAGCCCCAGCAGTCTGCACTGGAAAAACGGGAAGGGGAGTAAGATAAAGTAGAGTTGGGGGGGGGACGGGGGGGACAGAGAGAGAAAGATTTTTAATACTCAAAGTAAAACAAAAAGTAATAAAGGCGGAATTCCCCTTTGTTTTTTTGCTCAAATGTTTCCTCCTCTGGAAAAGAGGAAGGATTCTAGTCATTCCTGGAGGTGCACACATAACAATGGAGGGGGAACACCCATAAGCGGATCGGCGGCTGCTGCTGCAGGGTGGAGGAGGTGAAGCCTGAGTGACCTCTCTCCCTCTCTTTTTCATTCTAACCCAAACCAGCTGTGGCACGCATTTGTGTCTTTGCGGTTGTGAGGCAACCGCGAAGGAGAATACGAAGAAGAGACATGGAACTGGCCAAAGCGCCTCATAATGACGCGGTTACTTGGCCATCGGGCGCGGGCTGTCGAAACACTGCCGCCGTTGTCAGACACAGGCCGGGCAGCCATTCCCACTGGAGATAATAGAACGATTGAGGCTGGCTTTGTGCGGAGGACTCTCGCACTATGAAAAGTGAGATTAAGACTTGGGGTCGGTGAGAAATCGATTGATTGACTCTTGTATCATTATGAGGGGAGCGAGGGGTGCCGGGGGGATCAATGGCTCACACACAGAAAGCAGTTTAGTCGGTGGGGTTTAGCCAACTGGGTCACTACCAGTTGAGGTCAGCTGAAAAAGCTGCGGAGGTCCGACCGTTACTGGTGTTTTCTTTGCGACTACGGCTGCAGCAGTGGAGCCCTAGGAGGGCCGGGGAGTCTGAGGACCCACATGATGATTTCCCGTTGACTTGCAATTGGCAAAAAAAAAGTGGTCCACGGGAAGCAGTGGTCGATGCTGCAGGCGCAGACCTGCAACGGCTTGAATTTCCTTCAACAGTTGATTTGAGTTGTGTTTCCCCCGGTCATTACAAGCATTGGCTTGGAGATGATACCGCTCGGACTGTAGGTCTTTCAGATTTGACTGCTGTCAAATGTAATATAGACTAGAAAACTAAATTATAACATAAAGTACTTGGAAAGACTATCACTATACTCTGGTGGTGTTAAATGACACCATTACTTTTGAGGGCCAGTAAGCGGGTTCCCTGAACTACGTCTAAGGATCATGGTTTGTGATTTAATGGAGCATGATCAATAAATTAGAAAAGTGCACTGTGAAACTGCTATTTTCTACATTTTGAGTAATATACTACTTTCTCGGACCAGACGGCGGGCTAGTTGGACCACATCTAGTATGTTGAAAACACTAGGGTGCATAGAAGAAGGACTTTGAAGTCAATGAAAATGGGCCCACAGACCAATAAATAAACAGTATCGACACATCAGCTAGACTAGTGCATGAAGGAAAACATAAAATCAAAGTCTTACTATAAACTACATTTTGAAGAGCTTATCAAGCGATAGTCACCAGCTATTCTTTGCAGCGGATGTTTTTCATACATGTATTATAATGTTTTATTTCTCACTGTTTTGAAATGCTATGGACAGATATGGTCCTTCATATCACAATGACTATGATGCCAGGCCACAAATAATTCCTATCCGCTAAAGAGACTTAAGAGAGAAGTATATGTCTATCGTGTGATTTTTCTATTTTGGGCGGGGCTGTTTAAGGCACAACAGCACGTGACTACACAAATGCAATGGGGCGATTAAGCAAAAAAAGACTTCCCATGTCAGAGCTCAATTGCAAAACAAATCATCTGTGTGAACAGCACACAATGACCTAGGCCACGCCCTATTTTACAGTGATGTACATCATGTTTTCTTGCATGGACAAAGGGGTGAAAAATCCCTGCTTTGAAACAAATGACATCAGAAATGGCCCATCCCAACACACAGCGTCTGCAAGTTCAGAAGAATGCTCCACATGTTTTTCAAGGGTTCACTAGCGTACAGTTATGTTTCTCCCATCTTTCAAACCAACCTCTGCCGCGGTCAGGACCCAAATCGGGTCATGGGCTCACTGCTGCTGGGTCAATTCCATGCCAAATTGGACCTGGCAGTGGACTTTCATGTCCAGAACTGATAACCCAACAGACTGTTGCTATGTGTGGTTAAAACATAGGGATAATCTACTAAGCCTACAGCTAACCCTACAATTTTGTTTTTCACAAACAGGACCACACTTGTGTCATTCTGACCTGTCAATATTACCGGAAATCTACCCCGTCCTTAGATCACTGTGGATCAGTATAATACAGTCAGTCACGTGTATGATTCAGTAACAGAAGAGATTGCATTACAATGAACAAACTTTAAAAATGGAGTTGTGTAATCGGATAATGTCTTGGCAAATAATATTATCAACCACATTTTCTGGAAGTAAAGATTACCTCAGCCAACAACTTTCATGCAAAGAGTCTTTTCCACACATTTTCAAGGTTGGCTGATTATAAGTGTATAAGTATAAGCCACAGGTTAAGATGCAATTGTGGCCGTAAACGTATGGAAAAAATTTTTTTTTGGAGAACTAGACAATAACTGGCTCTGCAGGCCTGTTAATAATGATTAGAAGAAGTAGTTTGTTCAGTAATACTTCTTCTATGTCGGAAGACTCAGAACACCACTCAACATGAGATTTTAATTTGATCATTCAGCAAATATGCCAAGTACCATTGCCTATGGTGTTTGCCACATAAAGAAACAAAGATGCTTTTGAGTGTAGAATACATCATGAGAGTTGGATCTTTTGACTGTAATTGCTTGATGACTTCCAATACTCCTCTGGTCCCAAATGCCGCCCTGCCAACCCTAGTGACATAGGTTGATTTAAACTATGCCCTCAGCCTCAGGGAAACACTTCAATCATATCATTATCTCTTGTTGACCACCACATACTTAACTAAACGGTATCAGCTCTTCTGTGACAGAATAGCCAAAAGGAGCACATAAGAGTCAGCTACCACCAGCCGCCTGTACATAGACATTCCCTGAATTACTATCCTGACGCCAAATCTTAGCCTATATCACCATCCAACACATGTGAACACAATCTCACAAATACACACACAGCCATTTAAGGACATCTCTCTCCTTAAACTAAACCTCTCCTTCTTTCCACTGCCCTCGACGACACATTGTCGTTCCCAACAAAACAAACATCAACATTTTTGTGCTCTCATAGTAACTCCAGCAAAAGGGAGGGAGGGGAAGCCACATGTTGCGCACGCACACACACACACACACACACACACACACACACACACACACACACACACACACACACACACACACACACACACACACACACACACACACACACACACACACACACACACACACACACACACACACACACACACACACACACCACTCACCCTCTATGGACAAAGGTATGTCTCCATGTACGGTTGAAAGCTCAAGGAGGGCTCTCTGGCAGCGCGTCTTCACGGGCTGCGTCTCCTATGAGCGCAAAACTAAAATGCACCGTGATTGCTGAGGCAAGTAAAAGACTAGTACCCTGATACAAGTATCTGACCGTCATCACCACTTCCTGGCTTGGCAAAGGATATGACAATGTGATGAAGCTCTGAGTCAGCATGGGGCACACGTGATTGACAGCTACTGGCTGTCTCCCTTGCCCCATTCCACAGATCTTGTCAAACCACACATCCGCCCAAAACTGACACATGTAAGACCATCCCCTCGTTGGCTGGCTATGTGACGTATGCTGCATTACAACATGCGATGCAGATGGGGGAAAAAACAAGTTTCATCGTTGAAACACGTTATATTGATACTACGTTTTTGTCGTTTTTTTATTACTCAATGCCATTCTAAAAAATAAAAGTGACATCCTTTCCGGTAAATCATAGGTGCCAAACTTCAAGAGAACAACCCTAAATTCTGAGAACCACTGCTACGCTTAAAGAAAGTGTGAAGTAACGCCCCGGAAAATGTTTGAAATATGATAACAGATGCTCAATACGCAAATTACATCAACCACAAGTAGTGGTTGATGTAATTTCTGGCCTAAAACTCAAAAAGTTCAGGACAGATGTGTGACAACAAGCGATACCAGTATCTTCATTATAAAACAAAAACAGAAACCCAGTTGCAGTAGGAGTAGGATAACAAGGAAAGACAATTGGTAAAGAAACATGCTAGACTACAATATGTTCAAAATTAAAGAGGCATGTGCAAGTGGCATGCGCCTGTCAGTTATACGTGACCTGTAACCACATCCTCTTTGCAGAGCACCAGTCGGCCTCTTGCTGATATCGTGGAAAAGAGTGGCTACTAAAATAGGCTTTAAGTCTCTGTTCCTGTTTAGGACCCTGGACACGGGAGCTTGTTTGGAGGAGGAAGTGTTTTATATCCTACATCTCATCACCAAACCCGGTCTTATAGAGTGGACATACACCGGATGAGGCAGATTATTTAGACTGAAGAAAATGATCTTCTGGTGAGGGCACGCATAGTGAAACACGAGAATCCATTTTCAACACCAAGAGCCTCTATTGAGATACGTCCTCATTATAGTTTTCAAATATATTCCACCTTCTCTTTTCGCTAGCAAAACCCTACCGGCATTGTCTACTGCAACAGGCTGTAATACACCGTTAACCCTTGACAAGATAAGGCATTAGAGCCATGATCATACCAAGTGAGTTAATGTAACGGTTACCCACACAATTGCCATACGATTAGCCCACCAGGTCCTCCCGTTATGTGCCGTCTGTGGGTACAGAGCTCAGCGGTAACATTCCTCGAGCCAGATCGAGGTTGGGCATTTTAACAGCGCTTTAATTACATAAGTATTTTGACTTTACAATACCACCCATCGACGAGCTCGTGAGAAGAAAATTACATTGAATGAAGGTCTTTAATACACTATCCGGGATCTGCCTTCAGTGCAGACTAAGCCATTTTAACTAGCTCGTTAGCTAAATAATGCTAACTAGCCAACAGACTGCGACGAAAAGGGCTACCGACACTTCACAGGCTAGCTAGCTAGCCTGTACATTCCTCTCCAAGAAAGAGATCAAAACACAATTAGACATATCCACGATGTCAAACTCATTGTGTTTTATTGTTAGGTGAAATTAAATACTTGAGTAGACATGCTAGCCACACAGAATAAAACGCATTTACCCCTAAAGACCAAACCGATGCTAACATTACCTGCCCTTCCGCCTGGCCTTGACTAAAATGGGAGTGCACACAGTACGTTTTTACTTACGGACAATGTTTATTCTCCCATATACTATACTAAATAAACAGCATGCATCAAAATACACTAGCTGATCTTAACTATAATAGTTGACGATATACTCTGAAGCGGAGTATACATTTAACTGGGATTATTAGCTAGAGAAGTTTGACGTTTCCACTTACCGTCTCTCGTTCGCTGTCTCTGGCTACTCTGCAAGTGTCAATTTCGCTCCTGCCCCTGTGCGCAGCAGACGTCATTCCTGCCTAGTTCTTTTTTTGATGGTCACGGCTCTTTGTAAAAATGTCCCAGATCATCTTTATTGAAATGATACCCATTCAGTTTCACTATATAACCATTCCTATCGTCAATAAAAACAAATAGATATGTTATCTCACAATTAGTTATTCAAGTTTTGGAGGCGTATGATACTTACATCTGATCACAAGGACGTGATTTAAAAAATATTTAGTCAATGATGAAAATCTGGCAGAATAAATGACAGCCTTCAATCGTTTCGTCTCGTATTAGTTAAATTATTAACAGTTTTGGTCACTTCAGATTTCCTATTAAATGTTTACTTGTAGTAGGCTCAATACAAGTACAATGTGTCACATGTTAATTTTTTATATCAGTGTCAAACAACTTTCTAAAGCATCCACATATGGCCAATTATATATTCTAGACTAGAGCAGGGGGGAGGGGGGGGGGGAATAAAAAAGGTATGAGCGTGGACTACCCTCTAGTGGGGGAGATGATACACCCTGGCTAATCAGTCTTTGGTCGACTAGTCAAAGGATTTCACAAACATCAAAAGTTAACAAACAGACAGATGGAGACATTTATTTTGGTAGGATTCCATGTCTCACATGTGATGTTATTTGTAATAAACCATTCCTCATCGTGTCCTGCCAATGCAATCCCTTATTATTAGCAACTTTACTATGCTGGTGTTAAAAAAAAAGAAACACACCAGTAGATATAACAATCTCAACACTTTCAGACTAAGAATAAATAAAGATCTTTAAAATCAGATACTCCAGGGATAACAAGGATAATCAATGACTGCCATCACAATGGAATAAAAACAAATAAGGAGGCGTGGCTGTTTTGGGTTCACAAAGCGGCCAGCCCAAGCAGGCGACATCTTTAAGGCAAATATTTGAATACATGCTGAATATTTACTGTATATATACATTGAATAGACATTATACAATTCAACAGCTTCCATCTGTGACATGGGTCGATTTTCCAGTAGTTTAAGAGTCGATCAGTACTGCACGGCCAATATGGATGACGGGCCAAGTTATTTGTGTTTTACCAATGTCGGGAGAACATGACATGGCTGAGTAAAACAAGATGACGAGTCTATAACTTGGATCCAAAATGAAGGAAAACAATGATGTATTTTGCTCCCTGCTTTGGTCAGTCCATTGAAGGTGCAAATTGGTGTAAATTGCTGCCCATGTTCCCCATATTCTTTTTAACCTTCTTTTCCTTCTTCATAGTTTCCACAAGTAATTCCAAAAAACCTAATTGATGTCAAGAGATTCCCGTCCTTATTGATATTGCCTGTAATCTCCAAAACCAGATGCAGCCATGGGGGCTGGGGCAGGTTCTTCTGCAAATTGGGGACCTAGATGGAAGCAATGAAAATAAATGTTATTTTTTAGAATTAGAGATGCCCCTTAACACAAAAATGTCTCCTTTATGGAGGCATCCCCCGAACATGCATACCTATGCATTAAATACTCACAAATGGCTTTTAAATAAACATGTAACATTAAATTGCAGCATTTCATTTTTTCATACATTCTTTATTTTCTATATTTATTTAGAATAAATTGTAACAACCAATTTCAGGGACTTTTTTCTTTTTCAAACTACACCGTGTGTTTATTTGTTATGTGTAGCTTTCCAAATGTCAAACAATTCATTTTAGTCCAAAGATTCCCATGCATAAAGTGTCACCTGCCGTTTTCAGCACATCTCACAGAATAAACATGCTCATGACTAGTCATTTCATATAGTTTGACATTTTTACATGCTGCCCTATACACTGCGTAATCTAAAACCAAAGCTGACATTTATTCCAGTCAAAAGTACCAAACTTACCGGTAGGAATCTGTGACGAAGCAAATCTGGTAAGAAGTATTCCAGCGCCTTCTATCAGAGCCAGCAATATGCCTCCCATGGCAGCAGAACCGACCATGGCCACTGGTCCATCTGAGTGAGAAACAAAGTCCCAGCTGAACTCTTAAGCACACATCATTCTTATGTAAGTAGAAATGTGCACAAGCTTTGTCATACATCGTTTTCTTGAACCGTTGCACCAGGTCTACTCACTTCTTGCAGCAAGAATAGCTCCGGTCATGGCTCCACTTGTAATTGAATTCCAGGGATCCTCTTTGCCTCGAACTTTCACGAGTCCACAGTCAATCATAGAAAACAGGCCTCCCCATACAGCAAAACTACCTGAAATCAGACAAACATAAATCATGACAAGACAGCTAACATACATGCCTTGATTAAGGAACAGCATTGACCTCGCTATGGATGTATTTTGGGGGAGATGTCACTTGATTACCTCCCAATTGTGGAGCTCTGGTGCGGATGGCAGTCATGCTACCCTTCATTCTGTGGTTCATTCCCTACAACGAAAACAACATCTCATCAAGAAAGAAGTCTTCTACAATTTAAAGAACTTACTTTGACACACTAATGACATGCCACATAATAAGCAGACATCCCCAATTCAATTACCAAAAGCATTGTTTTTTTCCTTCTTATCCGTAGAGAACCAACAAATACACCCAAATCCGTTTGAATATAATCTAGTTTAGGCAACCCTACCCCCATGAGCTTTCTACTTATTAACTAAATGCATATGGTGAAGCTCGTTTAGTCCTTTAGCATGTTTGGGCATCACATCCTTTATCCCAAATAATAACTGTTATCATTGTGTTTGGAAGTTTCCCATAGTCACATTAATAATTTAATTAAATAGAATAAATAATAAAGAGCTTAGACACAACGTCCACAAACTATGTTTACTGAGAAAAGACGTGCGTAGGATAGTTTGCTCCGGGTCATTCCAAAGCAGGTTCTCCTCCTCTGAAATGTATGTGTGGTAGGCCTGGATCTAGTCGGTTGGTTTTCTAAAAAAAATCCATCAGCATTTCTGAATTCTGTATTAGGAATATTTTTTGGATTGTTTTTAGGGCAAACTTGCACTATAGCATCAAAAAACCTGCGCAGTCTGACATGTGTTGTTTACACAAACTATGAGGCCATACTTCTTGTTAATTGTATATGTACAATACAGTCAGTTTTACATTATGTTTTCTGGTTAAAACTTACTGAAGGGGCATTTCTGAAGCCTTTGACAGCCTGAAAAATCCCACCACCAATGGCCCCCATTGTGAAGGCACCGCCACAATCGTCCACGATTCTCCAGGGACTAAAGGAAAAACAAACATACAGCTGTATATGTGAGGTCCCTTGGCATTGACTCACACGGGTATGGTGAGGTTGGATTGGTTATATAGGCATCAACTTTATCTCTGACCTCGAATACCAGCAGAAATGGTCTCCATATCGGAAATCATTGTAAACTGTAACAATGCTATAAAAGGACAAAAAACCAATGCAAGCATCCGATTCAGCTTTCGTCAATATGCAAAAATGTCAGCAGGTTGCACTGGATTATGCCCACTGCATGTGTGAGCATATTACCAGTTCCATGCCAACAACATCATGTTAAAACAATTTCGAAACGTCTTACTAGACTTCCGATACATATTCCGATAGGATATTTTTAAAGTATTGAGGAAAAAACGTTGAGCAACACATTCAATGCAGTCAGACTCAATACCACCAAGTACTTATTATGTATAACTAGCAGTCTACAAACTCGGAAATGTCACCGCTTGAATAACTATTTAGTAGTTAAAATAGTGAAATGACTGGGATCACATGCTATTTCACTAATGAAATGACATGTATAACAATGGTTGCTGAATATATAAGATATCCGACAAGGTCACTAGTAACGTGACTAGCGTTGACTTTCAATGCTCTGCTGGTAGAGCCCTGATGCTACATGCTGTTAGCATTGCAACCCAGGGTTGCCCCACTAAATGCTATAATACTAACATATATTACTTTCAAAAAGTATGAAATATGACTTCAATTGTCAATATGTTCAACACAAGAAGTGGGTCCTAATGGATTAAAACACATATTTTAGTATTTATACAGCTCGTACCATGGCTCTCTTGCGTATTCCTCCATTTTGTTCTTGTTCTGGTGTTCCGAAAGACGTCACGCTTAGCAATGTGACGTAAGAGCTTTGGGTGAAAAGGCTGTTACAAAACTGACGTTGTAGTTTTTCTCCAAAACAAACAAAATGGTTATATCATACAATAAAACCAACAACACAGTAAAAAAATAAATATACCTACAGTTAAAGAAGAAAAGTACGTGACGCATCTACTGTAGGCCTACTAGATCATAAAATGACCATTATATGTCATCAGAGATCAAGAGCACATGCTGAGTATTATGGCTATTCTACCAGCAAGCCTACAGCCAGTTTGTTCTGTTTTGAAATGTGCTTTGCGGCGTTGTGACATAGTAGCTATGCATCCCTGTCGTGAATTGCACCCCTGTCGTGATGTTAAGATGTGAAAATTAAATCAGTAAATAAAGGGACTTTTTATGATACAAAGACACAGAAACAAAAAATATTTATGAACGTACATTTATCCTGTCCTTAAGTCAGAAGGGATGCAATTAAATAACAGAGGACTACACTTTATTGGAATTATTTGGTGAATGGAAAGTATTGAGATTTATATATTAACGTATTAAATAAAGCACAAGATCCATTCATATCCGTTACGAATAAAATAATTTAAGGATTTTGTCTTGAGAAGAACATATTTTATTTACACTCTTTCAAACTCAACTAGATACTTTTCTCTTCTCCTCTATTCTCCTAACAAAATCGCGGGGGGACAAGTTTCACGAAAGGGGTGCAAATTATGACACAACAGAAGCCACAAGATTTGGTTTATAATTTGCTAACAATAACTAAGTCGAGTCTAGAAGGGAAGGGAGCGGAGGGAGCAAACCCTCTCTAAATTGTGTATTTGGACTGCAGTACCCATTTCAAACGCTAGGTATCAATGTTTCAAGCACAATTGGTGTCGTCGTCATGTGATGTGCCAAGGGTTGGTGTGACATCACAAATCGGTTGATGCGACATCTTAATGTTTTTGTGACATCACCTGCCAAAATCAGAAAGAGAATTTGTTTCTGGACACATTGGTAGTAGGCCTAGGTCTACAGTTGCTCTCAATTACAAAATGATGTTAATGATGTGGCCGTAGGTCTGCCTTAGTGAAACTACAGTGTCCCTAAGATGGACGACTAAAATCGGTCTTAGCTACTTAGATACCCGCATGTGTGTTATGGTTTTCGTTCATGCAGCCGTGGATGTAAACATGGAAAATCCAGGGGAAAATATTATCTTACCAAGATTGGAATTGAAATACAAAAGAAATAGGCCTATGGGCCACCAGTCAACAAGTGAAGCAAAATGGATGGCACAAAATGGTTGCTCACCCTCACCCACCTGTCCGACCATATTTATAGACATGAATAACAATTAGCCTGATTGCAGGTTGATAGTTTGTTTTCGTGAACGGCCAAATTGTGAGGCGCTTTAAATGTTCCCGTCGCAAGGAATCTGGGTACAATATAAGTAATAATATTGCATGCTGTTTGGTGTTTATCAACTATTAACCAGCCATCTCCTTATGTTATTTTCCCTTCAGCCAAGATCTGGACTATTGGCCAGACTGAGGAGACAGACCGCTGGCCCCATGGCACATACAAACAGTAAAGGAATGGGTTACAGAGTAAGTCTCCTTGGAGAAATGACCAAATATAGACATTTGGTGGATGCAGAGGCTGAGGCAAGGGGATGAATACATAAACTGGTCTGCTGCTGTCCTGCTCTCTTGCGCTCTCTCTCCGTCTCTCTGAATACTTAAACTAGCCTGTTGTATCCTGCTCTCCTTCTCACCCCGTCTCACCCTGATTATCCAAACAACTGGTATATCTGACGGGCTGACATGGTGTCTTCCCTCCAGCCTGGAACATTACCGAGGGGAAAAAGCCACAGCAATCCAAACCAAATTATTCATTTTGGTTAACACTATTGATTGATACAAATATATAATATAAAATATAGCATATTTGTTTCTTTCCATTTTTACCTATGTCTTTAACTGAAGACATACAGGCAGTCATAATAAAAGGCATGTTTGTGTGATAATACAAAATAAAACCATTTGTTACAATGTACATTCATTGCCATCACCGCCATTTATATAACATTAGATCAGTTTGAGAAGCACATTCTGTTATAAGTACGACATAAGTCAAGATAAGACTTTGATAAACACATTATTTTATGCAAGAAGTATCTACAATATTCAATCTCCCAGCCTAAAAAAATACAGACATCAGTTTGGATGCTAAAAAAAAATCTACTTCCTGATAAAAACTCGAATTCTATCCTGCAAGCTGTTATAATAGACCAGGAATCCACTGGGCAGTTATCCAATGTGTTGAACATTGCCTGAGATATTTTGAGATTTGGCATTGAGACACACTACAAACCTTGTTTCATTCCATCAATACGGTTACCCTGGCGCTGTAAGATTGTTAAACCTGTCAAATAGTTAGAAAAACCTGCTCTGCATTTATCTCTTCCCTGATCTACTTTCTAGAATTCCACATTTGTGCAGAATTTCAAGTAAAAATTCTGAAATAGTTTTCTCCCACAAATAAATATTTAGATCTAATTATTGCTCCGTTTATCATTAGCTGGCTTTTATAGATTGAATCATTAAGCTATTTGTAAGTCTTGTGCCATTCTTTATTCCCTCCACATTTGTTTATTTTAATACATGATCGGCTTCATATATTCAAGTGCAAATAAGAGGTAAAGCATAAATATGAATAGAAACAAAAAAGCAACCATAAACTCTTGACCCTTGCTGCAGTTGAAGTCACCCCTGCATCACTCATCCTCCCTAGCATCGTATTGGTCCAGTGTTAGAGGGGAGGAAATCATTGTGAGGGCTTTTCTTTTCATACCATCCATTTGACTTTCTTTCTCTGCCTCCATGTATCCCACGGTTCAATTACATATAAAGAAATGTTACGACAGCATTGGAGGATGTTCATATTTAGAATCCTCTTGAAGGCTGGTGGCCAGATGTCAACCAGCATCATCCCCTTCTGGTGGCCTGTCAATTCCAATGGGAATTATTGCAACCACTTTGGCACTGGAACCTGCACGAAACAAAGAGACACATTAGTAAAATATAAGACTTGAATGTACTTTCCGTTCTTACAAATCAATCCATATGCATTTTTCACCTAACCTTTTTCAGTTGGACATTACCACCTCCTCTGATGGAGGCCAGGAGTTGGTCTCTTGTGTTTTTGCCACCTCCTGGGCTCTTTGCATCCATCTTCCTCCGTGAAACTGGTGTCAGGGAGTTCCTAAGGGAGTCCACGTCTAGCATGGGTGGAGGGGGAGGCGGAGGTCCACCCCCAGGTGGAGGTGGAGGTGGAGGTGGCGGTGGACCAGGGCTTCCTCCTACTCCACCTCTCTTGGGAGTGAGCTTTGGCGATGCCATGGGCGAGGGGATGGGAGAGGGTCTCGGAGAAGCCTTGGGAGTGCCTCTGAGAGACCCACCGCCACTACCAATCTTGGGTACCTCCAGCCCCCCCTTCTTTTCCCCATTGGCCTGGGCAAGCTTCTGCTCCTGCAGACGTTTCTGTCTCTGCCGATCCATGTTGCGGCTTAGTATATTGGTCATGGTCATTCTGGGCCCTGCAAGCTCAAAGTGGTAGCCCAGCTTCAACAAGGTTGTGTTGTCTTTTAGAATTTTTGTCATCTCCATTTCTGTCTTGCCGCCACAAATGTGCCGCTGGTTGTGGAAGCGTAGCTCAGTCAGGGTGGCATTGCGCTGCAGAGCCTGGATGATGGACATTATGCCCTTGGGGGTGAGAAGGTTAGAGTCAAGGTTTATGCTGGTGATGGTGTTGTTTTGGCGAAGAGTGCCAGCGATAGCGTATGCAACGTGATCATCAGCCCGGCAGTTGGCCAAGGCGAATGTCTTTATGCATGTGTTCTTGTGCAGCGCTTCGGCGAACTGAATGAGTGTTTTGACCTTGATGACCTCTGAGTTATTGACGTTGAGCTCAAGGAGAGATGGGTCATTGTTTCGAACCTGCTCCATCTGTTCGTCGAACATGCTAGCGTCCTCGTCCTCCTCTTCCTCACCCTTGCTCTTAGGACTTTTGATCCCGTCACAGTTGTTGAGAGTCGTACTTTCCTCTGCCTTGTTGGCTCTGGAACCTTTGTTGTTTTTGCTCTCGTCCCGGCCCTCCTTGCACTGGGTCTCCTCTACGTCATGGTGTGCGTTTACTTTTTTCTCCTCTTTTGCCTTATCGTTTGGCTTCACTTCCTCATCAGTCTCTTTCTTTTTCTCTACCTTTTCGGCGCTCGATTCAACACCGTCAACCTCAGCCCTCTCAGTCTTTTGCCGCTCAAGCTTTAATTTTGTTTGATCCTTTTCCCGACCGTTTTTCTCATCTATCTGGCTTTCTGCCTTAGTCTGCTTCTCCAGCAACATGGAGACACGTCCCCGGGTTCTGACCTCCTCCTTTCTCTCTTTCTCCTTGCTGCCTTCTCTCTCGCTTTTCTCTCGAAGCTTGGATATTATGTCTTTGGTTTTGCTGTCATCCTTCCTCCTGGAGTCCTCTTTCTTCTCTTTCTCCAGGCTCTCCTTTTCTTTCTTCTCCTGCAACTTGGAGATCATGTCTTTGGTTTTGCTGCCTGTGCTCTCGCGGACTTCCCTCCTGTCTTTTGGAACTTTGCTGTCCTCACATGTCTCTTTGGTGTCTCCTCGCACCTCACTCCTCCTGCTGTATCTACTGGAGACGCCCAGGGAATCCTCTTTGGAGCCCTCGAACGCTCCTCCTCGGCTGCTCCTGGTGCTGTCCAGCTTTGCGTCTCGCTCTGTCGAGACGCTGGCCTGTCTCTGTAGTCCACCCCTCTTGTCTTCGTTCCCCTCCTGGCTCAGGGCTGTCGTCCTCAGGCACTCCTGCTTCCGGCTCTCCTTCTTGGCCTCACCCTGTTGGGGGGTAGGAAGATGAACCTTTAGTGATGTACTAGAAGGCGTATTCACCTTCAGTAGGACCTTCAGTGTACCTTACTGTACCTGTACTATTATAGAAGGTATATTGACTTTAGAAGACATTTCATCAGATAGATAGATCGTAGGATGGATATAGTTGAATAGATATAGTTGGGTAGATGTATGGATGGATAAACAGAGTAATGGTGGATAGATAGATAGAAAGATAGAAAGAAGATCTCAGAGTGTGAGAGTATAAACAGAGGACCCCACCACCTCCCCTTTCTTTCCCGGAAGACAAAAACAAAGTATGACGTAACCCATGATGTAACACCTAACCTAATCCACCTAATGTAATCCAGAGCCTTTATGAATGTCTTATCCTTACAATTAGTGACTGAACACACCTAAAACCCCACATAATACACTATGTGTGGGTTTCTTAGTGATTCACAAGACAGGGAACCATTTCCAAGCCCTACAGCAGTACATCCAATGGGAGAGTCACTACAGACTAAGTGTTTGATTTGTGAGCACTCTGACTGTTTGGCCAAGACCACTGCAGACGTGTCCTTAAAAGGCAGCGAGCGTAGGAGTAATCAACCAAGGAATTCCATCAGACCGGGATTAAGAAGCTCCACAGGGCCATGGCTCTCAACTAAACACGTTAAATGTCAAGCCCCCAGCCCCTGTGCCTCCTTCCATAACACTACCAGGGAAACCATGCTTATGTGAAAAGAGACGTATTGCTTAGTGGCCCAAAGCAGATACACAGATACCAAGGGTGTTTGTGTGTTTGTTTACACTTGTCTTTGTGTTTACCCCGTGTCTTTTTATACACCGAGGATGAGGGTATACTGAGGAGGGTGTAGAATGGCTGACAAGTGACCCTGGGGGGCTGGATTTTTTCCTGGCACAGAATCTCACCCCGGGAGACCCAATATTAATGACGTGTTGGACATCCATGAGGTCCAGTTGTCCAAAGGCAGGGCAGTTGTTCAAAAGTGAAAACATATCTCATGGAAGCTATCATTTGCATACCGAGAGGCTGTGTGTAAAAAAATAAAATAATGTTACTGTGACTTACTGTGACATCATCATTTTGTGTCTTGTCAAAATACAATCTCCATTTGCTCTTAAGGTCTACTGGATAACAGTTGAAAAGGAAAAGACAACAATTGCTAAATATTCTAACCTAGAGCCTTAACATTTGTGTATTTCTCAGCCACTAAGCAACATGTCTTTCTTCACTAATAATAAAGTGGGGGAAGGTCTCAGTGATGGTGTGACCATACCTCCATCAACGGCTCCCTGGGACCCAGCCTGCCCTTAGGATCATTCTCTGTCCGACCGCTCTCCTTAGAGTGAGGGGCCCCGCCAGACGGGTTCTCCCCTTGGGCGAGGAGCTTCCCTGCCTCGCTGGCCGGGTCGGGAGCCTTCATCATGTCCTTCTCCAGCTCCTCCACCTCCTCGGGGGAGAGGGTGGACAGCAGGTTGTCCAGGTCCGGGTCCTCGCTCACCTGCCGCCCCGTGCGGGTCAAGCCTCTGATCTTCCTGCTGGACATGGTGGTTTAGAAAGTGGACGGTAGGACTCCGATGGAGAGAGAGGAAAAACCTGAGTTGTTGAAAAGTGATTGTTGTTGTGGATTCTGGTGGTTATTTTGAGTAGATCTCGGTTAAAAAATAAAAAACGAAACTTTGGTGTTGTTATTTGTGGCTCCTATAGGCCAATGGGGATGTCCGGTCGTCCAGTCCTGCTGACCAAGAAGCCACCAGAGGCATCAATCCCTGTGTGAAGAGGCCGGGCTTGGAGGAGGCTGCCTTCCAGATCGGGATAGCAGTGGCGGACTGCACAAGCCTCACATCATCAAAGTGGACTGTGTGCCTGGGACATTCTTAGAAATCCTGTAAAAGTGCATGTCCATATTTAGTCCAGTGTACATAGTCCTTTAAAGGCAATGGGGAGGGCCAGCGTTTACAAAGAAGGCAGAGCCTGGCACTGCATAGCGAGACTTCCTATTACATAAATCAAATTGTTATTTTCAGGAGACTTTCGTGATTATGTCCTTATTAAAGGCTCAGATAGGTTTTTTTCAACTAAGATAATGGTTTTAGGAGTGCGAGTTCATTCCTTACGTCCTCTTAACAGGAATGTACTTTAAAGTAAATGGCATTGAATGACAAAGATGTTTGTGCTTTTTACAAATACATTTAAGTAGATAATATAAATGGGTAAGAAGACATTGTTTGGTCATTCTACATACTACAAGAAACGGAAACAAATATTAAGTAAATAGGGCTGTGTCAAACTGAACAAATATTGATTAGCTAATAATTAGACATCTAGTGGACAAAGATATATTACACGCACACGTAAGACAAGTCTTTTGTACATTCCATGTTAGATTTATTTTTAATAATAATAAAAAATCTTACAATATATTGCAATATCTCACCATCCATATGACATAAGACAAAAGCCATAGCAAGACCATGATATTGCAATCAGTCTCAGTTCCATCAACACACTCATAGAGTTGGTCAGAAGCACAAAATTAACAGAAACACGTTTAAGCAAATTGATGTCAATCTTTACCAGCATCTTAAAAAGTAAAGTCCAGTGGAATCTTTGTGCTTTACAACGGCCTATAAATATATACATATGAACAACACAATTTCCATCTCATTCACATTTGTCCTGAGACAATACACTGCAATAGCTCTCAAGGGAAGCATCCTTTGAACTTTATTTAATTATTTGCAATTGGCCTTTACTTTATACTGGTCTACAAATTAATTAAATACATTGAGAAAAGGTTATCTCTTTCGAACATGTACCATATTTGCCCTTTGATGCAAACAACAATAGCCGTATTCAATACTTGGGGCCTGAATAAACATAATCCAGTTATATTCTCATGGAGGGCTATACATATTTCATTGATAACTGTACAACACATGCTTAGAACATCATGTTTAACATTCAAGCATTTACAAGGGATCCACAACACCGGAGCAAAAGGGATGTTAACAAAGATCACCTCTGGGAGCGAGTTGGGGAAACTGCTGCTGCTGTGTGTGAACTGACCACCTTGAACTGTATCTATACCATCTTTAACCATAGTTAATAAAATATATGAGGGTGTATGTATGTGTGTGTATGTGTGGAGGGGGGAGGTTCGCCATTATTTATGGGTTTGTAGAAGAGGAATCGGTTGACAGTAAGATGAGAATAACTAATATAATACAATAGTCAACCAAATGTACAACCTCATCATAAATATACACTTCCTCATGTTACACTGTTGAGAGCCTTTCAGACGCGTGTTACAATATAATCAAATATGAAGTGGTTTGATTGACTAAATTGCATGGAAAAAGTTAATAAACCTTTTTATCTTTATTTTGATATGGTCGTGTAAGGCAAGATATCATGTGTGTATTTTAATCAAGTAGCATCACCTGCGACTTCACTGACTGATATGGTACAACAAATACACTGATTTAACGGATTCACACAAAGAAGTGTTTTTCAAAATGAACATCCCATTTCATTGTAATGAGAATTATGGCAATAACTGGTTGTTAATGATTATGGCTGGAATGTTATTTATCTTCCAGCTAACATGCACAATGAGGTGAGAAAACGATTAGACGGATGAACATAATAGGCTACAGTCAGGCTAACTGTCAAAGTTCATATGGAAGACGGGGTGAAATTCAGCTGCCGAGTACATTTTCATCTTGTGTGAACTGAAGTGAACCGTCTGACAAACCGTTTCCCATCCAAATTAGGAGTGTCATAGAAAAAAAACAATAAATAGAGTATAGAACATTCCTTATGTTAGTGTGCCTTGCATTCCCTTCAGTGATCCACATTTCTCATGAATAAATATGCTAGCTCAGAAATCGCTGATTAGTGATGAAATGTGACCTTTGGCAGCTATCATATCAAATGTGTTCAACCAGGGCAAGAAGGTCAAGCATTATTTGTTGAATTTCAACAGTTTAAATTAAAAAACCTCACCAAAATAGAGTGTTGTTTTGCTACCTTCATTCAGAAGGCCTAGCCCCACACTCTGGTCTGTTCTGAGGCTGCTCGTTTCTGCTGTTAACTTGTCACTAAAGGATCACAAGACTCAAACACACCAGGACGGGGCTACTAGGAAAATGACCAAAAGAACTTCCCCTGGTTATCTTCAAACTGCTGCTAGTCAAGCTGTGTGTGTTTTATCCTCTCAAACAGTCACTGCCCATGCTGTGTGTGTGTGTGTGTGTGTGTGTGTGTGTGTGTGTGTGTGTGTGTGTGTGTGTGTGTGTGTGTGTGTGTGTGTGTGTGTGTGTGTGTGTGTGTGTGTGTTTATAAATGACCAGGGTACTGTGGTGGAGAGTAAGGTGGAGGAGCTGAAAAAAATACAAGTGGAAATTCAATATTCATGTCATGTATAAATCTTTTTGTATAAAATAAATATTATTTGGTTTGATTCAAAGAATCAAGCCTGAGGAAAGAAGGAAATCCTTATATTAGCCGAGCCATCATAGAGGGTCCAGCAGGACTTTTTTTTTTGTGTTAGTATTTGCTTTCCGTTAGACGATTCCCGATTCCGTTCACATTACAGCAGCATAACTCTTGTTCATTTGAGGGGAATCCAACTTTAATTACTTTCCAAAGATTTTGAATTATTCAGCTACCTGTGTTACACAGGTTGACAGGTTACTCTCAGCTGACAGATTACACTCTGAGTATACTACCAAGCCATGAGCAGCTGATAACATAATCACATCACAGCAGCCAAACTACAATCTGGTGTTGTTACTAGCTCCCCT
Organism: Gadus macrocephalus; assembly: GCF_031168955.1. Taxonomy (NCBI): domain Eukaryota; kingdom Metazoa; phylum Chordata; class Actinopteri; order Gadiformes; family Gadidae; genus Gadus; species Gadus macrocephalus. The sequence continues at coordinate 13,013,145 of NC_082394.1, forward strand.
TTTAAATAAGCCACCATTCAGAACACATTGGGATTCTTTGGATAGTAATTAACAGTGTATTCCCCTCACATGAACAGTAGCTGGGCTCCTTTAACTCTGAGGGTCAATGGAAGCTGCTAACAGATGGCAAATACTAACGCAGTGAACCGCTTTTCTGGACACAAACGTCTGAAACCGGGTAAGACTTTAACAGTATTTTACAGTTACAGTATCAATCATATTGTATAATACATCATTAGAGAAGAGAAGACGCGGTGCTCATCTTACCCTGACCGTAGGTGGGGTCCATCATGGGGTATGGGGGGTAGGGGCCTGGCTGCATCATGGGGTACTGCGGGGGCATGCCGGGGTACTGGGGTGCAGCTGCGTAACCCGGATGGGGGTAGTCGGAGGGTCCCAGCGGCTTTCCATACGCGTCATACATGCGCTCGGCGGGATAGCTGGCCATGGGAATGTGCTGGGCTGAAATAAATCAAGTCATAACCAGGATTATTAATAATAAATATGTAGCAGGGCTACAACAGTTGCTTTTGATTCATACGTGCGTGCGTGCGTGCGTGCGTGCGTGCGTGCGTGCGTGCGTGCGTGCGTGCGTGCGTGCGTGCGTGCGTGCGTGCGTGCGTGCGTGCGTGCGTGCGTGCGTGCGTGCGTGCGTGCGTGCGTGCGTGCGTGCGTGCGTGCGTGCGTGCGTGCGTGCGTGCGTGCGTGCGTGCGTGCGTGCGTGCGTGCGTGCGTGCGTGCGTGCGTGCGTGCGTGCGTGCGTGCGTGCGTGCGTGCGTGCGTGCGTGCGTGCGTGCGTGCGTGCGTGCGTGCGTGCGTGCGTGCGTGCGTGCGTGCGTGCGTGCGTGCGTGCGTGCGTGCGTGCGTGCGTGCGTGCGTGCGTGCGTGCGTGCGTGCGTGCGTGCGTGCGTGCGTGCGTGCGTGCGTGCGTGCGTGCGTGCGTGCGTGCGTGCGTGCGTGCGTGCGTGCGTGCGTGCGTGCGTGCGTGCGTGCGTGCGTGCGTGCGTGCGTGCGTGCGTGCGTGCGTGCGTGCGTGCGTGCGTGCGTGCGTGCGTGCGTGCGTGCGTGCGTGCGTGCGTGCGTGCGTGCGTGCGTGCGTGCGTGCGTGCGTGCGTGCGTGCGTGCGTGCGTGCGTGCGTGCGTGCGTGCGTGCGTGCGTGCGTGCGTGCGTGCGTGCGTGCGTGCGTGCGTGCGTGCGTGCGTGCGGCCATCCTAAGCTACGCTATTTTGGAGATATGGGAATTTGCGGCTGAAGTTGGGCCAACAGTAGTAGTACAGTTATTGGGTGAATGTGTGGAAATAAAAACACACACAAGTTACTTTATACGCAAGTCCCGGCTTCATATTTAGATTTGTATCAAGTCTTTCCAAACGTTTCACATCGGCACATGTGAAACGTGCGCTGCGCCCTCCAGCGTTTGGTGACGGTTTAGATTGAACAGAGGTTGCGGTGCGGGGGCTCCAGCTTTACCGTCGTACGGCGTCCGGCCTCTCTGCTGCCGGCGCTGGTAGAGGTAGCAGCAGGAGCACATGAAGCAGCACACCATGGTGGCGATGATGGCTACAAACAGCAGGATGGACGAGGCGATCCCAAATATGGTGTTGGGGCTGTAGTCAGAAGAAGAAAGAGTGAGCGGGATACAGAGAGGAGAGTTGGGGACAGAGAGGAGAGTCAGGGATAGAGAGAGATGGAGAAGTGTTAGAGCTCTGACTTTAGCTTAATCTCTAAAAGAGACATTTCACCACCGCTGTTTTCTACCAAGAGGTCTCCTCTGCCTTCACGGCCTTGCTCTGCGTGCTAATAAGAACAAAAGAAGCCTCCTTCCTCTTGTTTCACGGACAAGACTTACAATCACTTTCTTGTTGTTTGGAGTACGTATAACACTAATGTTACTGTACTGCACAGTGTCTCTGATTGTGAGCCAACCGTGGTGAGGTAAGTAGGACTTCAAGGACAACAACACACTGAGCATGGGCAGGGTGAATATGAAGGAGACTGCTTGGGGAGATAATGCCAGCACACAAGAACGCTGTCAAATCGCTTCCTAGAACTAATTTTTTTAATATTCTGGATTTATGCGTTGTGAACTATTTATAATTAAATCTTATTTGTATCCTTACTTCATTGTATCTGTTATGTTACATTATGATATTTATCTATCCTTTTGGAAGCATTTATGCTTTTCATTTTGTGTGTACATTTTTTTTTTTACGGGTACAACAACATTGATATTACTGATTGTGGATGTTTTCAGACTTGGGGAGAAAAGAACCAGGCAGCCGTTGCTTAGTCTGAATTCTCTCAACTCGCACACGGGGACCTCTGTTGTTAGAGACTGAGACTGTAAAAGGATGAAATATACTGAGTATTACTGAGAAAAATGTGTACTATATAAACCTGTTTTGTCAGAACAAGTACAATTGCTTATTTGGTAATAATCCCAAAATGCCTCACAACTGCGGCAAACCCTCTGCGTGGTCATTGTGTTTCGTCAACGTGGAACGATAACTGAGCATTTATGATATCAAATGATGGATGGCAGCTGTTGTCAACTGCATAATAGGCAGCTGACAACACCTTTTGTTATTCTTAATGTTTTTTTTGCTATTTTAGTTCATAGCTTCAATCCCGCTTTTCATTTGAATGGGTTGCAAATCCCTCTCCTGATTGCCTTCCAAATGACTTGATAGTGTTCTAAAATAAACAAAGCAGCATATGTTAAATCCATGGAATATAATGCGTCAAATATAGCATCATGGTTGTTTGCATAATATAAATCAATAACGAATGACTGAGCATGTTTCTGTGGTCCCCAAAGCAACTGATGGACAACATTTGGTCTCTATGCAGAGTCAGGAGTGGCAGCAGCACCTGAACTGGAAGAGCATGCAGCGTTTCTGCTCCCGCTCCGTGATCATCTTGAAGGCGTCCAGGCAGCAGTATCGCCGGTTGCAGTTCCCACAGCAGAAGGTGATCAGGGGGCAGTCAAAGCCGTTGTGCCAGGTGCCGTTCTTGTCCACGTACCATAGGCAATCCTCATTGGCCCCCACTGGAACTCACACATCATCAAGGGTGAACAATGAATAATCAAGACCCATACGTTTTTTTTTGTGAAAAGGTAAACAAAGAAGGTTGTCTATAAAAGGATAAACATTTATATATATTCAAGAGTTAAACTACATTTCCCTGCCGTACAAAATAACATGCAATAGATTTGAATTTTCCTTTTTAATAGGAATTGTATATTTATGCAATCAACACTGCCTGTAAAATGTAAACAAGATTAACTCACTGACTCATAAGATTTGACCAAGGGCAGTTATATATAGGTCATACTTTTATTGTTATCTCTGAATAGGCTATTTGTGTATAGCCGTCCAATGGATTTCTATAGTAGACCAAATCCTAATGCATATATTGTACAAATAGAGTAGGCTTTTGTATTTGCCTTAGGCTTCTTTAAGACTCATACAGGGATACAAAGTGAAATTTCGCCACTGGTTTATAAGCTGTAGGCCTATACCAATAGGCTATAAGAATTCCTACGTTTTCGGTGCTGTACAAAATGCATGCCGTTAACTGAAAATTGCGCGCTTTATTGTGCATTGTCTTCACTGAAACGCAACCTGTTAATTTTAGACCAATAACAAATATGTCCCCAGGATTCATCACAAAGCGTCTGAAAATAAAACATAATCCAGAGTGTGGAGCACCATTGACTCAATGGGTGGATGAATGAACAAAAGGCGGGGTCGTGGGAATCAGAACAATATCACTGTTGTGGACTGGTATGTATGATATATCGCAAGTACTGCGGCCTGGCTGTTGAGGCATAATCTTACCCGGGGTAGTAGCGAGGACGATGGTGAGCACTGCTAATACCAATGCAACCAGGGACATGTTGCCCGTTAAGGAGAACATCTTCACGCAAGAGGATCACACTGAAATAAACCCCCAAGAAGTTGATCGTCCTACTATACAGCGGTTAATTTACTTCCAGTTGCAGTCGTTGCTGGTCATACTCCTTGCTTAGCAATTGCGCATGAAATTAGACAAATATTTGGCTATGAGAAATAGGACCATCGAGTGACACATCCATGGAGCTCCAGTGACGCCATCTACCAACCCATCCACCCGATCCTACCCGATCGTGAGGGAGGAGACTTGACTCTGGTCATAGCGCCCCCACGCCGGGACTGGCAGAAAGCAGAATATTACCAGGTCAGATTTACCTAATTGACAAAGATATTTTTTCTATTTTAGAGCTTAATTTACTCACCATTACAATTGCATCGATCTAACTTGTATTATACACTTGAATGAGCAAAAAGGCATTGCATTTAGCTAAAAGTGAACATATACACACATACATATACACACATATACACACATATATATATACACACATATATATATATACATACATATATACATACATACATACATACATACATACATACATACACATACACACACATATATATACATACACACACATATATATATATATATATATATATATATATATATATATATATACATATATATATATATATATATACATATATATATATATATATATATATACATATATATATATATATATATATATATATATATATATATATATATATATATATATATATATATATATATATATACACACACATATACATACACATATATATACACATATACACATTAGTTAGTTATTAGCTGATGGAGATCCTCAAAGTATTATCATAAGAGATATGTACACACCATCTAAACATTGCAACATTTCCGTGTACATCTGAGCCACCTCATGGATGCAGGATACAATAGGAACAAAAATCAAGGAACACTGACTAATTTGGAAATATATTTCATCCCAATCTTTAATGGGTACATGGGAAATGACAAGGCTGTGAATTTACATGGCAACACAATAATATCCATTCCACCCAAAGACATGAGCGCATATGTAAGAGCTTTCATCTCCTGTTGAGAACAGTCAATATTTTATATTTCGGAAAATAAGGCCGCCAATGTCCAAATGCTCCTCTCCAGAAACACCGAGATTATTTGACCTTCCTTTTAAAAACATCAAGTATCACAGAAGATAATTGTTTATGCTCCATTTTTCACTTTTTTTCTTTTTCTACAGACAAAAAAAAATACTGGATTAAGTGACAACTTGGGGCGAGCAGTCAGTCCATTATGCGTGATCCCCCATCTTGCTTGTGACGCCTCGAAACCTTTATTTACTCCTCGTGTTCCAGTCTCTTCACAGCTGCTTCAAAGTGCCACGAGAAGAACAGTCAGACCTCTCCTGAATCATTTTCTACAAAAATATGTTGTCGTCCTCATTTCAGCCATGATTGTTCCTCTTCTCCCTCCTCTTAGTGTCTGCCGTCCTTCCAACTCCAGTGACAAACAAATGACAGGCAGAGAGGGAGGGGGCCGACACAAACTTATGAATAAGTGCTTGGCTCTTTCCACCCCAGTAGGGCTGTACCCCAGCCCCCCCCCCTCTGCCAGTGATGTAAATCGATTATGAAAGAGTCAGTGATGAGGGAGTGTTTTGAAGGGTAGCTGATAAAAACAGGTTTGGGTTGGGGTGGATGGTCTATGGACCGCAGGGCCACAAGCCTACAGAAGGCCAGAGGCATACAGAGGGCCAGAGGCCTATGCAGGGCCAGGGGCCTGCAGAGGGCCAAGAGGTCAATAGAAGGCCCGAGGCATACGGAGGGCCAGAGGACTACAGAAGGCCCAGAGGCCTACAGAGGCCTACAGAAGGCCCAGAGGCCTACAGAAGGCCTACAGAAGGCCTACAGAAGGCCCAGAGGCCTACAGAAGGCCCACAGAGGCCTACAGAGGCCTACAGAGGCCTACAGAAGGCCCAGAGGCCTACAGAGGGCCCAGAGGCCTACAGAGGGCCAGAGGCCGGCGGAGCGCTAGAGGCCTATGGACTGTAGGGCTCTCCTCTCTGCGTCGTTGAGGTGGCCCGAGAACATGCTGTAACATGGCTGCTGGGCGAACTGGGTGAGGAAGTCCGTCAGGTAGGCCTGCAGAACAAATCACACCACAGGTTAATAATGACTATAACAACGCAAGACCAAACTCATACTTTCACTTTATAGGGTTAATGAAACATCACCATCTGGCCTCGCCATGACCCACATGATCAATGGTTAAATACCGGGTATCACATATCCAGAGGGGTTCATATCCTGATTGTGTTCAATACTCATTTTGAGACACGGCAGCCATCACCGTTCATCAACATCAACATCTATTTCAGTAATGATGTGTTGTGGCGTTTCTTACACTGAAATCTGGCACAGCATACAACAATTTCAACATGAATTGCTTGTGCATTGAAATTATTGTATGAAAATATTTTTTGCAGAGTCCTAACCCTAATCTCAAGACAGGAGCTCAATAAGTAACCTAGTATTCATAGAATTAAATAATGCCATAACCCATTCTTTTAAAAACCGACTTGAACCTAACCGGCACTGTTCCAAACCAGCCGCAGGCTGCAAGTTCGGGGGCCTGTTTGGGGGCCTGTACCTGTAGGTCAACTTGATACAAGGGGTCCTTCAAAGCATCCGGGTCGTCCTCTTCATCGTCCTCATAATAATCATCGTCTGTAAGAGCGTGGGGAGCAGACGTGCCATGTGTCAGGTTCAGAATGACACACAACGGGACACCCCTTAAGAGGCTGACCCCGACAACGAAAGGCCCGTACCATATTTGTTGGAGGCGATGAGGTCGGAGAGCAGCTGACCCGCCAGGCCTTCGTCCTCGTCCTCGTCTTCATCGTCCACCCCGTCCTCGGCCTCCTGCTCCTCCCACATGCCGGTGGAATCTGAAACGACAGGAGGACAGCGACCGGTGATCCTCTTTTCCCTCGATACCACCTGGCTCCGTTCCAAACACGGAACGGCGCGTACGGCTTGGAGCCAAACACCGTGGACCCTCCAGAGGTCCCCAACGATTAAACCTGTGCCAAGTTACGCTTGTACGGTAGCTTTTTACTAGCCTAGAAATCTAGACGCTCTAAATTTAATTTGCAGCCAGGGAGGTCTAGCCTTCTGTCGTCGTTTTTCGCTGCTGGAAACCGAAAAAAGGGACAGGCCAATCAGATCGTGAGGGGCGGAATCGAACCGAATGACGACAGAGCCTCCGACGGTTCCGTGTTAGAGGTAAACAATAATGGCTGCTGCTGCTGGCGAAGAGCCGTCTTTCGACTCGGCTTTGGCCGCGACTCTTCACGACTTGAAGTTATCATTTTCTTTGAGAAATGAACAAAGAACTGCACTGAAGTCTTTCCTTGAAAGAAAGATTGTATTCAGAGTTTTTCCGACCGGATACGGTAAAAGTTTGATTTTAGAGAGACAGAAATTTCCGTCACTCTGACTACGTCACCTTCTTCGTTGCTGATTGGTTGTAGCGCTATCCTATTGTGTGCAGAGGGAACTTGAAAGACAACCGTTTATCCCGCCCACACTGCAACCGTACGAGACCAGACCCAATATCTTTCCGATATGGGTCTGGCTTGCCAGGCTAGCTTTTTACTACATTTACGACTAATCACTCAACAGTTTCTCGTGATTAAAACGCATCCATCCACCCAGGGAATTTCTGCCTAAAATTTTTTTTTATACTATGTTCGCCCGACCCGAAAATCGTCTTGGTCGTCTGAAAAGTATTAAGCAATGAATCTGGTTACAGCTTCAGCCATTAGAGGTTACTAATTGGAATAAGTACATAGAGCAGGTTGTGAACAAGGAACAACGTGCAAAAATGTTAATTTCACAAAATACACACTCCACAGACATCCTCCCACGAATGAGCATCAGTCACATTGACTTGACTACGTCAGAGCGACCGCGACCATGGAGGTTTGACTACCTTGGCTCCAGTCTGAGGCAGTGGCGCGGGTGGCGTTGGCCTCCACCACAGACGACAGCTCGTTTATAATGAGTTTAAAAATCTTCACTAGCAAAGGAATGTTGGTCCACCTCTCTGGGTCTATGGAGAACACACAAAAAAGCAAAAAACAATCCATGGTGAATTACAGCATGTGGAAACAGAAGAAGTACATGATACTTTTGAATTGAGCTAAAAAAGGAAAGCACCACATACAAATAGACTTAATTTCTTAAACGTCTTTAAACCAGGAACAGCAAGCCCCCTGTGTTTTTGTCGGATCAAAAAAAAACATAACAATATACTGCTGCTCTATATATATATATATTCTATATACTAGGGAACACATCCATAACACAAAGAACAACGCAATGGTGGTACCAATCTATCCAGCTTCTCACTGCTTTCACCGGATTACGACACATCTATGACGGCCGATCCACTGAGTCACAGGGGTGTTAAAGGCACTTACTCTTGGCGGATTTGGAGCGTGTCCGGATGCCCTCCTCGAGGTTGATAATCTCCTCCCCCTTCACCACGATGTCTTGCAGGCGCTTGTCGTTGGTGTTGAGGCCATGCTGCAGCAGCTTGCAGAGAGCCACCGTACTGCAGGGGACAAGGGCCACAGAGGGGGTGAGAACCACGTAGGGGCAGGGGAGAGGAGATGGCTCATAGAGAGCCAGGTACAACTCACAGGGCTATGTCCATTCAGAAAGAAAGTCAGTCAAGACCACATGCATTTTTGTAATATTTTGATGGCTGCATGATTGTAAGATTATGTACATTGTTGATTTATCTAAAAATGCCCACAGAGCGAGTGTGTGTGTGTGTGTGTTTGTTGCCCCTCTGACCTGACTTTTCCCTCATACTGTCCGTAGAAGAGGTGCTGCCGACTCATCCACTCAGTCATGACAAACTCCAGCGCTGGCTTGCCCGTGGGCCCCGGCAGGCTGCACAGGAACTCCAGCAGCGGGTCCAGCTGGGAGTGCACCAGGTGGGCAAACACCATTATCAGGGACTGGTGGAGGAGGAGGAAGGAACCAGGTTAGGCCAGACCAGGTGAGCCATGAGTACCATAGAGAACAGTGATGGTAGAGGGGGACATTTGGAGCGGCTGTCAAGTTATTATACAGGGATGGAGAATAGAAACTGCAGGATAGCCTGGTAAGAACATCCAGATATTCAAGTTCGCTTTTTACTAGGGCCATAAGCCTTGGCTGGGCAGCAATTAATTTCAACATAGGTTACACCGATAATTGTAAATAATTAATTGAGGCAGTGCTATGAGGTAAAGCAAAAACATAAATCGCTAACACTTTACAATAAGGGGACATGAATTAAACATTAATTAACATTCGGTAATGCAGTAATAAGCACTATTATATATCATAAGCACAAGGGAAAGGATTAATGTTGGTGTTAGGGTTAACCTTTATCCTGTGAATGCTTATTACTGAATTAACGAATTGTAATAATAACTGGTTTATTAATGGTTAATTCTTGTACCCTTATTGTAAAGTCTTTTTGATTGTTGTGCCGGTTTGTACACTATACTTGGGCGCAGAGATTGTCTAGATACTCTTCTAGATTAAATCAAAAGTGGCTCCCCCTTGTATTGATTGTTCTAACCCAACCACAGCCTGGAGGCCAAAATGATCTGGAGGAAAAGTGAATTTGAATACAGGATGTCATCCTGAGGCTAGCAATGGATTAAGGCTATGCCATTATGCCAGCAAATAAAAAACATTTCATTTAAGGAGTATGGGGGGCTGTAGATCACCTATATTGCGGTATAACTAACTGAAAACGTAAGGATCACATGGGTTGACAATAACCACGTCAACAACCTCCCCTGTGTCCAAAGACGCCCCCTCCCCCACACCCCCAGTCTACCTGCATCACGCTGAGCGTCTCCGCCTGCTGCATCTTGCTGAGGATGGCCCGCAGGATCTGGTCCAGCTGCTCGCCCAGCTCCGTGCCGGCCCGCGAGATCAGCGTGGACACCAGGCGCCCCACGAACGCCGCCGTGAACTCCGAGGTGCGGGGGTCCAGCAGCTGGTTGACCACCTGCATGACGTACCACAGGCCCGTGTTGCCCTGGTCGTCCCGCCACTGGCCCACCTGCTCCAGGGCGATGGACACGTAGGCCCGCAGGCACTCGCCGCCGTTCTGGGGAGGACACGCAGCGTCACGGCGGGAGACAGGGACAGCAGGGGGGGTGGAGGAGTGACGGAGCGGCCCAGGAGCCCAGGAGCACAGAGGCACCGGCACCTTGGAGACTTCCCAGTAGGGCTGTGTCAAATTTTGACTGCGATTTCGATATTTTTTGGGGGTCAAACGAACTCCAAACTAATATGGTCGAGTTGAAACGATTTATTATTAATTATATTTTATCAGTATGTTCGTTTTATTCATTCAATGTTTCATAGAAATTGAACAGTAAAAGATGAACAGCTGGAAACATTTTGTACATTACTATAAAGTTCTCAGTTACAAAAGGATTCTTTTTGAGAGACCTGCTAAATAAATGCATCATGTTTTTCATAGTTTGACTAATTATGATTTCAATATTGACCAAAATAATCGTGATTATGATTTTTTCCATAAATCGAGCAGCCCTACTTCCAGGTTCCCTTCTGACCCAGGGTCCTATGCTACGAAGGACCGTCATCCACCCCTCTCCTTCTCTTTCGACCTACTTTCCTACGGTCTTGTCACTATCCGGCCCAAAATAGAGCATTTGGTCCATGGGACTATTCAACTTTACCCTACATGGTTCATCATATAATCCAATAAACTAATATTCGTCTGTATTAGTGTTGACGTGTGCTGGGGTGGGGGTGGGGGGGTGTTCACCTGCATGATTGCGTTGTCTTCGGTGCGCAGGGTGCACTGGGCGACCACGGGGAAGGCCTGACACACCAGCATCTCAGAGAGAGGGGCTTTGGTGTTGCGCACCACTGTGGTCAAGATGTCGATGGAGGTCTGCAGGGACAGGGGGAGGAAATACATCATTATCACCCAGGAGGAACTCTATTGCAATATGGCCTTGCAAAGCTAACAGACTTTAGTCACCCAGGAGTCTAAAATGTGATAAATCATCCCTTCCTGGTCTTGTATTTACGTACATGTTTAAACCGTATGCTTATACAATGGATTGTGGAACTTCTTTACGATTGGTAAAATTTCGACTGGTTCGGGTGACAATATGAGCATACTCGAAACCCCATCAATGACATTTGCATAAAGTTCATGAAATCATTGATTTGGTGTTATATTATCACACACACAAACACAAAATGGGTGCTTTGTGGGGCTACCTACCGCACAAAGTCCGGGCGGGATCTTGTCGGAGGGGGCCTGCATGATGCTGACCAGCGTGGGGATGAGGCGCATCTGCATGGGCCCCTGGCAGCCCTCCACCTGGGCCAGCTCCTTGAAGATGTCCTGCGCCAGGGAGGCCACCACGTGATCTAGTGGAGGAGCTCAACATTACTCCTAGCCCACTCACACATCACCCGTCATTCATTTCAATCGAGCCATTTATCAAACAATGAGCACAAAACCCATTGTCCTCTGTACACCCTAATCCAACCATGGGAAACATAGGTTTTCTTTGCAAACAGTGGACTGTACTTCGATGCTTTTGAGTGGTGCGCCCCCCCCGTACCGTTGTTGTACTTGAGGAATATGGCGATGGTGAGCGGGCAGATCTTGTTCTCGGCGCTGGTGGTGAAGGCGGCGTCCACCGTGCACACGATGCACAGGGTCTCCATGACCAGCGTGAGCACCTCCGAGCTGAACTGGGCGGCCAGCTGCACCAGCCCTTCCAGGATGCTGGGCAGGAAGGGCTGCAGCACGTGGGTGCTCTCCGACAGCTTCAGCTGGTCACAGTAGCTGAGGGGGGCGGAGGTAGGAGGTTACCAGGTGGTACAAGTGGGCCAGATACAAGCAATAAACTGAGATATCAGGGAGACAAACTATTCAAATGTTATTACCACCATTTATTTTTTTACCAGTATGTATTTTATTGCTTACTGCTAGTTTTTGACGTTTATACTGCTGTTTTTTTTTACTCATCTTTTGTTTTTACTGTAACTTAGATCGTTATATAATGTCCTTATTTTTCATTATTTCCTTTTTTCTGATTTAAAGCACTTTGAGCTGCAGCCTGCTATTCCTGTATGAAAGGTGCTATATAAATAAAGTATTACTTACTAACTACGTACTTGTATGTTTTATTACTCTCAGTGGAGCAATGCAAGGAACAGTGATTTAAAATGTGGATGTAACAAACCATTGGTTGTTCGCATGAGAACAGATGTGCAACACGTAATTGAGTGGTTTCCATGCATTTACAAAATAGGCGTTTTGGGACAGTTTTAACAACCGATGGCGAAACTACAAATTGTGTGTGTCCGCATTATGGGAAAAGGGAACCATAGTGGGTCGGAGAATTTTGGAGCCCCTACTGCACAGTAGGCGCTTTCCTAGCAGAACAGGGAACTGTCCTCGCAGAACAGGAACTGGGATCAGGTCAAATGCAATCACAAGCCAATAGCACCGGCAACACAGGCAACCACAATCTTTAAAAACCTGTTCAAACAGCTTCCGTTGCTTGCACAACAATAATAACAATGGTAGCTAGCACAGGACACCTAATGGACTGACAGTGAAGTCCATTATTGAGCCACCGTCACTAACATGAACCCTGCGACGCATCACAGAGGAGAGTGCAGAGCGCCACCAGACGCTCACCCCCAGATGGCCCTGACGGCCGAGATGCGGACGGAGGGCGGCTGGCTGTCCTGCAGGCCGCTGACGGTGGCCTGGAGGAACTGCTGGATGAGCTCCGGGGACATGGCCGTGGTGAAGCGACTGGCGGCCCACAGGGCCCGGCCCAATAGGAAGGGAGACGCCGCTGGGGGGGAGAGGTGAATCAAACAACATCAGCACACAAGGAAAACATTGGTTGAAACTGAATAAAGCCTGTGTGCATTTGCACGGGCACCACACACACACACACACACACACACACACACACACACACACACACACACACACACACACACACACACACACACACACACACACACACACACACACACACACACACACACACACACACACACACGTTTTGTTTCTTAGGTGTCCTGTATATAAAGTGATTTGTATTCCAACGTGTGTATCGTTTGTAACTTTGCTAACTTTTAGTGTAACTTTTAGTAAAGGCCTAACCAGGGACAGGGGTTGCAAATTAGTCTTCACCAGAAACCTGTATGCATGGCATCTATTTTATATTGTATATGAGGCAATAAACAATGCATTTGTCCCTGCTCAATAAACTTCTAAACAAACTAAACATTATTTGTGTATTCAACATTTCTCAATTATTCCTCATAGCAGATGAATGTTCTGAATCGATTCCGTCAGAACAATACATAAACTAAATGAATAGTTCAGAAAGTTGCTGTAGGTTAGATTTAACAGCTATTATTTGGGTGTAGTTTGTTCCAACTACACAGCTATTAGTGAGTTAAATGTGCTCAATATCTTTTTCAAAGTAACTGCCTCTATGTGAGATAATTTAGATTTTTAACAACTACCCATTTTGATGTGTGTATAATAAAATAAATCATCCCTCATTAGATAAATATTGTGCTATGTGATTAAAAATGCATAAATGGAAGGACAATGAAGTAATCTATCGGGGAATCCATCTTGCCCGACAATCCCAGGCCGGTGAAATGCACCACTTCTGAATGAAGGAGTAAGGTATGTAGGGAGGGGGCAGGCTGGGAGGGGTACTTTGTTTCAAAATGTTGTGCTATTCTGCTTGTCCTGCTCCCTCTCTTTACAACCCTCGAATCATTAAAGAAAGGAGAAAATGAGTTGCATTGTAAGGACAACACACATGACTGATGAGATGAGATGCACGAATAACGCCATTGAACCTTTAACTGCTTATCAGGGACTCACCAACCAGGTTGAGGTCGGCCAGGATGACGTTGGCCAGGAACCCGTGCATGTCGAACTGAATGCGGCCATTCTTCACGTTCTCTGTAATGATGGTCTTGACCGAGCCCAAGGCCAGCATGCAGGCCTCATGGACCTTCCACCTGGAAGACACAGGCGAAGGGTTACAGAGCAGCCACACACCGAAACACTTTACGTTGCTGCCATCTGGAGGCAGACCAAGGTAATACAACTTTGTTTACCAGTTCCAACATAAAAGATCTACATAAAAATGCAAAAAAGCACTGTGCTGTCAATCCAAGTATCGATCCAAGTAAATATGAAATTGGTTGTTACCAACAGCAACAATAAAGTATAATATTCTTCAACTGGGAATATTCTTTCCCGATTGACTTGCCCTCCAAGCCCTGACGAAACCCTCCCTCAAGGCACACGCACACTCTCTCCAAGTCTGTTTGCTATTCATTTGGACTCAGTCTTTGTAATGCATCTTTTTAAATCCAGTTACAGCCAGAGTATAGCAATGCTAACACTAACGATGATGTGTGTTTGGGGGCTTTAACATCTTTGGGACTCTCAGATGTGTCTAAGGGACAGTGAAGGGTTGGGACCAGCGGACCAGCGTGTGCTCACCAGTGCTGGTTCCCGCTGTTCTTGGCCTGCTCCGCCTCCAGCAGGTGTCTCGTGGCTGCGGCCGCCAGCGCCGCTGCACTCTCGTTCTGGAATTCTGTAGCAACGGCCTGCGGGCAGAGGTCATAGGTCAACCTTCCATCCATGGGTCATTTTATGTAAAGGTAAAAAATAAACTCTTTATTTATAACTATGAGCCTTACAAAAAAAAAAGCTTTTCTCCTTCTGGGTATCAAGTAAACTGACCAAGGGGCAGGTCATAAGAATAGATAATCAAATAAGCACATTGTTTGATTGTTAAGCACCAGGGTTTTACATACATAACACATACACCAACATAATTTAAAATAATAATAAATTATAATAAGTAAGCAAAATCATACATTTCCAGGCAATACAATCATGTCAAGCAGGGCACTTTGCCATCCGATTTCTTGCATTATATTGACTCATGTGACCCGTTTCCTCTCACCAGCAGAAGGTCCTGAGCAGAGATGCGGACCGAGTAGGAGAAGGTGTCATCGTCCTCGTCCTCAACAAACTGCTGAGGGTTGGCCGTCCACACTTTGATCTAAAAACAACCATCAAAGTTCTCAGTATTTCAGACATACCCATTTTCAGTCCAATGTCGGGACAGATTGGGCGGAAATGGGCAGATTTCGCCCCCCGTTTTTTGGGCACGACATTGTACAATGTTTTCAAACCGCACCTGGTCCTCTGTGATCTGCATGTAGAGGATGACGTAGTAGATGAGCTCGGGCAGGGCCTTCTTCACCGTGCTCTTGAACTTGCTGTTGTCCAGCAGCGTGTGGACGAACTCAAAGATACTGAACACCAGATTCTCAAAGCCTAGCACCTCACCTACAGGGGAAGGAGGAAAGGAGAAATTGGAGGGATTTGCTTACGGGCTAGATCCAAGCTTTTCCACACCCACGTCACTCGGAGTGATGCATCAAAGCTATGTGTTGCTGCTAGAGGAAAGCAGAGAATCCACACCGTCCGAGTCTATGGGATCGTCCACGTCCTCCGTGTAGTTGACCTCTGTTCTCACATAGGTGACGACACAGTCAAGGAATACACCATTTAGTAATCACCCTATGCAAAATGTCTCAGAGAAAAACTATCCATTTCAAGTCATTATCATTATTTTTTTCCCCCAATAGAAATGCCCCTGAATTTATATTAATAATCTGGCAAAATTCTGGTTTAGGTATTAACATTTTTCATGTGACAATGCAATTGCTGTTGCATAGTCCAAAATACTGATTATTCTTGATCTCAATTTACCAACATCAGAATCCATCGCTTTTCCTGATATAAAGCCCAATGATTGGCGGGGTCATGAGAGCCTGGCCAGCCAACGGCCACAGTGATGTGAGAGGATATAAAGAGGCGCTCTCTGTGAGCGTGTTCCACACGATGGGCAGGATCTGCTGCATGGAAGACACCATGGGCTTGGGGAAGTTCTTCACCAGCGCCGTCACCGCCTGGGACAGGAAACAAGACTCTGTGACCAACCGTATCTTAGCTCCTCGGCAGGGATTCCCCCCTTGTTACACCCACTAGAGAAGAGGAAGTGTAATGTAACCCATCTGTCTAAATTAGAGCCAGCAATAAGCTCTGGCACGCTGACCATCAACTTCTCATTTAAGCTGTGAACCTGTGGTAAATCATCATGGGCGTATATTAGTAGACAGCTGCACGATATGAGGCTGGATATAATAACAATAGACGGTTTATATTTGTTGTTATATTGTTATAAACGGTTGAGAAAGTTAATCGGTACACATTCATGAATGGGGTCGGCTTAGCTCAGGAGGCAGAGCAGGATGCCTTGTAATGGGAAGGTTGCTAGTTCGATCCCCAGTACCCCCTAGCTGTGCGTCGAGAGAGCTTTCGGCCAAGCGGTATTGAGTCAATTGAGTGAAAGGAGTAAAAGAGCAAGAGACGCTGATCCCTGCTCTGTGTGGAGTTGGGGGCAGGTTAACTGAAGATGTGGTCCGACACCGTGCACGACCGATTCCAGGGTTATCCCCAAACAATGCAATAGGTTCACTGCAGCACCATGTTACATTTTAAAAACACACAACCTAGGGCTGTACGGTATGGACTAAAATGTATATCACGGTATGATTTGAGGAATAGACGGTAACGGTATTATATCACGGTATGTTAAATGTATCTTCTAATTTCGATATAAATGCCTCTGAAGGGGTAAAATACTGGAAAGGCAGCAAAACCGCATATTTTTTTTTTTAAATCTTTTCTCAAGTTACTCCCATCTCTGAAAAACACTAATGTTTAATAGTATGGATTTGTATCTCCACTTGCTTGCAGACCTTGCCGTATAGTTTTGGCATCTCAAGTGTGTGCGGGCATGTAACGCGTACCTGGGATCGAGTGTTTTGACCATCTCTTTAAAGCCCTTTCTATCGACATTTTGAAAGGCCACCTTAGACAGGTAAAGAGTGACATCGTTTGTCATCTCGTTCCACCACTGGCATTTTGTTGTAAGGACTGGCTTTCAAAATGCCTGCGGAAGCAATGTCTGATTGCAGAGACGGCTTCACGCCACCAGCGTCTGTCTCGTACGTTGTGGAATGAGAGCTCGTGAAGGGACTATCGCGCAAGCACGCAGGAGCGCTTGCTGCGCGCCTGCGTGCTTGCGCAATAGCATACTGCCTGAGAAGGCAGTATCGCTGTCAATCTGTCCCATGGAAAAGTAACGTGGTGCCGAATTGAAAAAGGAACTATGTTTCGTTACCATATTTTCAGTAGTTGCTCTTAACTTTACTTTTTACATGAAAAAGTAGTTAGGGAACTGTATTAACGCATTACTTACTTTGTTACGCGTTACACACAACATTGTCTACCGGTCACACCGGTCCCGAGGTAACGTCAAAATCCATACCGTAGCGCAAATTCACACCGGTATACCTTCTGCACCGTTTATACCGTACACCCCTAACACAACCCTTATTCAAGGCCACAAGATGAAGAACACACTATTCTGGATGACTGATTGCCGGAAAAACAACAGGAACGAATATGGTCTTTAATCCGATTCCCAGCATTATTAGTAGGTAGAACATTTTGAAGATTATTGTCATTGTTAAAGCATTGATGTACGGGAGGCCTTATCTAGAGCAAAGGCACCCAGCACTGTAAAATAAATAAAGAATAGTTGTGCAGTTTTTCCTGCATTCTAGGCCCTCAAACCGTGATACATACAGTAACCATGGTCCTTTTCATTCATACCGGGATGTATTTCCTGTGCAATACAACCCAGCCCCCAACCCTACCACATTCCCACCTTGAGGACTTCCATCTTCAGACCACTGTCAGAGGAGGCACCATCAGGCATCTGCAGGGCCTGCACGAACGCCTCAGTGAACTGCTGGACCACGGGGAAGATCAGCGCTTTGGCAGCACCCTGGATCAACAATCCACACACACACACACACGAGTACACGTTAAAGGAAATGTCTCGCGGTGGAAGTGAACCTCGGCCACGATATGACGTGACTGACGCGGCGCTCCACCTTTTCCAGCTCTTCGATGGCACAGATGAGGTTGGCACAGGTGGTGAAGATCTCCACAGCTCTGGAGCGTGTACGGATGCTGTAGACCTGCGACAGGGGTCATAGTAGTACACTACGAGTCAGGTCAATTCACTTTTGGGGCAACGTTAAAAAGGATTTCACCGGTTTGCTAAGAACTCAGGTAACTTGTTGACATTGTTTATGTCCAGATGTAAATCAGCCATGATTTCTGTAAACAAGTGGCAAGCCGTTGAAAACTATTAAAATCGTATCGAGTGTTTAGCAGCTCTCATAGCTGTATCTTTGTTTTTGTCCAACACAAGTGACAGCAAGTGCTACACGAACTGCCCTAGCTAGGTCATTTTCTCTGATAGTGACCATAAACCAACACACCGACATGTTTTCGATTCTGTGTGTACGTGCAAATATGCATGCTCACACCCCTAGAGTCTGAGACATGCAGTTAGACATCTGAGCAGACGTTGGCTGCGTTATTGGCACACTGTTAATTCTGTGCAGAGCAACATTTCGGAGTGCAGAGCAACATTTCAATAAGTTTAGCTAAGAGAAGGAGGGTGTGTTCTTTAGCTGATTGCAACACAAGCATTCACTTCTGAATCAAAATGAAGTGCTTGGTTCCTGGTTGTATGAAGGGATGTGGAGCGAGACCTAACTGAAAACGAATCTCTCTTTTTCCCTACCATGCTGGGTGATTTACATCTGGAGAAAGAAGGTCAACAATTCACATGGGGAAATGAAAGCCTTGTTGTCTTTACCAATAGTAAATGCTGGAGTTTCAGTGATCCCTCTCCAACATAAATGACATTTCAGGGAAAAGCCTTAAGGCCAGGTTATAAACTAAGATTATGTTGAATTTAGGAACCAAATGACGGAAAAAAAGCAAGTCCATTAGTATTCAGAGAGGGCCCATCAGCCAAGGAAACCTTGAAAGACATTAGAACAAGACATTAAACCAAGACAAAGGAAAATAAGACTTGTAAGGTTGGTAAATCGGTCAGGACTTACCTCGGCCATGGTGAAGATCTTGTACATCTCTGGTAAAATCACGGGGGCAACCAGGGGCATTTGTGTGTCCGTAACCTCCCGTGTGAATTCTTATTCAACAAAACAAACGGGCAATAGGTTAGTGGCAGTGACGAAGCCGCATCCATCCATGAGCTGCATGTGCCAGACTTTGGACTATCATAGCAATCAGTAAGTACCATGTGAAGCCGTGTGTCCGTTCCATGGGCACCCCCACACCAAAAATAAAAACACCTCCCGCAAAGCATGCATGTCGGGGCGTCCCGGTTGCCTAACCTGTGAGGACCCGCATGGCACCGTGCACGGCGTTGACGTCCCCGCTGACCAGCATCTCCATCAGCAGGTTGAAGAGCTGGGGCCAGGCCTCGGGCCAGTCCCAGTGGGCGATGGCCGAGACAGCGTACGCCACGCTGGAGCGCACCTTGCTGATGGCTTCCCGGAGCCCTCCGGGAAGCAGCTCTCGGATGGCAGCCTTAGCCTGGGGACGGGGACGGGTGGGAGGAGAGGTGGGACTTAGTGCTGCACGATTTTTTCATATTGCGATTATTGTGGACAATATTGCGATTTGCGATACAATAAACAAATGGTGTCATGAGTCTACTTGCTTGGTTATCAAGGAAAATGCACAGATTGCTGATATTTTTTAAATGTTTATTTCTCAACTCAAACATACAAACTTAAAGGGACACTGTGTAAAAATTACTCCCATCTAGTGGTACAATTGTATATTGCATTCAAACTAATAGTGCTCGCTTGTCCAAAAACTACGGTGGGCAGTATGTGCCAAGAAGCTGTGACATGACACCTACTAGGCTACCTCATCGAGTCATTCGAGTGATGATGAGGTTCGTGGACAACTGGACAAATTAGATGGACAAATCAGATCAGGTTTATTGACCAAGCATTCTTACAGACAACGAACTTGACTCCAGCAGTTGTGGACTTTCCAACATGACAAATAACTATACAGATGATAAATAACAGTAGGTCATTTAATGTCAGATTACATAAAATGTCAGATAACATAAAAGTTGACATAGCCTTTGGTACCAACAATTTACATTGTAACTAACGGAATCAAATCAAAATCAAATCAAATTTATTGTCATTTTGTTGATTGAACAACAAAACGAGAAGGCGTTTCTCACGGATCAAGATCAACATACATTTCAAACAAACAAACAAACAAACGTCCCAATGATGAATAAATAAATAAATAATAAATAAAGTCCAGTGAGAAGATCTGGGACGCTGGTGCATTGAGCATCCTGACAGCTTGAGGTAGGAAGCTGTTCCGCAGCCTGGTGGTGGAGCATCTTAAGCTGCGATAGCGTTTCTTGGAGGGTAGGAGCTGAAAGAAGCTGTTCAGTTTGTTTACGTCCATCCCGTCTCTGCTGCTTCCTCCTCCGGGCAGTTGCGGGCACGGTGTCACAGTGTCCGTTAGTATCCTGTGTTTGCGTAGTATGTCCAGATGCCAGCGAATGCCAGTGATGTTACTCGCTCTCAATGTCCTAATGTTTAATATTGTTTCCCTGTCATAAACTACGTTCGTAGGACGTCTCACACTCAAACATTCAATCTCAATCTCACAGATCTCAAGAGGGGCCGCTGCGACTGTGCGCGCCACCAGTTAGTCGCCCTGGCAACGAGTTTACTTCCTCGTCTCCTATCCTGTTCCTAATTCCTCCTCTCGATCTTCTTTTCCTCCGTATTGTCTTCTTTATCAGAGTTGTTGGTATGAAATCCAGTTGTTCGGGTGATAAATCAACTGTCTCGCAAGCGAGTTGAAGCTCCAGAAGGTCCGCTCTAGCGTAAGTGCGTCTCGTTGGATTTGGATACGTGGTGACCACAGCAGAGAATAAACCTCCATAACTTTATGAAGAATGGCTTTTGAATTCCTCCAACGCATTTGACAGTATCCATAAGTCATAAGAATATTGTCACGATTTAAACTCGACAAAAATGTGAAAAAGTAAATTAAATATGTAATAAAGTAGCCTTTCAATGACGAGTCGCTCATAGGAGCGCCCCGCATCTCGTTGCCATGGAAAACCATGTTATACATGCTTACACATCGTCGTTTTTTTTGGCGACGATGATTCCTTCTCCTGTGGCGTGGCATAACTATGGTCTTTCAAAAAAATGCGGTGCATGTTCAAATTTCCCGGTAAAATCGTCTCGCTAAACTAAGCTCTGTTCCACCGTCACGCTGGCTCAGAGTGAAAACGCGTTTGCAATTCCTGTACGACCTAGTGCTTTTTGACCCTCTCGGCAGCTCATAGACCGGAAGAAAATGGAAGCCTCCATGAAGCTTACCCGTCCTATGTAACCATATTGATATTAATATTAATTATTCTTCGCTCAGGAGGATAAGTCAGATTTTTGGCAGAGATAATTTTACACCAATGAGGACTTATTTATGAATGAATATGTTGATTTGAGGTAATAAATTACTCAAAATATTACATAGTGTCCCTTTAAACTAGCATAAAAAATACAAAAACTAAAAAAATTGTAAAGTACTGTTTTCAAAATGACAACATTTTACAAAATTGCAATAAACTAATTCAAAAGCCAACTCAAAACTCACCTCTTCAAGAAAGCATATGACCCCTGACCCCACCCTGACTATTCCAAACCTCATTTTGAATTTGTATCTTGTTTTCCGGTTTTTCTTTTCTTTATGTACTGTATATTCTATGTAATGTAAAGCGTCTTTGATTGATCTACAAATCAATTATTAAAACTAAATAAATAATAAAAATATATATTTTTCAAAATAAAGGCATTTCTGCAGTGCAGAAATTTGTTTTCTCAATAGTAAAACTAAATACAATAAATGGAATAAATGCACTTTTGAGTTTTTTTAATTAAATCGCAGCCTTTTGCGGTTATACAATCGCAAAGGCTGATATCGCCATTGCGATTGGATTAATCGTGCAGCACTAGTGTGACTGAGTGCACCGTGGTAGTGAGGTAGGACATGTGTGTAATGGTGAACCACAAATATGGTTTTGGGTTCACTTGAAGGGATACACCTCCCCTTGAAACATCTGAGAATGATATTTACTTTGTTAATTTTTAAAAGAATTCTGGAATTATTGAATAAACTGCCGAAATGGCATGGTGTGATGATAGCAGTCAGCATACCCGATCTGAGGTTTCTGGTGGCCTGAACTTCTCGGACTGGGAGCACCAGTGTGTCTCGACATATTGCTTCAAGATCACCGACGCCAACTGTGCACATAGACGACGAGAGAAGAGACACAAACACACACACACACAATGTCAGAAAACCTCTGGACCGACCTTCTTGTTGGATGTGGTCTCCATTAGATCCGTCACCAGGTCACCCACCCCTTATTAAAAGTTCTTGCCGCGAAATAAACCAATCTATGATGACGGCTTAGCTCAGGAGGTAGAGCAGTTGTCTTGTAACCGAAAGGTTGCTAGTTCGATCCCCAGCTCCTCCTAGCTGAGTGTTGGTGTCCCTGAGCAAGACACTTAACCCTAAACTGATCCTGACGGGCTGGCTGTCGCCTTGCACGGTTAACCCTGCCGTCGGTGTGTCAATGTGTGTATTAATCGATGTAAGTCCCTTTGGATAAAAGCCTCTGCTAAATGCCCTAATTGTAATGATGTGCTCAGGTTCTCAATTTGAAACTTCCAAGTAAAAAAAAAAAAAGACAGAACACATAAGTACTATTTTATGCACGTCTCAGAGAGTCAAATAATTTTTTCAGGTTGACATTTGGATGATTTCTAACCACCCTCTCCTGATAAGTTTGTTTGTTTAACCTCACCTGGCGGATGGCTAGCGCCCCCTGTGGGTCCACGGTGAGTTCTGCCAGGTGGACACCAAACTCTGCAACACCAGCAAAACAATCAAGGAAATGTAATACTAATAGACTAAAGCCTGCAGGGAACCTGATATTGTGGTCTCCAAATATGAGATTGTCATGGGAAACCTTCATACACCCAAAACTCCATGGTTGGAAATGTGGCCGTTCACATCATTATTTATACATACGAGCCGCAGGACACAAGATGGATACAAATAACAGGGCATGAGGAGGTGCCTGGTAGCTATGGCAACGATATCATATAAATGGATGCAACAAAATATGAAAAAAACTCTGCTGGTTGGGCATGCCTCCAAAAAGTTTCAAAACCTGGAGGGGGGGAAATTAAGCAAATGTTCTACATTTCAGAACAAGACAACATCAACAGGCAGAAAAAGAAGCCCTGAGGCTTCATCTCTCAGGGCATTCCACCCAGTAGCGCTTCACATGCCGGAACCCAGACAGCCAACAGGGATGGAGGTTCACATAAACACAGCCAGGATCTAAAGCCAGTCTCTGACTGTCCCCGAACAGTCTCCACCCCTCTCCCTGGGTTTAACTAGGAATGACATCAGGGGGCCAGCAGACAATGTGAGTGCTGACGATTCTGTACAGCATCTCACTGACACAGAGGCCAGCGGATATGGACATGGCCCATGCGAGACCGCAAGCAAGTCTACATGCTGGTGCACAATCAGCCTTTTGCTGGCAACAGGAGTAAAGCATAAAACAAAAGACAAAGAACTTGTTTCCGAGCCACAATGGGTAATCCATCATACTGTACCATGGCTGCTGTAGAAGGAACCGTTATGCTGCCAAATGGCCAAATATTTTATGGAGTAGAAGTTTGCAAAGTAGAATTTGTTGGGTATTCACATTAGTACATTTTTGCAAAATACAAATCTTAAAAAGATAGGCGTACCTGGGCAATACATTGCATTACGTGGATGCATCGGCTGTGGCATGATATTACATTAATGATTAACCAGTTCCATAACAAACCCCAACCCGAAACAGAGCAGGGGTTCTAAGTGAGATGTTGAAAGCTGTGGAAGCCGGCTGGCTGACCCGCGGGTCACCCAGAAAACATCTTCGCGGGAAAGTGTGTCACCTTATACCACGTTGTCATAGCGACATCCGCTCAGATAGTTTATATTCGTTTCCAGGCTTTAAAAGGTGGATTGAACCAACTTATTATTTTAGACGATTAACCAATGAGCAGGCGGGGCCAGTGGGACAAGCCCCGGGGTGGTTCATGTTCAGGGAACAGGGATGCTGTCATCTCCCAGTTCCCACCCTCACTATGATCATGTGTCCACATGGATCATGTATTTTACACATGGTTTTGCTCTTCGCCTTTTACCACACAGTCTTCCCCATCCTTATAAATGACGATATAGTAAACCAGATACGTTGGTCAGAGTATATCTGAAAATGTATTTTTTAGCCAACTTCAATAACTTGTTAAAGATGAGGCCTGTTCCGATAGAGAGTCATCAAGCCCTGAGATTGCTAAGGAGCACGTTAGTCATTTAGGACCAGATCAAAAGACAGCTCTTATGGTCGTTGGGATGCATAAATGGTCCAGCAAAACAGTAGATCAAAACGAAGACCACAGGTCCCTCAACAGCTAATCTAACCTAGCATAGCCCACACTGGCTATCACTTACCCTCGGTTACTTCCAGCACTTTTATCTGCTCCTCTGCTGCCGAACGCACTTCTTGAACCGGGGACAAAATCGCCGTGAGAGTCTCAATGAGAGCCTCCTTCAGTCCCTGTTGAACTGGGCCGGCGGCCGAACCGGACCGAGGACCCGTGACACTCATGCCTGCCATGTTTTCACCTGCACAGCCTAGGCAGCCCACTACTGACCACCGCCGGGAGGGGAGCAGAGCACCAAAACGAAGCGCGCCAATGCATGGAAACGTGAGGGCGGAGTTTAGTGCAGGAAACACATTGTCCTCCACGGATCCTTCTTCCGGTCGGCTGCACAGCGGTAATAAAATAAGGGCCCCCTCTCGTGGAGACGTAATATTAAAGGCTTTATTTTTTCGTAGAACACTAAGGTGATTTATCAATACAGGACCGTTTTGAAATGGAAACTAGCAAACCCTTCCAAAGAATATAAACGATATTCTATTAGTAATCTATATACAATTTGACTTTAATTAGGCTGCCGCTGCGGAATCACACTTTCAATGAATTGTTGGTTAAAAAAATATGTTTGCCTTGTTCTGTCAACATTCTGGGGACAAGTAAGTGTTCCCTAGTAGTTCATTCTGTTTATCACGCAAAACAACAATAGCTACTAAACTACAATGCTGGTTAAATAGGTTAGCATTTAAACAGCAGAACAGAAGGTGAATATTAACCAAACAACCTGGAAAGGCAATTTAGATTTATGCAGATACAGTTGCATCTCTACCCATCTGTGCACCTGTGTGTGTGTGTGTGTGTGTGTGTGTGTGTGTGTGTGTGTGTGTGTGTGTGTGTGTGTGTGTGTGTGTGTGTGTGTGTGTGTGTGTGTGTGTGTGTGTGTGTGTGTGTGTGTGTGTGTGTGTGTGTGTGTGTGTATGTGTGTGTGTTTACTCAATGTGTGTTAGACAATGGAACAAATCTGCTTTGACTGTAATTTGAGTCTTTGTACAAAATGTAACAGACACGTGGATAAACAACTGTAAAAATAGAAATTAGCAGGGTGAATTTCGCTGCTGCAGTCACTTATTTCTGCAGTGAGGTTGGAACGAAGGAACAAAGGGGAGAGGTTTATTGGCATAAACATTTGAGTGTCATCTAATGTTACATGGCATGACTGTTTCGGACTGTCTTACTTATAGTAAGTGCAGATCCAAATGGCTACTGTGATGCAGTGTATCCCATACACCCATGAGAGGTCCTAATCTATTGCCTGTGTGTCAGGTGCAAAGTCGGAAACATCTTGTATATATTTACTTCTACCTCATGTAATTACTATGTAGTATCTGGTATAGCCATGTCGGAAATCCTCCTCTCCAATGAGTGAAGAGTTGATGCCCTTTCATCCTATCATGCCACAAATTAAAGACAGTGGCAAGAATATCGGTGTAAATACAGCAGTGTAAGTAGTTGTCACACACTGTTGAAGTTGTATGTGGTGCAATACAACTCTGTTTGGGTTAAGGGAACCCATTAACTTTGTTATTTAATGATTTGTTTTTTTTCTCTTAATTTAGTTTTTCTCTCTCTAATATATATATATATAAATTGACAGCTTTATTCAAATAGGAGGTCCTGTATATGGTTGTATGTAGGATTTCAGGAGAGACGGATGATCACTCAAAGCTGTACATCAGAAACATGGGAATCATGGTTGTTGTGGACTACACATTGGAGAACACCTTCCAATAGCCAGCCCAGCAGGCCACCTAGTAATGAATCAAACACTATTGAGTTTTTTTCTTATTTTTTTTAAGCAAAAAGAATTTGGTTTATGTAGAAACAAGCAATGTTTTGCAATTGGATACCTTCCTCTCATTTAAAAGTTAAAGCTAAAAAAAAAGGAAAGAAAGAAATTTAAATGTATATCCCCCCCCCCCCGCCCTTTCATTGTACCCAGAATCAAACACGTTTTTCCTCTGTACGTGTGCGCAGATGTGGAAAAAAACAAAAAAAGGGAACCCCAGGATATATCCAAAGGGGTGATAGATACTAGTGTACAGTGTGTGTGCGTGTTTGTGTGTGTGCGTATATAATCTGAAATATATATATTTTATATATATAAGATTGTGTTAGGGCTTGAATGTGGCGTACCCTGATTATCTTTTCGTCTATCTGGTTTTACAAAGAAAAACAAATTACACAAAGGTACAGACTCTTTTCCAAACCTCCTCGCCAAGTCCTGTTATATAAATCAAAGGAGGATGGAAGCAAAATATCATAATC
Source organism: Gadus macrocephalus (assembly GCF_031168955.1). NCBI lineage: Eukaryota > Metazoa > Chordata > Actinopteri > Gadiformes > Gadidae > Gadus > Gadus macrocephalus. The sequence goes on from NC_082394.1 coordinate 13,040,019, forward strand.
AACCAACAAACAAAAAGTAGGGGGAAAATAAAAACTATAGCAACAGACATCAGACCCTCCTAAACAGCCCCCCTTGGCCCACCCAAACCCTAGGGGGGGGGGGGGGGGTCAGCTTGGTTGTACAGCGCAGTGAAACATAACTTACATATTAGCTCTTTGTTGTCGTCATTTTTTTTTCTTCATTTTTTCATTTTTTACACATACACTCGTGATCAAGGCACAGGGATCTTCTACACGTTATTTTTTTTCTTCAATAAAGTTGTACAAAATAATACATTTTACAGTCTGTACAAGAATAATAAGTCCAGCAGTAAAATAAAAAGACAAACATGTTTAAAGCCCGGACTGGGATGGGATCAGGAAGGGTGAGGAGCAAGACAAGGGGGGCAAGTGTGCAGGTGGCCAAAGCATGTGAGGTGAGCGAGTGTGTGTGTGTGTGTGTGTGTGTGTGTGTGTGTGTGTGTGTGTGTGTGTGTGTGTGTGTATGTCCCATCTTTTTACATCATGCCTCAACCGATGTTTCTTTTTTCACCCTTGATCGTCATTAATGAAGAGTCGGGTGTTGTGGGGGGTCAACCAAAATCACAATCATTTTGGAAGTTGTTTGGACAGTTTGTGAACCAGTCGTTCGTCAAACCATATGGTTGTTTCAAAAACTCGATAAATATTTGGATCAATCAATTTGCGGAGGCTAGAACTTCATATATACACATATCTCAGGAAGAGTTTTCCTCTTGGATGGTTTTCTGAGGATTGAATGTCTTCCTCTGGTTGGCCTTTATTCCAGATGGCTAAGAAGACACCATCCTTCTCTTGGCTACACAGTGATTTACAGCAAAGTAGTACTATGGCAACGAGTGACTCCATGAACAACAGTGTTCTAATCATGTTTTGGTAAAAAAAAGAAAGAAGATAAAATGAATGGATTAATTATTTCAAGTTTGTTTAATAGCGGCAGGGAAGGAAGAGGACACGGCGGAGTCAAGGCTGTGTGTGTGTTTGTGGGAATGAGTGTGTGCGTTGTTGTTTGTGTGTGTGGGGGGGTCGTTAAGCTTAAATGGTGTGCAAGGGCAGATCGCACACACTGTGTACACCAACACACAACATGGGGGGGGGGGGAACAAAACTGTTAAACAAATGTTGAATTGTGTTATTACAGGAATATATCATATTTATATATACATATTTATATACAGACATATAAATATATATATATATGTATATAGCTTGGATCTTTTTTGCACTGCATGAAGTTCACTGGTATGCATGGAGTTATGTATTGTATGTTTTTGTTTTGTTTTCTCGTTGACTTTTGCCCCCCAAAGAGCTGGTCTTGCACTCGTTGGTCAGCTGGTCCACTTCTTGAACCAAGACCAGAACCGTCTCACAACCCTGCTCCCCCTCCTCTAGAGTCTGCCTTACCCCCACTTCGCCATCTGAATATGGTGTCCTTTGCCCCCCCCAGCCATTCCAATGGGTGAAAGGGACCTCTTCGTCATGTGTGACGTCCCCCACAAAATGAACTCACAAAAAAAGAGTCCAGAGTTAGCTCGCATGATGCATCAATGAAAAGAGTACGTCTTGATTCTACCTATGTGTGTGTTTGTGTGTTTTACTTTTGTGTGTCGTCTATGAAGTGATACAATGAAACCTTGATCTCCGGTTACGTTTGAACTCAGATGAAAGTGTGTGTGTGTGTGTGTGTGTGTGTGTGTGTGTGTGTGTGTGTGTGTGTGTGTGATTGTGTGTGTTTATTCATCTGTGTATGACAGAGTCAGAGAGCTAAAATGATCCATCGCCTGTCCATTGGAAAACAATATTCCAGTCTCTTTCTTCCAGGAGGTCAGGGCAAGGTTCTGGGGGGGGCTGGGGGTTGGGAGGGGGTGTCTCGGCAGAGTCAAGCAGTCTGGCCTCGTGTCGCAGTGGCCCGCGGACGAGCGCGTCTTCAAAGTAATGTCCTGCACGGCTGTGGTTGCACGTGGTCTGGCCGCCCTGGGACATGTGGACAGGTCGTTTGGTCAGTTAGGTGGGTGGCTTTATAGGTCGGTGGAACGGTCGTTAGGGGGAGGGGCAGGATGGGGAGGCGGGGGGCGGGTGGTGGCGGTGTCTTTTTGTTATCGTCCCGGCGGTCCGATCACAAGAGCTCGTACTGCCGCAGGTGCATGCGCTGGATGATGTCCCGGCAGTCGCTGAAGACGCGGCGGATGTTCTCCGTGTCCACGGCGCACGTGAAGTGGGGGTAGCAGTAGTGGCGGCCGTCCCCGCTCGCCGTGCTGATCCTCTGCAGGGGGGCACAGAGGGCGGGGGTTAAGTTAGCGCTTCGTCCTGCTTTGAGGACCAGATATATTGAAAAGGGAACAGGAAAAAATGCAACTACGACCGGAATTTTACATCGCCTGAGTACTTCAGAAGAGTGGAGAAATATCCCTGAAATTGTATTGCTTTTACGGAGCAAGGCACACAGAGTGCAAAGGAGGCGGGCTGTAGATTCCTCTTCCTTCGTATAAGACCCAAGTCTATTTTAGACGCGAAACCTTCTAAAACATTATTTCCCGTCCGTCCTGACACGGCCGTGTGTTTTGGGCATGAGGAATGCATTTAGTTATTAATTTGTTGTTAAACACATATAAGCCGCCATTATGTGAATGCATTGAATTTCCAAGGAAGTTCATGGGAATAACTCTTTTTAAAGAGCGGTCAAGTACAGGAGTTGAATTAGGCTGGATCCAATCTTCGATTGCTCTTTTGTTGACTGGGTTGAGCAAATCAAAACAAGGTAAGGTAAAGCAAGGTAAAAGGCTGAGGTTTAGCGTTAAGGGGTCGGTTTCGGGTTTGGGGATAGGATGAGGGTTAGGGTTTTAACATTGTATTTAAAAATGGCTCGTACCAGAAATTCGTCCCGGATGAAGTACTTTGCTCTTGTTACGCGAGGATCCTCTCCTTGTTCTGGAATTGCTGTTGAGAGTACAGACCATTAGTACTTCATTACTGTACGTCTTGTAGTGCAGATCAACTACTGTATTAACATTGACTTGCTGTTGCTCAAGTCTGTAAGATTCCATTCAAACAGAACAGACTGAAGCCAGACTGAAGCCAGAGTACCATCAGAAGACGAAGAAGAAGAAGAAGAAGAAGACGAAGACGAAGACGAAGACGAAGACGAAGACGAAGAAGAAGAAGAAGAAGAAGAAGAAGAAGAAGAAGAAGAAGAAGAAGAAGAAGAAGAAGAAGAAATAGAAGAAGGATGATAAGAAGAAGATGAGGAAGAAGAATAACAAAAGAAAAATAAATTACCATCATCCGGTGTAGTGTAGCGTTCAAACTCAAAGAAATAATCTTCGATTTTTGATTTCCCTGCTAGAACCTTCTCTGCTAGCAGATCCTGTTTGTTCAAGAAGAGGATAACTGAAATGGTCCGTAGCCACCTGGGAAGAGAGCAAAGACAACATTTATAAATTCGATGACCCCAAGCATATGGTCCATCTACTGTCCCTGAACCTTGTATAAATAAGGAATGTTCTACTACAGCCTATACATGGATGTAGCTTTACTGAATAATAATATTTAGACGGTGTTATCTGGAAAATCTTTGGGCTTTTTATTCTGATTCGCACATTTTTATACTTTTCAAAAGCAAATTGTATTTCTAACCATGCATAACATCATGAATAAAAGACGTGTTTGTACTTTTTATTTGACCCATTTATATAGTCTGGCAAAACATAACCACTGAACAAAAACATTTTCAACGATGATAGGATCCGCGTGTGATGATGTCACTCCAGGAAGCGGGAGGACTTGTCTTCTAAACGACTTACCTATTGTTCCAGATGTTCTTGAAGAGATTGAGGGCCTCTTGCAGCCTGTTTGTATGATTGTCTTCTCTGATCACCATGTTGTAACTGCTACTGGCCACCACAAAGATAATGGCCGTCACATCTGTTTCTCACAGACACGCCGACAAACACAGACACGCACACACACACAGACACGCACAAGGAAATATTTTATAACCCCCATTGCGAGTGATGGCCTGGCCTTAACATTTACTCTTTAGAAGAAATGAGAAGGTGAATGTTGATGTATCGATATAAACATCAGCTGGGGTGGTCCGGGGCCAACTAGGCCTTACCGTTAAAACACTGGATCCATTTTCGGCGCTCATCCCTCTGTCCTCCCACGTCAAACATGCTGTTGAGCGGAAAACAGGTTGCAACAAATAAAGTGACAGCACTAGACACAATAGAGAATCCGTCATTCATTTAACAACATAATGAACATCTCACCTACGATTAATTGCAAAAAACACATCTTCTAACGAATGACATGACCTTCATTCTTACATATTTTTGAAGAGAGCTACAATTCATTAAGATATCCATACACATCTCAGTATGGGAAGAACAAATTCATTATCTATAGTCATCTGTGTTCCAGCTCATCACACCCTACGTCCCGCCAAAAAGCATTGCTAAATCAAAACATAAGTCAAGACGAGAACCCACTGGAAGTTGACTTTGTCTATTTGGAAGGTTGTCTCGAAGATCCCAGACGTCAGCACTCTGCATCTCAGTAAGTCCTGAAGGAGAAGGAGAGAAATGGGGGTCTTGAGAGTTGAACGATGCAAACACTATGGTGGATTCACAACATGAGGCTACATGTTAAAAAATGAGGAATCAAGCAATATTTATCATACAAATAAATGAATAAATGATGAGAGCTAAAGGAAGAGGATTATATCATTATTGACTTCAGAAATGTGGCATTCTGTGCAGCTACATAACATAAGCTTCTACAATGTGTGTGTGTGTGTGTGTGTGTGTGTGTGTGTGTGTGTGTGTGTGTGTGTGTGTGTATGTGTATGTGTATGTGTGTGTGTGTGTGTGTGTGTGTGTGTGTGTGTGTGTGTGTGTGTGTGTGTGTGTGTGTGTGTGTGTGTGTGTGTGTGTGTGTGTGTCTGTGTGTAGTTGTTTTGTTTGTTTGTTTGTGTATTAGGTATGCACCGAATATTCGGCCACCGTTCGGTCGAAAATGGCCCAAAACATAATGTTCGGTTTCAGCCGAAGGAGTAAAAAGGCCAAACATAATACACCGAACATTTTTAATAAAAAAATAAATAAAAAAATTTACTCATTTATTTAAAGGTACATTGTTCTTAAATTCTTGCTATAATGTCTGCTGGAATGTTAGAAAAACGTTCAGTATTAAATAAATATTTGGTATCAAATTTGTAATTGATTTTTTTTATAGAAAAGCAAGACAAAAAAGTTTATAAAGGACATTTAATTGTTTGATTTATGCAATGGTGAAAAATTAAAGCAAAATGAATGAAAAACATTAAAAGCCACATTCGGTATTCGGTTTCGGCCTTCGGCCAACTGTTTCAGTATATTCGGTTTCGGTTTCGGCCAAGAATTTTCATTTCGGTGCATCCCTATTGTGTATGTTTGTGTCTGTAGATATCTTACCTGATCACTTGGTGTATAATCACTTTGCCGGACGATATCGATTCGGTCTAAGAAGCTACAAAAGACAAAGACCAGAAGAAAAGGTTACAGAATATCATGGCAAACAACGATGAACATTTGCAGCTATACATTTTCCAGATCTATTTTTTTTAACTTCAATGCTACTTTGTGAGTTAACCATACAGTATACTCCACATACAATACAAATTAGTCATAGATACTTAAAACCTGTAGCACAATAGTAGCTAAAATGTTGTCAAACCCCCATTGAAACAACCAAACAAAACAATGTTCTTTTTTTGCCCCTTCATCTCAAGCTTTCCTATAAAACGTTGAATAAAGGTAAAATATTGGTAAAGTTTTAAGCAACAGAGAGCCAGATGATGTAAAGAAAACAAATACACCATTACCTGGACAGAAAATAATTATTGTTCAATAATTGTAAACAGGACAAAAATATTTCCCGCTTTTGGTTGTCATCTTTAAATTGGACGTCGTCTATGAGTTAATTATTCACTGTGAAAGTCCAACAGTTGTGATGTGTACGTCTATAACTGCCTACTTTATAATACACTGATTAATTTTCATTTGAAAATGATCAAAAAGTTATAACCCAAATGCACACACACAATCACAAATAGACAGTTACAATGCAGTCAAAAGAAACTGAGCAAGATAAAGATGTAAAAACAAGAACGTGTTCCTTGAAAGGCCAGCAGAGGGCATGTGCTCAGCTGAGCGCTGGGAGGAGAGCAGTCTGAGTCACCAGCAGGCAGATTGCTCTGTCAACCCAGAGCAGGCTAGTCAATGAAGCTGCTGTAGTAGTTTATGCGCTATGACGAGGAGGTGTGTGTGTCAGTGTGTGTGTGTGTGTGTGTGTGTGTGTGTGTGTGTGTGTGTGTGTTTCCTTTTTAATAATAATGATAACAACAATGATCATATATTTTATTCTATTAAAAACAAGCATGTAGTTAAGAGATCTCAACATACGATGGCTGAATAAGACTAAATAAACCTTTCATCTTAAAAAGCACAAAGAGCTTATATGGTTTTAAAATCACAGTTTGTGCCCATGTTAAGATGAGGTGCACTGGTATGTGTGTGTGTGTGTGTGTGTGTGTGTGTGTGTGTGTGTGTGTGTGTGTGTGTGTGTGTGTGTGTGTGTGTGTGTGTGTGTGTGTGTGTGTGTGTGTGTGTGTGTATGTGTTTGTATGCGTGTCTGTGTGTGTGCTGCACTATATTCAGTATGCTGCATAATACCTACTTGTGCAAGCTCTATAGCGCATGCTTTGCAAGCACAATGACATTCACCACAAATCAATTATTGAAAATCTTGTAAATCTAGTAAAACGTTTAAAAACAAGGAACGGAACGAGGGAACAAGAATTATTTTGAATTGTTCCCACTTAAACAAGAAAAACCTTCCTTACTTTGCTTTCAGTGTGTTTCAAAGCATCAAAAGCTATTGTCCTGAACTATGAGAGTGACCGACGGTATTAACGGATATCTGGGAGCTAATTGTCCCTGAGAAATGTGCTGCGAGAGAGGGGCAGAGTACTGCTCTGGTCCCAGTATCTGCAGCCTTCCTGCAGTGTGCGTGCCCTTCCGTGGTACGCTCCAACACGCACCCTGTGTGGAGGCCCTCCATCGCTGCACTCCCACACGGACCCTGTATGCAGACTCTCTTATGGTACACCCTAACACAGACCCCGTGTGAAGGCCCTCCATCGCTGCACTCCCACACGGACCCTGTATGCAGACTCTCTTATGGTACACCCTAACACAGACCCCGTGTGGAGGCCCTCCATCGCTGCACTCCCACACGGACCCTGTATGCAGACTCTCTTATGGTACACCCTAACACAGACCCCGTGTGGAGGCCCTCCATCGCTGCACTCCCACACGGACCCTGTATGCAGACTCTCTTATGGTACACCCTAACACAGACCCCGTGTGGAGGCCCTCCATCGCTGCACTCCCACACGGACCCTGTGTGCGGGCTCTTACGGTACTGTCCAACACGGATCCCGTGTGCGGGCCCCCCATCGCTACACTCCCACAGGGACCCGGTGTGAGGGCCCTCCTGCGGTACCCTCCCAGGGGGCACTACAACAGGGACCCGTATGCGGGCCCTTCTGTGGTACACTCCCACACGGACCCCGTGTGAGGGCCCTTTGGCCTGGACAGCTGGCTTGATGGTGCCGGCACTCTTTTTCTCACACACATCGTTTAGTCACTCACCGACACACACTAGCGTGCACGCCTGCACACGCAGACTTAAAATACACAGTGGTTTGGAAACATTCAAACCAGTTGTCCTGTCCTTTCAGATACAAACGGCCCCATAGCGTCAGAACAACAGCAGAGTTTCCACATTGACATGGGAACGAGGAAGGAGTTAAACAAAGGCGTTAGTTGGGGGAGCCATGTTTGTCGGTGCGACTCCAGTCCAGCGCCTCAGTACAGGCTCGAGCGCAGCCGCTCTGCTGCTGTGGTTCAGACTCTTCCCTTCGGTGCAAACATGCACCAAAGCGAAGAAATTATGTTATTTTATTATTATTGTCAATGTCCAAGCCACCTAATTAGTGTCCAGCAAAATCAGTAAGCCACACTAAGTGACAATTCACTTGTAACCGCTTAAGCTGCTAATGCTAACGACGACGATCCAAATCCATCCTAAAAAGGATTTGCTCATCGCCGCTGTGCTGGTAATCTCCCGCTTCGCATCATTACTCACTAGCCTACCCCGTTTCTGACTAATTGCGTCTGCCTTTTGTTTCGGTACAGTTGCCGGGGAAAGATGCAGGCCGGTCTAGCAGCTGCCTCTTGGGGGAGCGGAGGTATGCCGCCCCCTCTGAGACGACCAGGAATGTGGCAGGTAGGGGTGAAATGTGACAGGGGGGTTGCAGGAAGCCAGCGGCGAACACAGGAGGAAGAGGGGGAGCAAAGCCCTGGTCGAAAGACCCACTGGACGGACCAGAGACAGATTTAGACAGAGGAGAAGAGAATGTCACGAAAATAATGTAAAAAGAGGAGAAAACAAAGGGAGAGGCATAGAGAAGATTTGAGGCAGAAATAAATACAGACAAACAACTTTGGGAAGCATCAATGCCTTTTTTTGCTGTGCCAAAGTAAGTCTACCCAAGTAGGCTGGGTGGCTAAGCTAAGCCTAACTAAGATACACTATTGACTATTCTACCCAATCGCAATGCTACCGCATGCTCACCATGCGCGCAGACGCACACACACACAAACACACGGTTAGCTTGTTAGACATCAAATGCCCTATCTGTACTCTTCCTTGCTTAAACACAGCGTGTGAAACCATTTCCAAAATCACAGAAATATACTGATTTAAAAAACAGAGTGATTTTGAATTGGGCATATAACGTGAGGGAGCGGTGTATAATAGGTGACATGGCTGCTACCCCAGGGAGCAGAATACAGCTCAGCCTGTGTTTATCTTCAGCTCTGGTCGGAGGCACCGACAGACCAGAGCACAAATACACTGCTCAATTTTTAGCCACTTCTTCCTATTAATAGCAGAGGTGCCAATAATAACCGTGACTACCGAGTTGAACCAAAGAAATGGCTGGCCCAGTAACGGAACACACAGGACTGTCAAGCATTGCAGGGCAGGGTTATTCTGAGGTAGCAAAGGGCTTGATTCAAAACCTCAAAATACATGCGGAGCACTCCACTGGTTGTTAAAAATAGCCTAGTATTTATTTAAAGGGTATATACCCTGTCCTTTTAATGTTTTTTTTTTTTTAGGATAATTGTGTTGCGTTTAACCATCTTTGAAGATTATTATAAGGATTGAAAGGGTAAGTTTGGGCAATAAAAAGTTAACTATGGTTACACACACACACACACACACACACACACACACACACACACACACACACACACACACACACACACACACACACACACACACACAAATACTATTTGCTAAACACAAAACTAAATCTATAATAGTTATATAGATAATCCAATGGAGCAGTTTGAGATTGGCAAAATTAATTGCCAATCAAAACATTTTTAAGAAACTTTCCACGTACTTCAATAAAAGAAAATATATATAAATACAACATCCCTGTATTCATGGCTAAAGTATGGAAGCACTTCAACTTGTAGCTCACGCTGAAAATATCTGTTGTGTTCCCATATCAAGCAACACATTTCATTTTGCTCTCTAAAAACAAAACTGTAAACAACCGATGACACACTGCCCCACCAACCTCTACAACAACAACAAACACTCTGAATATTGTGCGAGCCAATCCGTAAGATGTTATGTTTTAGTTACAGAAAGAAATTCCCCCTCTCCAAGCGATCTGATCAGGATCCAGCCCACTAGAAGGGGCTTGGGTGTCGCTGAAAGCCCTGTGTGCCGACAAAGCAGTTCAAACTCATATGGATGCTGCCCTCCTGTTACAGCCTTGCAGGCCCATTGAAACTGAGGACAGGCTGGTAGATATCCACAACAATGCAATACAATAAAAATACTAATGTCTTTATAGGTTTGTAGAGTATTTTAGATGTTATGATTGTTGAATTATTATTTTAACAGTTTGTTTATTAAATAACCCAATTGGATTTTTTTTTTTGAATTTTTACAGTTTTAAGCTTATCGATTTGTTGCAAAAAACTGGCAACTGGAGCTGCAGTTTGCTATAACAAACTATGTCATATTTACTGAACGAGTTTAAATAATTTTAAAACTTGTTTTATAAATAATTGCCGAAGACACTTTACATAATAAAGCAAGTGACAACTTTAACCAGATTCATTTGACTACTTAAATAACTAATGTGGTAAACTTTGTGCCTTAAAAATTTCTTTCTCCTTAAGTGTTTAAGTAATTTCCTCAGTGTGAGAAATACATACAAACCCGCAAAAAAACACCCAAAACATCTGCACCTCTTTGTACAGAATCCAAGCGGCTCCACTGATCAACTAGCGACACTAACTCATGTCCCCCCCACACACACACACACACACACACACACATATACACACACACACACACACACACACACACACACACACACACACACACACACACACACACACACACACACACACACACACACACACACACACACACAAACACACACACACACAAACACACTCACGGCCGCGCGATTATGGCCCTCAAAGAAAAGTCTGAATACGTGACAATTATTTCCCATCTGGCTTGTTTTGTTTGAATTGAAGATCAACATTTGCTTTTGCTTATTATTATCTGTCTTTATTGTACTTCTTTTGCATCAAATTGTACTTATTGTGTATCGTTCTAACTCATCTCATATTCTACTTTTTCTGTTAACGCAAGTCAAATTACTCAATCATAAAATATAGAAGTAAAAGTCCTCAACGAAAAAGTTACGTTTCTTTAAACTGAATTAGAAAATTATTAAATTTATTTTCACAGTTCTTATGGTTAAACAACGGCAGCACTATTTTGGAATTGTTTTAATTGTCGAAAAAATAAATAAATCCTACAATCCCGAAAGATGTGAAAACAACCTAGATTCCTGTTTTTCTCACAGTAGAATCCGATGATCAAACCGGTTTAAAACAACAACAATAACAACATTCAACAGGGGTCACTGCCTCTATGTATGTAAATGTTTTCGCCTCGCAGTCCTACCAAGCCAACCCTTCACCAGCCGATCCTTGATCAAACACACAGGCCTGCACACAATACACATCCAGCAGCGATAGAGAGGGAGGGGGAGAGAGAGAGAGATACAGCGAGAGAGAGAGAGAGGGGGGGGGGATAGAGAGAGAGAGAGGGGAGGGAGAGAGAGAGAGAGGGGGGGGGATAGAGAGAGAGAGGGGAGGGAGAGAAAGAGATACAGCGAGAGATACAGCGAGAGAGAGAGAGAGAGAGAGAGAGAGAGAGAGAGAGAGAGAGAGAGAGAGAGAGAGAGAGAGAGAGAGAGAGAGAGAGGAAAAGAAAAGAGAGAGGAGGCTGTGTCTGACATTACAGCGCTGCTCCAAAAATAGCTCCCTGGCGCCCTGGCCTCCAGCTTGGTTGTCATGGCGACAGAACCACAGGCGCTATAAATAGACAATCAGCTCCAAATCTTGTGTGACTGGAGTGAGGCCAGAGAGAGGGAGAGACAGACAGAGAAAGACTGAAAGAACAGAAGAATGATAGGGAGGGAGGGAGGGAGGTAAGGAGGGAAGGAGGGAGGGAGGGAGGAAGGGAGGGGGTTGGAGGGGAGGGGGGAGGGGGGAGGGAGGGTTAGGAAGAGAGGGAATAGAAATACAGTGAATAGAGTAGGCAGGATGGTGGACAGGAGTAAGAACGAAAGAAACAAAGAAAGACCGAACGTGCAAAATCTAAACGAGTGAAAGACAGAACGAGAGAAGGAGTTGGCATATTTTCATTGAGGCCAATATACTTTTAGTGAGGAGATCTTTCTTGCTTGCAACTGTACATTTGCGGGGGGAATAATCAAGGTGTCCACTCAATCTGACCTGTGCTCACTTCCCCTCCACCCCAAAACCCATCTCCCTTTCTTTTCATCCCTTGGTATCCTTCTCATGCCTTCGCTCCCTCCCTCCAGAGCGATGAGTCAGAGACTCAGTCCCAGACATTTTCTGTATCTGCAGAAACGCCTGTACATCAAACACACACACAGACAGAGAGAGAGAGAGAGAGAGAGAGAGAGAGAGAGACAGACACAGACACACAGACATACAGACAGACAGAGATATAGATAGGTAGAGAGAGAAGTAAGAGTGAAAGAGAAATTGGCATAACTCGAAAGTAAGTGAAAAAATGGAGAAGTGAAGAAAAGTGTTGTGTGTTAGGGTGACTCTAGCTGAATAAACGTTGTATCATTCAATTAAAATCCCCTGCGACACAAATGAAAATACCCACACAGCAAAGTAAACAACAGTTATATATAGGTGCGTAGTCTAGTATCGAGGCTTACATTACAAGTTCAGTTGTAGGATTGAGGAACTAAAGTAGCCAACACGCTCCTTCCCAGATGAGAGGATAAACCAGTTTATAACAACGACCTTGCTCAACAAGGTCTCACTTTATAATAACACAGTCTTTTGTAACAACAAATGGAATTACCCAATAAATTCATCCCTGCTAATAACAAATAAGTATCAATGATGACAGGCAGGTAAAGGCCTGTCGCCATTGATACTTAATAATGGTGACATTTTGTGAGTCTCATTGAGCGATGAGGTGAAGGAGTGTGGACCTGTGTACAGTACTGCATGAGGCACCGCCCTAGGCCTGAATGGGCTCCCAACGGCACCAGAAACCTTACATTTAAATAAATCATCAGCAACCGATGGTTAGCGCTAGATCACGTAAGGTCAGCCCTGACCGATGTTCATATTCACTGTTCCTTGAAGCGTATATAAACTGTACACAACAATGGGGATGGCTTAAAGTAACACCAACCATGGCACATTGTTAAGACTCATTGGACAACATTTCAGAGAGAGGATTTGGCCTAAATGTGATTGGCTCAGCAACCCAACAAAGCTGCAGCGGAGCATGAAGATGAAATGTGATAGCTGGACCAATATATAAAATAAATACTGTTTTGTGCATTACAAAGTCCAGCGTTTCTGATTGCAATACTTATACTGGAACATGGCAATAGTTTTTACTTTTTATAGGTCAACAATAAACGTCAAACAACATTTCGCAACTGCAAATACTTAAAAAAAGCTTTTTCTAGTTTTGCTGTACTAGAAAGAGTTGTAGTAGAGGTCTGGAAAATTTGTTATAAGGCAATCATACGCAAAAATGAGCATGTTTTTCGGGTTTATGAAAACCGACGTGACAGGGCCTTCTCATGCCCAACTAACACATTTGTTGTCTCCAAACATCAGCGGGAAAAATAGCTACGCAGTTTGGACGTTTTCATGTCCACAGCTGAAGTCGGCCTCTCAGTGGAACATGACACGTCCACGCGTCACCAAGGACAAAAACATCCTCTGCAAACAGCCGTCAGCGGCCATAAAAAGGCACCAGGAAGTGCTATGTAAAACATCATCAGAAGTGAAGAGCAAACATGGCCGTGACGGAGCAGACCCACAGTCACGGCGCCTGCCTCTCGTCACATCACGACAGCACCATGCGATGAGCGCGTCAAACCCATCTCTACCCCGGCCCTCTTCACATCATAGTACGCAACCGATGATGGAAAAATGGGAGGTGGGGGGGAAAGCGGGACTTTCCCCTTGCTGATTCAAGATGACATGTTCAGCTAATGCTAACAACTCTTATCAATAATGCTAGTTATACATCCTCCTCCCACCCTTCCCCTCCCCAAATCGCTTGCTCATTCATTCTCCCTATGCAGCTTGCTTGGTTTAGAAATAGAACCTGCCCCCCCCCGCCCTATACACATACATCCCACCACTACCACCACCCCAACCCATCGCTCTGTTTCTCTGCTCTCCGTTTACATAAGCACAGAGAGAGAGAGAGAGAGAGAGAGAGAGAGAGAGAGAGAGAGAGAGAGAGAGAGAGAGAGAGAGAGAGAGAGAGAGAGAGAGAGAGAGAGAGAGAGAGAGAAGTGGGGGGTACTTCCGGACAGGCCGCCCAGCTCCAGCAGGATCTGACCCATAACACTGTAGCTGCTGGCTGGGTGAGCAGGGGAGGAGGTGAAAAGAAGAGGACAATAGGAGAGTGGGATGGAGAGAGAGAGAGAGAGAGAGAGAGAGAGAGAGAGAGAGAGAGAGAGAGAGAGAGAGAGAGAGAGAGAGAGAGAGAGAGAGAGAGAGAGGAGCGAAGTGTACAGTATTGAGGGTGAGGAAGGAGAGCCGAAGGAGAGGGAAAGAGGGAGGCTAGGGGACAAAGGGCTGACAGACCCCGCAACGCAGGGACAGATGTGAGGCCCTTTAGGACTGTATCATTGAAACACTTGAAGCGTGTGCTCACAACACATGCACGCGAGTGCACATAAAGCACTGGGGCACAGTGCACATGCAAAACCGTCGTAACCCATCCGTACGGGTGCTAAAACGGGCAAGAGCAGTACTACCGCAAGACTACCAGCCCCGGGATGGTAGACACCTGAGGGCCAGCCCCGCGAGGAGGACATCCCCGACCCAGATCCGCCTGCATCTGCATACAGGCAGGGTGGGGCCTGGTGTGGCACGGGGCAGTGTGCTTGAATACTATTTGTATTTATTATCTTTTATTTGCGAGTGCCGTGCTGAAGTATCATTATCTTCTTTTATTTGCAACTCATTTTCGAGCCTCACTTATTTCATTTTGACAATTGAGGCTAATTTAGACGTTAGACTGATGGACATTAGTGTAATCCCAAAATGCATCTTGCATTGAAATGATTAATATGTACTAGGTCACATATCAGTAACGATCAGAACTTTCAGTCACCCAATGTTGTCTGTTAGGCCTGCCAAGTTTAAATGTGAGGCCCCAGAAAGAACAGCTGTAGTATTTCTTGTTTGAGGTGCTACAAAGGGAAAGGCTGACATTGTTAAACAGGAGTTAAGGTGGGATATAATAATGAGGCCAATAAGGAAATTAACAATTTAACCCTTAGATAATTCAGGCTGTTGAGAGCCCTACTCTGTGTGCATCGGACACGGCTCGGACACAGCACACAAACAGCACAAAATTGCAGTTAGTATTGGGCCTATATGTTTTACAATTTGATCAACAATATACTGTATTTGGTATTATTTAATATATTGTATCTGACATAGACCGACAGAGCACACAGCTAAATGTAATATTGGCTCCATCATGACTGAAGAGATTTCGTCTTTACATCCTGCACGGATAGGCTCTCCCGTCTTTAGTCCAGTTGGGGTGGATCCACGCAATATAAACACACACACAAGCACAGTATGCATGCACATATGCTAGTTGCCGAGGATAAAAAACTCTAGCGAGCACAGCACACACTTTTTGCGCCCGATACAAAACCTTAATTTAAAGCTCTTGCGCACACACGTTGTACTTGTGCACACACGTTCTGCATGATAAAAGATCTCTTGGGGGGAGTGTGTTTATATATTGCAAAATATTTGGGCTTGGTAATTCTGTCGAGTAGAGTCACTGCACAGTGGGAGCGGTAGTCCTCTCATTGCGGAAATGAGAGGACCGTTCCGTACGACAGACTTCGGCCGCTACCTAAACCTTATTGTAATTATGAAAGAACTCCAGCAAGGAGGCCGCCCTCGATGTGACTGGTCAGTTACCGGTATTGATCAAGTAGAGCCGGTACCGGCACCTGACTCCGCGGTCGAGGGAGTCACCGTTTGCCACCCCCGTTTATAACAAGCCCATCAAACTTCTGATCAAATCTTTAATACATCAAAAATGTAATTTAATATACACTTTGTTCAGATATAAATCAAAGAATCAATGGAGAGTTGGGTGGACTTTTTGCATAAGAGGGCTGTAAAGAAAAGTGGTGGCGAACGATGGCTCCCTTAACCACAGGGTCCGATAACGACTGCAGGAATGGCTCATGGATGCACAGTCAGAATAAGATTTCTGCAACAGTCCTCCCATTTATGCATTCAGTGGGTAGTCTATTACATTATATACCTGCAGAGGGAATACACAATTACCAAGGAAAAATATTTGGCTTGGATAAGAAAAACTCACATTAACAACATATGAACAAAATTGATATCATCAAAATTAATAATTAAACTGTCCTCCGGTTATGATGACATGTCTAGCCTTGCTCTCCCCTATCACCTTGTTCACCCCCCCTCCTCCCGCAAAGAGTATTGCATCTTGTGTGCAGCAGTAGAGTTTTGTATCACACACAAGTAGAATGTTTGCGAGCAAGAGTTTTGTTTTTTGTGCAAGTAGTATTTGTGCTGGCAATTGTTTTGTGTTGTGCGTAACTATGTGTAACTATGTGTGCGAGCAAGAGTTTTGTATTGAAGGCAAATAGTATGTGTGGGAGTGCTTTATGTGCACGCACAAGCAAGTTTTGTGTATGTACCTGTGATTTATGTGTGTGCACTTGCATATTTTGCATGTACTTAAGTGCTTTATGTGGTTAGGGAAGACCCGCTCTCTCCGATTGTGTGTCTTCCTTTTTCACCCTTTCTCATGCCTGCAACCAGTATGTACCCAGTCTGTAACCAGGCTGTAACCAGCCTGTAAGCCCAGGAGGGTTGAGAGAAGAGGTAGACCATCCTAATCACATCGGAACAGAGTGCTAAACTATCACCCCCCCCCCCCCCCCCTGCTCCTCTCCCACACACACACACACACACACACACACACACACACACACACACACACACACACACACACACACACACACACACACACACACACACACACACACACACACACACACACACACACACACACACGCACACACACACACACACATGGTTACATGGCGGGTTATCTCTGCTCCAGGATTTGTAAAGTGATTAGCATTCCCCATTAATTTCCATACACATGAAACACACTTGCAATGGGTCGGTTATAAACAGCAGGGGACAACAGGGACAAATTGAAAAGGATCACCAAATAAAGAGCAGCCTCTGTCTGCTATTACATGCATAGGTCACAATTGGACGAGTAATGATCAACAGAGAGCAGCAGTCACAGACTCAGACTCTTGTAACACTCAGGGGAAAGTAGCAACTCTTATCTATAACGATAGCTACTAATGTGCCCAAAAGGGGGCAAACAGACTCCCGTTATCATGGTCAACTAGCATTGTACCTTCACAAACCCTAAATCATTTGACCTGTGTACATAAACCAGTGTCTAAAACACCCAAACAACCGATACGAAAGCTGAAGAGTGTGTGTGGGTGTGTGTGTGTGTGTGTGTACAGCCTACATTAACAAGATAGAAACTGAGTCACATGGAAAAATTGTGATTCTAATGTGCCTGCGAGAAGTGTATGTGTGACTGATCCCTAAAACCAACGCTTGTTTTCTTCATTCAGTTTGTGTGTGTGTGTTTAAAGATATACGTGTGTGTGTGTGTGTGTGTGTGTGTGTGTCTGTGTGTTGGTTAATGTTCATATTTATATGTATATATATATATATATATATATATATATGTGTGTGTTTGCATGTGTGCTTTTGTTTATATATATATATATATATAAATATGTGTGTATGTGTGTGTTTTTATATATATATATACAGTATATATACAGTATATATATATATATATATATATATATATATATATATATATATACACGTGTGTGTGCTTGTTTCTGTGAGCGTGTGCGTGTCAGCTCGTCTATTGGTGTGTGTACGTGTGACTTACTACTGTGCACAGTCGATGAGCTGGTACTCGTTGGATCTCTCCCAGCAGGCACGGACCCCGTGGTCCTCCCAGAGGA
This sequence comes from Gadus macrocephalus, assembly GCF_031168955.1. Lineage (NCBI taxonomy): Eukaryota > Metazoa > Chordata > Actinopteri > Gadiformes > Gadidae > Gadus > Gadus macrocephalus. The sequence goes on from NC_082394.1 coordinate 13,057,852, forward strand.
TCCGGGTGTGTTCGTAGAACTCCTGGAGGGAGAAATCACAGAGACTTTGGGATCAACTTCCAATCCCATGCTCACGGGAAAACAAGCGTTGAAACGGAATACACCAGAAGAACGCCCCGCAGGCTGAGGGAGCTCACACACCTTATAAGCAACATGGTATGTTGCCAATGGAAAGGATTAAATATTGGTGGTCCACACTCCTCGGGGGAATACACCTCAATTTCTGACAGTACCTCACTACTGTTGTGCATTCAAGTAGCAATAATCCCAGATGATCAAATCAGCATGTGATTCCAAAGCCAATCATTGATTAAGCTAATTGATCAAAGGACAACGTGAAACCGAGTTACACAATTACCCAGTCCATTCACTGCCTCCAAGTGAATCCTAATCCTGTCAAGAAAAGTAACAATAATGTAATCCTGTAAAAAACAATAGCATTAGATCTTGTGGCACCAGTTAAGTATACCATAATTAACATAGTCATGGGGTGATGATGTCAATACAGCTGGTAGAGTGAATTTAATTGACAGTTCAGATCAGATCAAATTAGAAAAAAAATGTCATCCATCAAATCTCATATCAACCAATCTGAACCGCATTTTGTCATCATTACCAGATCATCCAAGTGTGGTAACTATATAAGTGGACAGCACCTACCTACACACTAGTGGTGTGTTTGATCAGGCGACTTTATGGCTGGATGATACAGATCAATTCCTAACAGCCCTCTTATGTTAACAGAGTTGCACCAAAAATTACAGTTCAGTCTCAGTTCCCACCCACTTTATATCCGTATCAAAAAATTTACCCGTGTTGTAAATTGAGTGAGTTTCACACACAGCCCAATCAAATGGTGTCAACAGACGTTTAGCCCTGGGCAAAATAATATTTTAGCTTGGAAATATGTCATACAGCAGGGGAAGTAAGATGAGATCATAGTTCCACTGAATGCCATTTATTAATAAATAAATCAAATACAACAACATCCAAACTAAGGGAACCGAGCTGTGCTGCAGGTGTTCATGGTTCATGACGACACCAGTCCAGCCGAAAGACTTGTATTGACGACATTGTCAGTATTACCCTCTACTGCGTCACATATACGGACGCAACCACTCTATATTAGCCCAGAGTTAGATACGGGCAACAGGCAGGGTTGTTATGGAAGTTTCTGTGTGTGTGTGTGTGTGTGTGTGTGTGTGTGTGTGTGTGTGTGTTTGTGTGTGTGTGTGTGTGTGTTTGAGTGTGTCTGTGTGTGTGTGTGCGTGTGTGTGTATGTGTGCGTGTCTGTGTGTGTGTGTGTGTGTGTGTGTGTGTGTGTGTGTGTGTGTGTGTGTGTGTGTGTGTGTGTGTGTGTGTGTGTGTGTGTGTGTGTGTGTGGTCGTGTGGGTGTGTTTGTGTGCGTGCGTGAGTGCGTGCATGCATGCGTGCGTGAGTGTGTGGTGGATGAGGAGGGGAGAGTTGTTATTAATGTAGTGGTGTTGATGGTGGCCATAGGTGGGGTCGAGGGAGCGGGAAGGGGTAGGGGAACCGGAGGGGGTGGGGGAGGGGGCGGTTCACACTGGAGTCTGCCGTCTGCAGTTTGGAGACGAGAGGATCTTTTTTGGAGTGGTCTATTGAGAGAGGAGCAGCAGATGAGCGGACCCTGATAGAGACGGGAAACAGAGGAGCGGTTCATTGAGTTCACCAGAGAAACGCAGAGCTTTGTACTGACACAAGGCTTGGCTGTCACTACTCTGGCCAATCGCTTCCCTTTGGTCTCCACTTGGTCCCACAGAATGCGTTTATAGACACAAATAACCCATTGTCGACCGTAAAGCTCAAGCCATGTAAAAACTAATATACTGTATACTCTGCATAGGGTTGTGTTTTTTTCTCTTATTTTAAAGAGCATGCCTTTGCCATGAGTGTCTTGCTACTGCACACATACCGCGTTATTTAAAGTTTGGCAAACCGGTCTTACTCCATAAATAGGATGGTAGATAGATTAGTATTGCGAATGGAATCACGAAACAGCATTCTAAACTCAATCGTTTTTGTGTCCTTTAACAAGGAGGTACTTAGAAGTTGGAACAAATTATTTCATCTCTCATTTAGCTCCAAGTGTTTGTCAAAACAAAATGGTTTCATTACTACAACAAACACCAATATCCAAATTAACCTTCAAACAGGGTGTATATTCTTCCTTATGCATGACATTGCCATATAAGTCAGAGTTCGTAGGCCTGACATTATGGGATAGATCCTCAAACTACACGTGAAAAATTCCACAAAGGAAATTTGTTCATTTTGGAATTGTACTTTTTCTTCTACTACTTCTACTACTACTACTTCTACTCCTACTTCTACTACTACTCCTATTACTACTACAACTACAACTACTACTACCACTGCTTCGACAAAGAATAATAATAATAATAATGCTAGTACCATAACCAAATCAAATGTGGAACAAGGCACGACAGGGACAGTATTATTTGTATGCGTTTGACTCCCTTTCTATGGAAGGCAGACGGTGAACCAGTCCAACGGGTTTCCAGGGTGGCCTTTGGCCAGAGGCAGGGAGCAGGTAGAGAAACAACATTGGGAGATTTAAGCGAGGGCAAGGCAATCCAATAACAATCACAAAATACAGAATTAATTTGTTTGTTTAACTAATTATTAAGGCCTATCCACATGAAGGAAGCAGTCAATGGAAGATGTACATTTATGCTCCTGGGAATCTTTTTTTTAGCTCCACTACAGTTACCAACATTTGGCATGCTGGTATCTCTTTTGAAAACAATAGATTGCGTTTACAACAATGCAGCAAGTCGAAATAACCAATTTGACAAATGATCAAGTAATTATAAATAAAAAATATTTTCTTGAACCTTGATGACAACGAAAGAGGCCGAGACGGTGAAAGCATAAATCCAAGGTTCAGAATGAGACAGGCCTGCATATAGGAACTTGCCATGACGCAACAATGACAATATCAGGAGAGCCTTTTGCTTACACACAAAATACACATAGTATTCACACTGCAAACTTTACTAACCCACCAAAGGTTCCAAACAGAGAGAATAGCCCTTGAGACCAACAGACCAGGTAAAGATGCAATGTCAAAGACATACCACTTAGTATACTCCTTCTTTCTCTACGAAGCAACTATATACATCGCAGTAGTTTAGGATTATTTGGGGGCACACTGAAAGGCTAATAGGCCATATTGATTGGTAATATATGGCGATAAATCCTCAGTTATAGGACTGTGTCACGATATTTCGACACACTTTATTGTTTGCATGGAGGGTTCAGGATGGACATTTCATTCTATGGCATTCTATGACACTATGCATAAATGCAAAGCTTGTGTAAGGAAAAGCACCATCTAGAGCGAGGTAGCTAAAGAACAGTGCATGGCAGGAGTGGGACTGGAGTAGATGGCCTACTATTAACTGGAGATACTCAACAACAAGGCTGAATTTAAGTTGGACATTTGTCCTAGAGGCTTTATATACTCTAAAATGTAACACTGAAGAATTCAGACATTTAGAAGTGTACATTGCTTAGGGTAAAGACACAGTCTAGCAGACAATCTACTGCTACAAAAAATGATAAAACTCCACTCTAGTTGCAAGCAACTTTTGATAAAGGCCTTTTATGTGGTACACACCAAGTGAAGCTCGAGCCGCCCCGGCCAGCTATCGAACTTCAGATAGACACAGAGCATTGTATATATTGAGCACCAAAGGGATACTGTAAGGGTTTTCTCCTAAAAGACAACCTTTAATATAAAAAATGCAATCAATAAAAATGGAAAGCCTATCACCTACAAATGGCAACCTGTTCTATGTTTTTAGAACAATCTGATAGGAAGCAAGTAATGCAACTGAAGTTCTCTGTACTTATTTTTCTCAAAGTACGGAAATTAAATACACATGAAGTTTCATCCTCGTTGTCAGTCACATACATATCCCAATGTGAAAATGTCAACGTGTCCAGCTCCGCAACTGACATCCCTTTAGCCAAGCAGCTTTGAACTTATGTGGTTGAATTCAACTTAAAGCTGCTGTAGGTAAGAGTTGAGGGTTGTTTAGAAAAACAGCAGAAAGGAGCAGGAGGGAGCAAGGTTTCGAAAAAAGACCTCCCTCTAGGGCTGCTCGATTATGGAAAAAATCATAATCAAGATTATTTTGGTCAAGATTGAAATCACGATTATTCAAACGATTATTTTTTAGTTTGAAAACATGATGTACATGTATTCAGCATGCCCCTACCAAAAACACTTTCTAACTGAGAACTTTGAAATGTTGTCTTAAAGAAAATGTTCAAATCAAATGTAAAAAATAAAAAATCTATTTTATTAGTTTTGTGATCGTTTGACACTAAAATCGAAATCAAGATGGAAATTGGATTAATCGACCAGCCCTACCTCTCTCCCAACGTTTCTACGTTAGGAGGGAGTTTTCGATTCACGTACCTGTTGGGGAAAAATGATAAGCAGTGTTCGCATATTTGATTGACCAATCAGGGAAGAGAAGAAATGCGCCAGAAATAAAGCAAGAGCTGTGTAAAATCTAAATGGTCACATATAGAGGTAGGCACGCTGTCAAACAAAACAGATATTCACCTAAGAGAGCATTCACTCAATAATAGCTATAACAAAAGGCCATGGCATTACTTTTACGAATTACACTCAGATTATAGCTCTTACATCGTACCTACAGCACATTTAAATGTTTACAACCAAGACGACAAACATTCCAGAGTTCAATCTTTGTTTTTTCTTCCTGAGATAAAAGGAAAGGCCCCAGAGCAGGAAGGCTTTCTTTGGAACTGAGCCGCACAAATATCAAATACAATTATATAATATGGTTAAGAAATGCCCCTGACCATAAGGTCATTGGTTGGGCACATAAAGTAATCCTACAAATTAAATTCTTGAAATTCTTTCAGGAAGACATTCTACAGCATTTGGTAAGGATATGAACCAACATAAATGCTGCACAACTCATAACTTTAATACAAAGCAATAAAAACAAACTCCTATAAATTCAATTCATCAACCGATATAAAACCTATGCAAGTAACTTAAGATTGTTGTTCTGTACTGACTTCCTGGTGCGTGCCATTTAGTCATGGGGGAATGCCTCATGGGGGAATGCCTCCAAGTATCTATTGTTTCAACAGGAGAGGTCCCAGTGGAGCCATTTAGGGTCATTACACACAATCAACATTAATAGGTGGTGTGAATCTCTCAGGTGAGATCCCTGATTCAATCACTAACCTCCCAAGGGACACACCTCCTAATGTACTCCCCCCAGCCAGCCAACAAGCCAAAACGCTGTCCACAGCCACTGATTGGCAAACCTTAGTCCCCTGTTTCACCTCTAGAGTGCTATTCCATACTCTCCCATCTGATTCACCCAATGCCGTATTTAACCTAAATTAGCGGCCATTTCAAAAAGAACACAAGCACAGACAAAGGCTTCAAAGACTATTTCCTAGTCCTAACAGTGGGGTAATCCATATAAGGAAGACGGGCCTCCGCTAATGGGGAATATTACCTTGGTAACCTGACGGCTTTGTGGGACCTGCAGATGAGAGAACACAACAGGGTTTGTTGGGACAACATGGGGCCTAGCAAGACACGGGCAGATGCCAACCGCTGTTGCTGCTACGGTGCTTAAGGCTCCAAGGCCCTCACCAAAGAATGAAAGACAACAACACACGCCTGCTCCTCCAGTAGCCTTTTATCAGAAGAACGTTAGTTGGAAACTTACCGAGGGAAATTCGTAGTCCTTCCTGTTCATTAAATTTGTGAGGTATTTTATCCTGGACTGGTTTGCTGGACATGCTAACTGGCATGGCGGCATTAGTGTGCTCATGGCAGCCACGATTGTCTAGAAAGAGAAGAGAGAGCACCCCACTTCTTCAATTGCAGTTGCATGCATAGCTTCACTTGTGGATATTAAACTGTAGAAAGATTAACTTCAATTTAAAAAAGATGTCTGCTTGGCAACTCTGGTCCTTTGCAGTATGATACAGGCTATAGGCCAGGTTGTGCATTATGTTAACCTTTGTCATAAAACTTTTGTCCTATGATTTCCTGCAGAAGAAGAAATCGAAAGACTTACCTCAATAGCTTCTTTGATGTTGTTTTTAATGTCATTAATTTTCTGTTTTTTCTCTCTGTCAAGAACAAAAAGTTGTAGGTTAAGTATTTGCTGTTGAAATAAACAATGAAAAACAGTGTGCAGGTAGCCTTTTCTGAAGCAGCCAAGTTATTCAAAGTAATGTGCATAACACAAATATTACATTTTACCATTTGGGCTTTTGCTGACACAGAAAGGTTCTAGCTATAAATGTTTGTCATGCTGGGACACACTTTCACAATGACATCCTTGCCATGATTTATTCAGTGTTTTAATATTGACACATGTGCCATAATTCTCCTGTGTACAGGGAAATGTTTTGTTCCTCGGATGTGGGGTTAGAGTACTCCACATCTGAGTCAATCACTTATAATCAGGCTCTGTGAAAAACACTTAACTCTTTCAAACTCTGCCCACCTTCAAACTAAACTATTCCTCTCTCTTCCTCTTCCCTAGTCCACTCATTCATTCCACAGAGTATTGTGTAGAACACAACTCCACAGTGGGATCTCTGTATTTTTGTCTTTGGGACGTCTATTCTGCATGGCCCCATAAATGATGAGCATGTGATAACGATTGTACCCCAAAAAAACGATGAGGGAACGAATGAATAAACATGAAAATATAATGTGGTTTTGTTCATTACATATTGTTAGAGATGAGTTTTGAAAATGCATCATTAAAGCAACATCTGGGAATATTTTTTAGACATTATTCTGAAACTTCTGAGGCGAAATCTTTCTGAAAATATAGATAAAAGCCATTCCCTAAACTCATCCAAGCATTATCCTGGTTAATTCTTAATTGCCAAAATATGCTCTGAGAGATATTTTAAGGTTTCAAACAACTTTATAAATTATATAGTATATGATTAACATTATGGCCCTGATTACACAAATGAGTTATTCCTTTATTATATTTATTTATTTTAACATATAATAGTATTTTGTTATCTGTAACATAAACTTTTAAGCACTTTTAAGTACTACAATTTGTTTGAACTATACTGAAAGTACAAAAGATGTACTATAAACCCTTAGTAAAGTGTGTTGGTATTCATTGATTGACAAAGAGAAAAAAAATAAACCTTTGCTGTTCTCAAATGTTTCAGTAAATCAAATCAAAAAATGAAATACTTACTCTGCATTGAAGCCGTTTACGTGCAATATTCGCATCTGTTTGACTATCGTGCTCTTCCCAGATTCGCCAGCCCCTGGAGGAAGAGTAGAAAGCAGGAAATTAGTTCAAAATGGACCAAACTCCAGTCACAGCCCAGCAGCTGCAAACGCTGTCCAACATGGAAATCTGACAAAGACTAAAAATAAAAGACTAGATAGAAAGAAAATGATAAGATACTCAAATCGGTTGTCCCTCAACTAGGTTTATACCTGTATCAGGCCCAATCTACCCATCAAACAATGACCATTAGAGAGAGTTGGATACTAAATTAAAGTATGTTGAAATGTACAATATCCAACTTTCATGTTCTAAGGACGATATTCTCAAATCCTGGGTTAAATATATGATCAAGATTAGATATTCAACAAGTGGAACAGTTGACCTCATTTATATATATATAGATATGACCATTTAGCAATTTTTTTCGGTGAGTAAGCTGACAAAACCAAGCTAAACCAAACAGACAATAAAACAAGGAAAGTTGTAACCATCACACTCGTTCTTGTTTGTAAACCTTTGTGCATATGAAGTCTTTCAACATCAAGGCACGTAGTTTGATAAAGCAGAACGAAAGAGTGATGGTTTCAATATGAGTGTTCCTCCCAGTCTGAAAAGGCAAACAATCAGGCCGAAAGTCAGAAAATTGTCTATCCTGGTGAAGTAAAAAAACATTTGCACCAACCCAGATATTGACTGTCTTCATAGAATAGCCTTTATAAATCCTCATAACTGCCTTTAGAATTACCTTGTTTATTACATATTAGATAATAAAAACTTAAAAGAAGTCTAAGAGAAGCTCAAACTAATAATCTAATGACAAAAAACTATGTGAACCTCTTAAATTAACTCTTACATGACTACACAGACACTTCTCGCTACATATACATGTGTAGCATCTGAGCTGCAGGGATGTCAGACCATGTATTACCTTTCGGGGGACACACAGGTTCCGTAGGCTAGACCTATCTGATTTTCTAACATTAGTGCTCTTATTACGATACTGACCCTGGCCAATAGTTGGACATGTAAACATGTATGACAGATCCACAATTATTTATTTTTTAAACTTGTCAAATTACAAACAAGATGGGGGGGGGGGGGGGTCTGGTTTAGATACATTAGTAAACTGTGGCAGATTATTTCAAGATTGAATATCAAACATCACAGAAACCCACATCACACAGTAGCTTGACATTGACCCTGGGACATAGTCAATGGTAAGGAGATCGAAAGACTGTCGTTGTATTACATCTGTTATTAGTGGTGGTATAGGATTATTTCACTTTTGCACTCTTCCTCATGTTCTGCCACTATTGGGCTTTCTATTTTTCGTGTCACTTAAAAGACCACCATAAATTCCAGATTTACTGTCTTTATAATGTAAAATAATCAGAATCATCATAATAAAATAATTAAAGATACAAGTTGTTAATGACCATAATAATAGAGAGCATAGGAATGAATAAAGGCTAGATGTGGAAGGTGGAATTTAAATAACACTTTGAAATACAAACTTTGGCCAAAGCCTAGTATGAGTTAACAAGCAAAAAGCATGGGCTCATTAGTGTTGGTGACAACGTATCAAAACAGGTAATGTAAGGTTAGACCAGCCATTTGAATGAGCCATGACATCAGTTTTACGTGAATGCAATGTAAGCCCACAAAACAAATGGAAACAGTGGACAGACTGAACACGTATGATGATATTGTACAGAACTTACCTAACAGTAGCAGCCGGTGAGTTGCTCGGTATATCTGCTTGTCTTTTTGTAGCTGTTTCTCTATCTTTTTGTTGGCTTCCCTCTGTGCCTTCTCCTCATTTCGTTGGTCTTCGGTCTTGCTATTGCCGAGACACCCCATCTTCCCAAACCCCCCCAAAAAATACACCAATAGAGGTTTAATGGACTCTATCAACAACTCTAGATTCCTAAATCGGCCGGAGAGAGGAACACCTGTCTCAACAGGGGTGACATTTATTTCGCCAGATGCCAACTAAACCAGTGTAACCTGTGTGTGGGCCTAGTAGTGGATGAGAGGGAGTCCCCCGGTTGTGGAGACTACCGATTCAATGAGCGCTAATGTATCTCCAGCTAGCCTCCGCGCGAGCCGAGCACTGGCGCCAATGACGACACCCGCCCTCGCGCACGTTTGATTCCTCTCGTTTTCACTGTAATTCCGCAATGAAGTCATCCAGATGAACCACGTGAATACGAAGGTGGAAAAAGCTCCGCGGGGCGATGTACACGAAGGGTTTGGCGTCGGGGTTCCCACGACGTGTTTCTGCGAGGCTGAGATTCAACACTGACATTTTTTTTAGCAAACGTCTCCTAGGGAGCCCATCTTCGGCTCAACTCGCACCGCCGTTCAGTTCCAGTCCCTCTCGCGTCGATCCCAATGTTCAACCTTTCCAAATGTTCCGTTGCGACTGAGCAAGACAAGCCAAACACATGGGAGGGTTGGTGAAATTAAAAAATATGTATCCCGACTAAAATGTCGGCATGCGATGCATCAGGCAATTCTGATCTTCTTTCTATACCCACGACGTCTTTGGACCTGTCACATCGTAGCCATTCCGGAGTCACCTTTACCAAATAATCACTTTTTTAGTGCCCTGCTATCAATGTGTTCCCTCCGGTGCTGCTGTTGAGGTTTGACCAGACCCAAAAAGGCCCTACTCCGTCTTTTTCTTTTTTGGTTGTCGTTGTATTTTTGTATTGGTACTCCTCAGATCCGAAGGCTTCTCGGAAAGAACAAAGCTTGTGTTTTGGTTGTCCTTGAATATAATGTTATATCCCCCGGTCACTCATAGTCATGGAAATCCTCCGTAATGTTGGCGGTTCGCGCAGGTACAGCCTACTGTCAAGTCTCTCAGCGTTGTGTATTCCTTTTGAATTCGTATGGCAGGCTAGATATGGTTACATGTGTAGATATAGGAACATACCGCAGGTTACAATCCCTCATCCAACGATGACAGTTGTTTCACCCTGAAAAGGCCTGATCTACCCTTGAACAGATGTGAACACTGTCGTTTCTTTCTCCTATTTTTGTGGATTTTTTTCGCTTTTTCTTTGAGAATTGCACATTGAGAGAGATAGCGCTGGAGAGGTGGGGTGGGGCCAGCAGCTCTCACGGAACCCTGGGAACGAAGCAGGCTCCCGTCACGTGATCGCCGTGTCGCTGCCATATAGAAGTCAGAAGGCGCCCTCTTTGTAGGAAAAAAGTATCAGAAAATGATGCTCGAATAGTTAATATCTTGGTGATTGTATTGCAATGCTTATAAAAACGACATATTTGGGTTATAATTACGCTTATTGGGTCTGTTTGAAGCCCAAAGGTAGACAAATTGTGCACTGTTGCTATCATATCAGCAAACAGGTTTATACCTAATTTACCGACCAGAGACAGAGACATCATGATTGTTTGGTCTGCTGGCGGACCACTGGATAATGTAGTGTTCACTTCTGAATAACATTTCATAATAAACTGACTAACAATGTCAAAACGTTTCAAACCGTATCCACCATACTTGGATATATAGGCATGTATCCAGACGAAGTAGGCAAAATAGTTCAGCTTCTAATATTACCTTCTTATCTGTGTATTTTCGCTCTATGCTTACAATAGAGGATATGAACATCAAAGGGATGTTTATTTAAACTGGCAGGAGATTTTAAACAAGTTTAAGCAGCGTATCCTCTCAACCCAAAATCTTTAAACTTTTAATTACCATTAAATAAATTGGAACATCACTAATGATGCATTGCCATTTGTTGATGTTTAAATAATCACCAATACACACCACTGCCAAGCTTATAAGAGATATAAAACCATTTTCCCGATTTCTGGTTTATTAGAAAAACAACATGAAGCTGTGGTGTTCATGTGGTTAAGCAGGTATACATGTCACATAAATATGATAGTAAAGATGGTTCCTTGTATGTGATTGCATGCATCATGTAAGAATTATAATGCCCACAATCATAAGCACATCCCATATGTTTAGAGACATAGCGGGTAACACTGCAGCTTCCCAGGGTAAGGCAGCAACCGCACTCCCAAATAGGGTGCCTCTGGCCAAAATGCATGCAAGTTCCCTGAAGCACTCCGGTCCCCCAGAGACCTGGTGATTTGGTCCCTTGGGTGAAGCACTTTGGCTGCTGACTGAAGTCAGAGATGGGTTATAAGCAAGGGATAGTTCTAATTTTTCCCAAAACCCATAGTGGTCAACATTTGCAGTATCAGAAAGCTATCACTAAGCGTGATCATCGGCCTACTCCATCATTTATCCAAACGATTTTAGTAAATATGCACAAGTTAGTAAGGATACCATTCTTACATTATTATTATTATTACATGCTACTTAGACACAAGTCGGGACTGGATCAATGTTGGCTGGGTTGTCTGGGTCAGGGTGTATGATGTTTAAAGACCCGAAACACCCAATGACCCCAGGTTCCATCACTGATGATGTGTGTAAGTGCATCATGTATATTAAACCAGTGTAGGGTCCAGTCAATATGTATACTGCATGGGCTCAACAGCCAATTTCTGAATGCTGACCTGTGAGCCTTGTTCAGCAAGATGCCCAATATCTGAATTCACTTTAAGGCACTTTGAATAAAGGTGCTGCTTAATAACATACTGGTACATAAATATCACAAAATCGATACAGATAGTAGGCCTACAAAATAGAGGAGACACTCTCTGTCAGACGTCTTTCTGAGTTGAGTTTGAGATAATGCTTGATCTGCCCAATAGGAAACAGAAGGGCCCATTTAATCAATTACTGCATTTTTATGTACACACTTTTACTTATTAAGAGACACTAACGTACACAGTGAAATGTTTAGTCTCTGAATTGCATTGCCTGCTTGACAGTCATAACGCAGGTCTACAATATGTTATACTGATCCAGTCCTCTAGATGGTAGCATCACACCGTTCACAACTTCATGAATATGAAACTTTTATCACAGCGTAACTAGTTAACAAGAAAACCTTTTAATCACAACTCGAGCCGTCTAAAGATTATGTGAATCATAGTATTATTTTAATAATTACATTGCCTCTTTTTTGTTGGATGTTGGATAATGGATAAAAGACATTAACCGACGGGGCGTTATCCAAATGTACCATGTCCTGTCTGTTCATAGACTGGTTTACCTTCTAATTATGTCAAGTTTTTTTCTGCTAGTCTTGTCAGCGATTGTTTCGCTTTTTAATTTGAGAAGTATGTGTGTGTGTGGATATATTTGTCTGTGTGTGTTTATGTGTGTGTTTCGTTTAATTCGGCAAGTAGGGGTGTTATCAGTTACCAAGCAGACCCATGTCGGCTCGTCTCTATGACACTTCCTTCCGATCCTCCATGCATGTCAGGGATAACAGATTATATTCAGCAATAGAGAAAAGGTTAGTCCGTCTAATATGTTCAGTATGTGAAATTCAATAGAGTAAGTAGGCTACATTTGAAAACCTTTAGTCCAAAAAAGCTAAATATGTTCCTAGGGCCTACCTCCTTACTGATTGAGCCCCAAAACAGGAAGGAATAAAGTAAAAACAACAAATCACTATCGTATATAATTGTATCATATTCAAATGGACAACATATGTTCTGTATTAAATTGATTATAATGTCCGTTTATAAAGTGCAATTTGCATAGAATAAATAGGATGCTTCCGTTTCGGTCCTGTTGACCGAAATGACATCAGTGATGACATCATGGATGGTATAAAACACTAGCTGAAGAATCGGAAAATATCAGAGACCCCAGTCCACACACTGTGCTTTGGCTTGATCATCATGCGTGAAATTGTACATCTACAAATTGGACAATGCGGAAACCAGATTGGCTCAAAGGTAATAAATGACAAAATAATTCTCTATCAAAACTATCTTCAATAGTTAATAATAATATCAAAAAATGATAATCAATGCAATTGTCCTAATAAAACATGCATCTAATATTGAGCCTTTGAAATGACTCAAAAATAAATAGAAATTAGTATTCAATGTGTGCTACTTTTAAAGAAATCCTTTCGTATTTCTGTTGTCGTAGTGCCCCATTTCCAAAGAAAAACCAGCAGTTGTATGACATCCAAACGTTCAAATGTAACTAAATGTAATTATCTTCAAACAGATGTTTAAAGCATAATTAAAATATCAGAGCCGCATATCAGATACAGTACAATTATATCTTACAATCCCTACATGTTGAATTATTACATAATCGTATAATCTTTCAAATAGTGAATTAAAAAGGTCCCACCACTTTAGAGTTATTTCTTAATGTGGTATAGTGATTGGTGCATATCGTAACTTAATAACTTCTGTGTTACTTCTGGCAGTTGTCAGTGACAGGGTGTTCCTTGTGCTCTCTGGTAAAAGATAAGGGGCAATGCAAGGCTAACATGGGTGGGACTTTTTTATCACGTAAAACACAAAGCAAGGAAGAGAAAATAAGCAGAATAATATTAGAAATTATTTCCTGCTATATTTGGAAATCATTGGTCATACAGGACGAATTAAATTACAATATTGAGCGACACATGCATAAAAGTATATCTGACCAATAGAGGGCAGAAAGTAACCACTTTGATCCACAGGTATTGGATCTTGTAGGAAATTGTAGGTTTGCATCACTATTCATTCATACATACAGGTTTTTCATTGACCTGGGTGCTGCATTACAGATCCATTTGATTAGGAGTTAAAAAGCGAGCATATAGCTACTAAAGGTGAAACAGTGAATGGTTGGTGGAGGGTTTTGTGAGTGTACATCAGATTGTTATAGGCAATCTGATGTCATAACATCATAACATGTTCATAACAAGGTCATAACATGTACAAAAAGTAGTTATATAGGTTCTTGATTACACTTTTGTCGTATTCTTTTCGTGCATGAACGTATTTTGTTAAGTAAGCAGACACACTTATTAAAGTGCAAAGTTAGACATAAAAATCGATGTTGTTAGTTAACTGTATTGCTTTGTTGGTAATGTTTTTGTTGTACTTATAATTGCTTTCTTTTCTCCTTTTTCTTAGTTTTGGGAAGTGATCAGCGAGGAACATGGCCTTAACGCTACAGGCGTCTATGAAGGAGATAGCAACCTCCAACTTGAAAGGGTCAATGTGTACTTCAATGAGGCAAATGGTAAGAAAACTTGCAATTTCAGTTCCAAATCCAATTCAATGGAAGATAAGAATAAGAATATAAGGTTAAGACGATGGTACAATAATTTGTATTTATTTTGATTAAATACATTTCAATTGTATTCTTCATTTGATTGCACTGATTCCCCATATATTCCAGGTGGTAAATATGTGCCCAGGGCTTTGCTGATTGACCTGGAGCCCGGAACCATGGACAGTGTTAGAGGGAGCCGCATCGGCGCCCTCTTTAGGCCAGACAACTTCATCCATGGTGAAAATTAAACACTTTGTGCCATCCATGGTTGATCCATGATGCTAAATTACTTTTGATAGTATGAAACAATGTATGAACATCATATGTTTTGTTGTGTTGTTGTTGTGTGGCGGGTTTAAAAAGCCTTTCATTGATTGAAATTAATCATTTGATGCTCTTATTGTGATATTAAGACTTTTCTATCTGATGCTTCCTCCACTGAAGAACACTGAGCGATCCTTGCTCTCCACATGGTTCTGTGTTGTTTTCCAGGGAACTCCGGAGCCGGCAACAACTGGGCCAAGGGCCACTACACGGAGGGGGCTGAGCTGGTGGACCAGGTGATGGACCAGGTGAGGCATGAGAGCGAGAGCTGCGACTGCCTGCAGGGCTTCCAGTTCGTCCACTCCCTGGGTGGGGGCACCGGCTCCGGCATGGGCACCCTGCTCATCAACAAGATCCGCGAGGAGTACCCCGACCGTATCATGAACACCTTCAGCATCATGCCCTCGCCCAAGGTGTCCGACACGGTGGTGGAGCCCTACAACGCCACGCTCTCCGTGCACCAGCTCCTGGAGAACACGGACGAGACCTTCTGCATCGACAACGAGGCCCTCTACGACATCTGCTTCCGCTCCCTCAAGCTGACCACGCCCTCCTACGGCGACCTCAACCACCTGGTGTGCATGACCATGAGCGGGGTCACCACCTCCCTGAGGTTCCCCGGGCAGCTCAACGCCGACCTGAGGAAACTGGCCGTCAACATGGTGCCCTTCCCCCGCCTGCACTTCTTCATGCCGGGCTTCGCGCCGCTGACGGCCCGCGGCAGCCGCCAGTACAGCGCCCTCACCGTGCCAGAGCTCACCCAGCAGATGTTCGACCCGCGCAACATGATGACGGCCTGCGACCCAAGGAGGGGGCGCTATCTGACGGTGGCCGGCATGTTCCGGGGCCGGATGTCCACGCGGGAGGTGGACGAGCAGATGCTGAGCATGCAGCAGAAGAACAGCCACCACTTTGTGGACTGGATCCCGCATAACGTGAAGGTGGCCGTTTGCGACATCCCGCCCCGGGGCCTGAAGATGGCGGCCACCTTCATCGGCAACAACACGGCCATCCAGGAGGTGTTCCGGAGAGTGGGGGAGCAGTTCGCCCTCATGTTCCGACGCAAGGCCTTCCTCCACTGGTACACGGGGGAGGGCATGGACGAGATGGAGTTCACCGAGGCCGAGAGCAACCTCAACGACCTGGTGTCGGAGTACCAGCAGTACCAGGACGCCACCGCCGACCAGGGATTGGAGGAGGAGGAAGAGGCAGAGGAAGAGGCGGAGGTAGAGGCCCGGCCGCCGATGACAACCTCGACAAAGGCTCATGCGAAGGTTCAGTCTCGCACCGAATCGGTGAAGGAGCAGCGAGTGAGCGAAATAGTGATTGAAACCACGGAAAGTGATGAGGACCTGTGAAAGTCGTGTCAACGTTTATAGTGAATGTGATCGTCGAACCGTGCAGATTTACTCGTTGTTTTTTGTTTTGTGCGATTGCAAATAGACTTGACCTGGGAATGGTATTTTCGAATACTTTCGAAATATTTATATTGTATGCATGCTCATTAAGTTGTTCACTAATGCACGTTTGCGCAATGCTTTGGTGGTCACTCTTTTTTTAATCTAAATTCTAAAATCCTTCATGTTTGAATCAAGGTACCTTTGAATATAGTAAAATCCACAAATTGTCTTGCATTTTTATAATAAATGTATGTTTTATGTGTACATTTGATAGTTAGTCAACTTCAGAGATTATAACGAAGTTGTACAGAAATTAAATCAGTTTTAGCTTTGTCATGTTTTGTATTATAAGACTGCTATTGGAGTATTTCTTTAAATTTCGTGTTACATTTTTCCTTCATACTTGTTATGAGATAGATTCTACTAAATAAAATAATAATATAATCAAAGTAGACAACACTCGTAAGTAACTTATATTTCCTTTGTACACCAACAATGTATTTGGAATACACCAACAATGTATTTGGCATATTCACATATTCTATGGAAAACTCTTACACAAACTAAATTGAATCGATTCCCACAATTATGGCAGCATTGCATTGCACTCTTCATGGTAACTATGTAGAGCCCTCCTCCCTAAATCTGGCAGAGAGAGATTATACAATACCAAAGTTGCCCTGTCTGTACTCCATGATAAGCACTTGTGACGTGTCAATGTGTTTCCACAGTGCACCACCAAACTTGTCCTAACGAGGGGTTGGTGATGAGATATGGAGGATCTGGGTTACAATGAGATCAGCACATATAGCAATGGAATTTCAAGATGTCCCATCCGTCTTCAGTGAAGCAATACAACTGCATTGCTGTTTATTGTCGTTTAGTTTAGGCTAAGTCAAAACGATGTGTCATGCAGCAGATTCTAAATATGATCAATATAATATGGTAATATTATGCAGCGTTTTCTCCGTCTAACTCTCTCGTCCTTGAAATACGTGTGTGTGTGTGTGTGTGTGTGTGTGTGTGTGTGTGTGTGTGTGTGTGTGTGTGTGTGTGTGTGTGTGTGTGTGTGTGTGTGTGTGTGTGTGTGTGTGCGTGCGTGCGTGCGTGTGTGTGTGTGTGTGTGTGTGTGTGTGTGTGCGTGCGTGTGTGTGTGTGTGTGCGTGCGTGCGTGAGAGAGAGACGGGTCACTGTCCTAAACTTCTAAGCACATGATGCCTTCCAGCTTCAGCGCTATGTACCATGGGCAAGCCAGTACTATGTGCCTTCAATCAGAATGCGGCGGAAGTACGTAGCCTACAACTTCTCATGTGACCTTGCTGGAGTGGGCGGAGTGTAGCACCGCTCCTACTGCTTAGCTTTCGGCTAACTCGCCCAGTGTGTCCGTGCCTACCGGCTTTTCCACTCCTGACTCCAACTTCGCACCGGGTACCCGACCAACCCATAATCAGACATGAAGATCTGGACATCAGAACATATATTCAAGTAAGTAGATCCAGTTAGATATCCGCTTGTGTGCGCAATATGCGATTATATCATTTGATTCGCACTGAAGGCAGTCACATGTAGAATGACATTCCTCTCTGTTGAACAGGCAGTCGTTCTTGGTCCCCACTCAGCAAAAGCAGCTGCACAATACATTACACTGTTTACAGATAGAATGTAATATTTTAGAACGCCGCTAACGATAGACATTGGTCGAGACATTGCGGTGCGATTGCTTAACCGGTCAGCGCCTATTATGACGTGCCGGTGTCGTACATCATCCCGCTCAACCTTTCACCTAAATTTAGCCATGAAATTTAGACGCGATTGTTACTTGCGTCACGGCGTACTAGCATTCGTGTTATCTCCATGGCGACCATTCACAGTCTGTGACTTGCGCCATGCTGTCGTTGCTAATATCAAAATTGTAGTGTTATTCTCATGAATGAAATACACTATCATTCAACACGAGTTATTATATTACCCTTTCTTTCGGGCTTTTCAGAAATTACGAGCGTCACTGTGAATTCGCTAATACGCATGTAGAGATATCTGAATAATGTTTCCAAATAATTATTTTGCAAGATTAGACAAAATAAAATGTAGTAAATATCATTCGTGTCCTCTGCTTGCAGCCATCCTTGGGAGACGGTGACCAAGGCTGCCATGCAGAAGTACCCAAACCCCATGAACCCCAGTGTGATTGGAGTTGATGTCCTGGACAGATCCGTAGACAAGCAGGGATGCCTGCACAGTAAACGACTGCTTAGCACAGAGTGGGGCCTCCCCTCTATAGTAAAGTCTGTAAGTATCAAGGTTATAATTCTTGATTGTCGATTATTGATTGATGTGTTTCTAATAATAGCTAGATATGGTAGTACCGTAAAGACAAACACTCTATGAAAGTGGGACACAAGGGGTTAATTATAGCAAAGCTAGAGAAGCGTTTTTGTAGGCCTATATGCTGCTTATTTCGGAATCACTTTAGCTAATATAAAAGTAAAAAGTATAAAACTTAAATTCACCCTCTCTCTGGAAGTTAGGTGTTAAACGTTGTCACATCGTAATATTATAGTTTACAGAAAATAAGTTTGCGTTCAATTAAAGCCAATCACATGACAGCACAGCGTAGGTGTATTAGGCCGGGGAGACTAATGCGTTTGAACAAGGTTGACCTTGCTACTCAAGGTAAGGCTATTTTAGCAATGCTGCAGACCGAATGAGTCCATGACTCTGTCACAGCCCGTGCTGTACGACACTGGGGGTGCGGTTTATGTGTTTCTAGACCTCGTGTCATGTGATGTAACATTCCAACTCGTATTAGCCCCTCGCCAATAAGGGACGTCCCTGTTGTAACTTGCAATCGTGAGGCTGAGTGAGGAGTTGTGTGCCCCTACATAGGGGTGATCTTGTTACACACTCCTGGTCACATTGTTCATATTTGTCTCACAACATTCTAAAGAATATCGGGTTATAAAGTGAGTTATTGAAGTAGTCATACTTCTTAGTTTAATAGCTGAACTTGCTTATTTGTGTGTGCATTTTTTTATTGAGAGTGCTACTTTTGAACCGGCTGTAATCGTTGTACTCTATTTTATTTGTATGTTCTATAGAGTAAATTACTGGTTTATAAGGCACTCTGAGTATTTGGAAGGGGGCCATGTTGTATTGCGTGTACAGTTTGTTCAGTTCCCAGGAGTACAAACTACCGCCAGTGTTGAGTAGGACCTGCTCATCACCCACATTTCTCTCAACACTATTACCCCATGTCTTCCAACCTCGGGGGCCAGAGTTGAGTAACCACATGACTTCCACCCATGCCCTTGGGCAAAACATAAAAGCTGTATTGTGTTTAATGTCAGAAGTCTAGGGCAAAAGAGTCTATTAATATATGATGTCTGATTCCATTTGCAGACATTGTCTCCCAATTGACCCCGTGGTCAACGGTATATTCTATTAATCTTAGTCAGATTGTCTTAGACTAAATTCAGATGAGGTCTGATCAGGTTCTTAAATGTGAACCAAGTTCAAGAGCAATAGATTTAGATCTTGGTTCAGTAAGTAGTTAATTCGATTTTGTGATGGTTTGGCTTTTTTGGTTGACCTTTCATTAACCCGACCATTATAACATCATATTTTTCTGGATGGTGTTCAGCAGGTTCTTACCAGACTTTATGGGAAAATCTGTAATTTTCTTTCAAAGCGTTTTGCTGTCTCCCATCAGTTGGGGTCAGGGTTGACTTCCATACCCGAGCACAATATGCTTGTAGGCCACTTCATTTTATTATTTTGCTGTTTGTTTCTTTCCTATTAGATCATTGGCAACACACGGACATGCACGTACATCCAAGAGCACTCTGTTGTAGACCCCAAAGAAAAGGTTTTTGAACTTCAGTCCTCAAATGTGAGTACTGTCATTCATTATGTCACTCTTTCATGCGTAGGTGCATCTATCCCCTAAATCTGAATCATCATGCAATGCACTCTTAACTGTATCCTTATGGACCTCTTTAGTAAAGGTCCAATAATCTGGTGATCTAGAGATTGCCCTGGAATTCGGGCTGGGCATTTATTACATATAATCATTGATTATCTTTGAATGGTACTGTATATTCTAAATGAATAATGACGAGAAGATATACCTTTTTTAAAGCGATCAAAATAATCATGCTGCTGGTGTTTCAGGGGTGTTGGATAGTGGAGATAATTCATGTTCCAAATACAAACCTTTGCTTACATCTGGCTTATCCTTGTGTCTATAGATCACCTTGACAAACTTGATATCTGTGGATGAGAAGTTGACGTACAAACCCCATCCTCAGGATCCAGAAAGGTATGTTTAAACAGAATGGGCTGCAAATTCACTACCTTTTTTAGTACAGGTCATGTTTTGAAAAGCTTATGTTCTCATATAGTCATCATCTATTCTCACTAGAACGGTATTGACTCAGGAAGCCATCATCTCTGTGAAGGGAGTGAGCCTCAGTAGTTATCTGGAGGGAGTCATGGCCTCAACCATGAATACCAACGCTGGCAAGGTGAGATATGCTCTTGACCTGTCCTTGTTTTATGTGTACGACTGACTCCCAAGTACATGTCTGTTAAACTATTTGCAACAAATCATTTCAAAATATTTGTCAGAAAATAAAAGGTGTGTCTTCACTGTAACAGATGATTGTACTTTTGTAAAATGATAACTAAATAATAGATTAATTTGCCTTTTCAAATTTTACGGTTAAATATTTGCCCAAATGACCATCTGCACACTATAATTTTTTCTTGAGTTTGAACTTTTGCCCATGCTGTCATGTAATCATTGGGGCTCCATTTTGTTTTTCCTTTTCTGCAGGGGCGCGAGGCGATGGAATGGGTCATCAGACGTCTAAACACGGAGATCGAGGAGCTGGCGGCAACGGCCCGCAGCACAATACGCACGCCCATGGCTGCGGCGGTTACATCGAAATAACACTGTCACTTTCGGCCCACAACCCACCCCTTTGTGTCTGGGTGCCAAAAACACTACAAAGACTACAAAAATGTCGCCATGCATCAGCATCCCCCAACCTCCCTTCCTTTTTAGTGTTAGATTCGGTGCCTGTTCTACGTGTTCCAGAGTTGCATATCCCTCCATTTGCCATGAACTGCTGTCTACATTAGATAGGCATTCGTGCGCCAAACTGCAGTGTGGAGGGGGACTCTGAAACAGGGTTTCCGGGCTTGGTGTTAGCCCTGTTGAGGATGGCATTATAGAGAAAGGCAAACGGGTGCAAGACTCCAGAGACAGTTGTTCAACACCACCCATGTTCGAAACGGACAAAGAGTGGGTCAACGTTTGCTGTTACAGGTATAGGCATCTTTCGGTTATTTATTATACGTTTTAGTTTATTATTTGCTTTGTTTTTCAAAGGTGCCAAAGTCTATAGATACACTACTCCCTCTTTTGGGGACATTGGTGAGCATCAATACTGTGGGGTCTAGGACCTCAGAATGCTAGTCCTTTACCGAAGTACGGAGTCTTTACCAAGGTTGGTTTTGTAGAACATTGTTTTTTGGTCGGGTGTATGAATGCAATGTCACGTTTGTCCTGGGTCTGCTTTCGAGGATTGGAGATCTGTAGGGTACCAGAACGTAGCTAAGTCCCACGGTCTCATGAAGAGAGAAGGGCATGGCACAGCCGCTGAGGAATGTGAGTCAACAGGGTTTTTCATGGCTGATGTTCAACAGCTCTATTGAGCCTTGACATTGTCACCATGGATTCCCTTCCAAACTATGAACTGATGAGATTGTTAGAGCCAAGCCTGTATACATGTGATGTTCTTGCACGATTCATTTAATTTAATATTTATGTAACCTGAAGGGATCAAGACACACAGCACGAATTTATGTTTTGAGGAATTGAACTGGACCATCTTCAGTGTGTTGGCAAGCATTTATATGCTGAGGGGGTTGGAGTGGTAATAACTATTCTACGGTTTTTGATTGTTGAAGCTAAACACCAGCACTTTAACAAACCCACAAATATCTGAACATGACCACTGATAAAAAAATGCCAGTTTTGTATTTTTAAAATAGTACTGCCTGGGGATCTACTGGCTTTTACCAGTATAATGATATACAACAGGTCCTGAGTGGATGGGACTGAGCTCGCACTTGGAACCAAAATACATTTTGTTAGGACAAAGCTGCTTAACATAACTAGGGATTTTGTGAACAATTGTTGTTAGCCTTATAATAAGCTAACTTGTGAAAGAAATGTGCAATTCAAGCAGTTTTCATATGTAAAAAGTAAATTGTGAAGGCTATCTGTGTATACTATTAAAGACTATTTATTATGTGAAATCGTCTTGACTATTGGCTTTTTTGCAGAGCAAGCTTTTCTGGGTTAATAACTTTTGGATATGGGAGCATCCTCAAGGATCCCTTTGACACTCATTATCAATGAGGAGCAGACTTCATAACATACTCAGGCTTGTAGTTCCTTTTAATTGCTTAGTAACTATATTAAAATACAGAAACCCCTGCAGCTGATATGGAATAAAGAAAAATACATGATAATACATTTACTGTAAATATATAAAGATGATTGAACCTCATTAAACAGATTTTTGTTCATCTTTAATTGATATAAACAAACATTCCAGTAACAGCTTGGATTGTATAATTGTATGCATCAAAATAAAACGCTTATGTCGGAAATGAATGAGATGTTTAAGTCCTACATTAAACATGCAACCCCTGTATACAGTCGAGTGGCTAGGGAATTTGAAAGCGTTTGGTGTTTTTTTTGTGTGGTTTTCATTTTTTTTTTTTAACATGTGGGACTTAGAAATAAATCTGTACTGTGTCTGACATTTAATATACATTTTATTTACTTATTTATTTGAGAACTGATTGGCCCATATACACCGAGATGTCATAATTCCCACTTGGTAAATATAAATTATTCGTACAGGAATCTCCTTAATCAAATGACTTCATCAATTGTGACGTTCCTTAGTGGATATGAGTTGATGGTATTGCTCACAAATAGAATAGAATAATGAAAATTATAATTTCATCGATTAATATTTATCAATACAATTTTGTCAATTTTAGTCAGGCCAGTACTGCCATCTACAGTTCTATCCTGAAAACGACATGGTGATGACGTCAGAAACCCGCTTCCAAATCAGCCAATGGTTCATAAGTAATGGCGATCATTTCAGCCAATCACGTGAGTTGAAGTCGTTCAGGGTTTTAAAAAGAGCGACATTTGAAATTAACCAACAAGCAATATTACGAAGGGGTTTTAACCATTGTCAAAACCTGACGTGACCGAACTCGTGGCTTATCCAAAATAGGACACCACTTTTTAGTCTTTATTCACGCAGAGTTTTGTGTCTTACGGTGTTGTGTCCTCCTGTTCCATTATTTGAGGTTAGAGCGGTCAGGTAGATCGTTGTACAACCTTGATATTTATTTTATGTATGCAGCTCGACTGGCTAGCTGAAGCTAGCCTGCCGAGGTAAAGCTTTTAGCTTCGTTCGTTTTAATTGCTTATTTTCGGTATTTAAAGTAAAGCGTTGACAAGAATTCCATCTGGAAATTGTGCACACATATTTAGGTAAGTAAGGTTGCTATATTGGAGATGTTCTTAGTGATTCGCTTAAATCATCTACTTTTATTGATGATTGCTTGCTGGTGGACATAATTCAGCGATTCAGGCGATATTGTTTAACCGTTTTTGTAATGTGAATGAAATCGATAGTCTCTAAGCATTTAAATAGAAAGGCAGATGACAACCGTACAGAAGATTTTTTTTTCTTCTGTAACGATTGCTATGAGACTGAATCGTGTGATTTCAGGAATAATCCAAGATGATTATTATCAATTTTAAGTTGGAGTCTTCCATAAAATGTCCAATCGTTTCTTTACAGAATAGACCATGGATGCTGCTAGCGGAAAGGATATGAAACTGCAAAGGCCTGCAGGCAAGGTAACATTAAAGCATGAACTTGACTAGAACATTTGTTACACCCCACACTGAGCTGTATTTGGTTTGTTCGGACATTGTTTTAATTTTTTTTTAAATATTCCTCATGATCTTTTTTCTAGCTGACTACCAGTAACTTGGGTCCAAAGAGAGTTCCGGTGGCTCAAACCACTCGGAAGTCTGGCAACCCAGCGAGCCACACTCCCAGGGTCCTAGGGATGTTAAACGGGCCACAGCGCATACAGCGACCCATGAGCCAGCAGAAGCCCGTATCGAACGTCGCCACTGTTGTCAAGCCCAGCTATGCAGCTGATCAAAACAGGAACCCGGTCACTCCCAACGTTAACCCTGCAATGCAACAGAAGCCTAGTCTCCAGTCTGGTCAGGCCAAGCCGAAAGCCACAAAAGTTGACCCAGAGCCTGCCAAAAACACAACAGAGCCTTCTAAGAAGAAGCCTTCGCAAAGTAATCATTATTAATAGAATTAAGCTTCTAATTACATTCACTTGCCCTCCTATTTCTGTGTATTGGTATGCCTGACTGATGTGTTTTCTTTTCTTCATTAGACGAGGCAACCAAGAAGGAATCTTCAAATGGAAATTCAATGTATGATTATTTTTCATTCAAAAACGGATTATTTATTTTTATTCTAATGTAAATCCATGGAAGCATCCATTGGGGTTGAAAATGTCATACTAATGTAAATGATATGGTAACTGTGTAATCAAGCCTTCATATAATCTAACTAAGTATCATGTTGCTCCAAAAGAGCGCGATGGAGCCTGGAGAACTTTGACATCGGCCGTCCCTTGGGGAAGGGTAAATTTGGCAATGTCTACCTGGCCCGGGAACGTCAGACCATGTTCATCCTGGCCCTGAAAGTGCTCTTCAAGAAGCAGCTGGAGATGGCGGGGGTGGCGCACCAGCTCAGGCGTGAAGTGGAAATCCAGTCTCACCTCAGGTAGAAAACGCATCTGTCCTGATAGTGAGAAACTGACAATAAATCACACAAATGTCACAATGTCTCTGATAAGAGACATGTAGATTCCCCACTTCCCCTGCCATCCTATTGCCACCTAGAGCGTGGCATATTTAGAATGACAAAGGCTGCAGTTTTCTCCATGGTGGCATCTACTTATTACTGCACACTTTTTGATTGCGGTGATTGGTTCCTATTGAAATGTTATTAAATCTCTCCAGCTTCAGAGCTTTTCATAAATGAAAATAAGTTTTCTCATTTATTGCCATAATGGAATCCAATTTCTCATGTTGTTAAAGCCTTTTGAGCAACATGCTAAAGACACTTGCGTCCCCAATGCTGAAATGCTACTGACATTCTGTCCTCGTCTTCCAAAGGCACCCCAACATACTGCGCCTCTACGGTTACTTCCACGATGCGTCTCGCGTTTACCTCATCCTGGAGTTTGCACCCAAGGGAGAGCTTTACGGCGAGCTGCAGCGCTGTGGCAGCTTCAACGAGGAGCGCAGTGCCACTGTGAGTCTTCCCGGCCGTCACTGTACACCTCAACCTCAGAGTTCATTAGTGTCTCTATTAAGGCATAGTTATGGTTGGACGTCGACGTAATGCAAGGGGGTTTACGGACCCATTACGGCCTCGCGGACCCTCCTTGCGTCCACCACAAGGGCCTGACGTGTGCATCCCAAAAATGTTTACAAGTTGAGCAACCTTACTGAAAAGCTGAAATGAATGGGAACCTTTTTGATGTACTTGTGTCATCTCCCCCTACTTTGAGAAGGCCAAAACCATAATGTCCATAACCATAACGTCTGTCGTTTATTTTATTTTTTTTTTTTAATGCCATTAGTACATAATGGAGCTTGCAGATGCTCTGAACTACTGCCACTCCAAGAAGGTGATCCATAGAGACATCAAACCTGAGAACCTCCTACTTGGAGCCAATGGCGAGCTGAAGATTGCGGACTTTGGGTGGTCTGTGCACACGCCTTCCTCAAGGTAATGCATTTGTCCAATCCCAATAATGATGCAAATCAGGCAGGACGCTAATGTATAGCGTTAATATTATCTGGCCTCAACCTGTGAGCCGAGCCGTTCATAACCTTTGAACATTCGTAACTCCGATACCTCTCTTTGCTGCTCCAGGAGATCCACGCTGTGCGGCACGCTGGACTACCTGCCCCCGGAGATGATCGAGGGTAGGACCCACGACGAGAAGGTGGACCTGTGGAGTCTGGGGGTCCTCTGCTACGAGTTCTTGGTTGGCAAGCCCCCCTTTGAGACAAAGAGTCACGAGGAAACTTACCGCAAGATCTGCAGGGTAAGGGGTCGCACGCCTGGACTACAGCATGTCATCAAACGGCAACGCTAAATCAACAAGGGCTGATCGGAAAGGACTTTAATCAAGCCTGAATTCTCCTGATTAGGGTCCCAATAAACTGTTGAGCTAGTGAAATAAAGATAATAACATTGTACGAGGAGAACTCTCATCTAAAGGATAGTTATTTTTCCCTTTTGCCTATAGGTGGAATATACGTACCCGGCCGTGGCCAATATCTGTGCAGATGCGAAGGACTTGATTGGCAGGCTGCTGAAGCACAACCCCCTGCACCGACTGCCCATCCAGGGCGTGCTGTGCCACCCCTGGGTGGTGGAGAAGTCCACCAAAAAACCCACGTCCCTATCGGCCAGCCCGGAGCCGGAGAAATGAATGTTTGTTTGTTTGTCGTGATGTGGTCGTCTTACTTTCTCGCTTTGGGAACTGTGCAGCTGTCTGAGCTGCTTGTGTGCACTGTGGATCACTTCTTTGTGCCAGACGCTGATGGCTTGCTTGATGTCATATTGATCCTTTGTTTGTAATTATGTAATTATGACTTTTATTGGCGACTCTCACCACTACTTGAATATTACAATAAAAATTATAAAAGACAAATACTTCGCTTAAGTAATGTTTTGTCTTAATATAAGTTGAATGATTGTCATTGAATATTTACCGTGGTAATTGAGGCACTAATGGTTTGCAATGAGTCCCTTTCTGCATGTCTAGCGTTTCGCTGAACGGAGCACTAGAGGGTGCTCGAGTGTCACCCATCTGCTGGGATTTATAAAAGACGTATTAAACAATATTATTACACGTGTATTAAATAAATGTTAATTTAATACATTATCGTTTTTTATTTGAATTTGTTTTACACGGTCAGCAATGTTGTAACGCGGGAAGTGTGGCGCAAACGCCAAGAGGTCCTTTAAAAGCCTATCCTTTGGCGTAACTGCTTTCCTACATTGATAGTTGCAAGACATTATCCCTATTTGAATTTTTTGTGCTACCCACTGTCGCTATATTTTCTTTTCTACCAAACATTTGTGCTGCGCTTTTTAATCCAACGAGACCGTTACAGATAAACGAGCGAACGCGTGATTCGTCCAAAATAACGTGGTGCAGAGGAGAGTATATTCAGTCCCCAAGCATTTCTACACAAATGGTCATAAGCAACGGAGTGGATGAACAGGTAGGCCTACGTGTAATTTAAATTCCCGCGATTTCAGTAGGTCTACTCCGCCTTTTTAAAGCAGCCTTAAACCAAAGAGGCCCCACTAAAGCAGTGCTTCAATCGTAGGCCGTCTTATAGGCCCCTCAGTTAGGCCTATAAAATAAAGGGCGCTATTCGAAAACATTTATTTCGGCTGGGTAGTCCTAATTCCTAATTATGAAATCATGCTTGGCTACGTTGGGCAAGGCCCACAAATGTCTAAGGATTCAAATTATCCATCTTTGCATTTTATTAAAGAGAAAAAATACATGATACCCACACTTTCATTTTTAATACATAAAACCACTCACAATTTTACAATATAATTTCACTTATTTATTCTTTAATATTCATTTTCACGATATATGATAACGATTTTGAGATATACATTCCATCTTTTTGAAACCACAGTAACACTACACATACGGTTTTTATAACATTTCCACATGACCCATTGGATCGCACAGAGTGAACAATGTCTTTATGCACATTTTCTTAATTTTTGATCTCTTAATATTTTAGCTCCAAACGACAGAATTTCGAACAAAGAATCAATCAATCTATTCTCGGAATATACATTTCAAATTCACAAAGAAAAACATTTGAGAAATGGCCTAGATTAAAGGATTTAAATTTTTGCCCCCCCTCCTGGAGTGGACTATTGTTATCTAATCAGTTCAACACAGTATACGTGTTAACTCGTATTATCGTCTTCCAAAATGTCAACATGTCAAACCAGGCTTTTCTTATATACTCCAGGCCTCTCTGTAGGCTATAGGCCTTACTCTAGGCTCTAGAGCTCTCTCTAGGCTCTAGGCCTCACTGTAGGACATAAACCTCACTGTAGGCTCTAGGCCTCACTGTAGGCTCTAGGCCTCACTGTAGGACATAGGCCTTTCTGTAGGACATATAGGCTCAATTCCAACGTTGTTTGAGCGTCAATGTAAAGAAACATTTCTGGGAAGTTATTTTTTCTCCTCCCAAATTGATCATATTTGTGTCTGAATATCATACATTCAATGCATAGTTTGTATAGCTGCTGCAAAACGTCGGGGTATCTAGGTCCAATATTTTGAGAGAGGTCCAATTTCCACATGTCACGTATTATTTGCTGTCATCATTCTTTTCCTATTCATTCATTGTTATAACAGCCTGACTGTTAGAACAATAACTGTTAGTTATTGCAATAAAATCGTATTAGCCAATTCCAGAAGCGTATCAATGACTCAAAACGGGTGGCATGTTGGAATACTGCAAAACACCAAAAACAAGAAAGTGGCATTTTTTTAATAAACGCTTCTTATTAGCCATTTAATCACAATATGTCAAATTTGTGTCCTCAATCACAACCTTAAACGTCGAATGATGTGTATTCTCAAGTGTGGGACCACCACAAGAGCGATGAAAATACATATGGACCATTTTGCAAGTTTGATTTGTTCAATACTGTAAACCTTCACTCCACTGGAAAATATTTATATGTAGCGTTGTTCGCATATCAATACATCATGTTATCCATATAGTGTGTGGGGAATGAATCACTCGCTCAGTCACCGTATACCTATCTATTCCTCACTGTGTGAGCATGGGCGCGTCTGTGTGCACGCTCATGCACCTTCATGTGTGTGTGTGTGTGTGTGCGTGTGTGTTTGAGTGAGAGAGAGAGATAGAGATAGAGTGTTTGCGTGTTTGTGTGTGCGTAAATCGATGCACGACTATGCATCGCACAAATATGTGTTGAACGCGTATAGTAAGCAGGGGCTGCACTTGAATAGGAAGTCGTGTGTTTTGCACTAAAATGGGGATCTGCAATTGACATCTAATTCTCAGCGATGGTTTAACTTTGAATCTACTCTTCTATGTTGTACTTGTACGCTTCTATGAGGCCCTCCATCGAATGAATGAAACCAGATATACTGCATATACCCCCTATTACAAAGATGGCGACATCGAAGAACACGTGGTGCCACAAGAGCTTTCTCCATAAAAGCTTGAGGTGGAAGAGGCTGGGCAGTAGAAAGCACAGCCCAGCGCCCGTGAGACTTCCAGTGAGCCCCATGAGGAGAGCGAAGTGTGGGACATAAATGGCCATCAGCAACGTAAAAACAACCAGGGTGCATCGAAGAGTGAGACCCCAAGACTTCAGGCGTCCATCGGCCCCATAGCAATCTGGAAACGCCCGTCCTCCGTCGCCGAAAAAGCTTTTTTCCAAAACCTCTACGGCTGCGAAAAACGGCAATGGATAGGACAGCAAGGCTTTGGCTACTAGGAAAAGATTGACGACGGCTCGGATGGTGGACGGCAGGTTGTCTGTGATGACCTCCTTGGTCGCGTCCGCCCAGGTCAGGTAGGCCACCAGGGCGAACAGGCCCTTGAGGATGCAGGCGGCGATATGGGTCCAGTTCATCATGCAGTGGAACTCGCTGGGCTTGTTCATGTTCCCCTCGAGAGAAGGCAGGAAAATCTGAGAGGTGTAGCTGAACACGATGATGCCGATGGAGATGGGGAACTTCTTGACGTCGATGTAAAACTTGACTTTGTCCCACGCCCAGTCCCTGGCCCTGGAGAGGCAGTAGGCGATCACCAGGACGTTGATAACGAAGTGGGCCATCGTGCACAGCAGGCTGAACTTGGAGACGGCCTTCAGATTCTTGAGAAAGGCGCAGGGAAGAAGGGCCACGGTCGCGATGATGGCCCAGGACTTCTGGGAGACGGGCATGGTGGGGAAGCTGTTCTCCATGAGGTTACCGCTGACCACCACGTAGAGGATGCAGGTCATCACAAGCTCTATGATCTGGGCTACATTCACGATGTGACCGCCCAAAGAAGGGAATCTGGGCGCGCAGCAGGCGTTGGCAATGTCCACGTACGAGTCCCTGACACGTACCAGCTGCCCATCCTCGTTCTCTTCGTACAGGCAGGCGATGAGGATTTTGCCTGTGTAGCAGCACACCACGGCGGCGAAAATGATAAGAAATAGTCCGAGATATCCTCCGTGCAGGATGGCATAGGGTAAGCCAAGCACAAACATCCCCTGCGAAGGCAAAACACAAACGGGCCATGTTATGGGGGGTATTGAATAAATTATTTCACCTCGACACTCTTAACCTAAATCTCTCTTGACACATGCGGTGAACGACTGGTGACAACGGTTTTCATTGTGGGCTTTCCGATTCGCTTTGAGCATCGCCCCCCCCGCCCCTCCCCTCTCTCCCTCACCCCCCGCCTCTTTCGTCATCAAGAGGAAGAGGAGACACAGTGTGACGTATAGCTGGCTGACTGTGTCGTGGCTTTGGCCACGACCGCCCCAGCAACAAGGGCTTTAAGTCTATATGCCACTTACAGAAACACGAAAATCGGATTCCTTCAATATTCAATTTCTATAAAATATGTTTTTGTTTTCACTTCGACCTATAATACCTGCGCAAGTTCGATGCGTAATGGACGCGCGCAATTGAATTGAAAGTAACTTTATAATAATTCAAATACATATATTTCTTGATTATTTGGTATGGTTTCTTCAGGTAACATATTACTCAGTATACAAGTAAATCATGGATTTATCAGTCGTTCACTTCTCTCGTTGAAATCGTGTGCGTAAAATTCCGCAGTCTCGTCAATGCATATTTTGCGTTTTCTCCCTGACGAGGTGGATGATACCGATTAGGTTTTGCCTAATGATTGACATCATTTTACAGAAAGCACACAAAGACAGAGGATCAAAGATAACACCGACTACTGGGTTTAGTCATCAAAATGATTAAATTGACACTGCGCCACGCATTCGTCCCCATGAAGGGTGTTTTCAAGCGCATTTCATGCCAGGCAACGGGTTTCACGATACAATAGATAGACTGTGGGCCTTGTAACACATTCCTCAACCTAGATTTTTACCTGGATGGCATTTGTCACGTTCCAGCCGGCCTCCCATGCGGTAATTTTTGGTTTATCTTCTTCTGCCAGACTTGCGTCTTTGGAGCCTGAGGGCGGCAGACCGGTTCCATCTCTCTGGTAGTGGCTGTCACCATCCAAACCCCCCTCCCCTGTGCCTGTCGGTCCGCTCCCTGCTCCGGCTCCTGCCTCATCGTTTGTTAAAATGTCCATTTGCATCCCCTGTCTATGGTCATAATCCAGGTCATCGCAGGCGGCGAAGCCCAAACCCTCCTCGTCCGTGGCGGCTTGGAAGCCCATCCTGGCGAACATCCCGCTCACCTTCGCCTGGGATTTGTTGGAGACCGAGGTAGCGGCATTGGACAGCTTATTAGAAAGCTTGCTTCTTATTAACGTAGCCATTTTTGCTTTTGACTATGCAAATCGGTTTCTCCTAATTAGTATTTTCTGAGCGGTCGTTTAAGATAGGATTCGTTATTTTTTCCCAATTTCAAACTCTTGGATAAAGTCACGGAGTAGGATTTCAAACGCTGTGATCTTCAAACGAGGACCGAGATCGAGTTGCTATCTCCACTTCTTGCTCAAGGTACGCCTGCTGCTCTGGATCATCCCCAGGTACATGTCACCTTCAGACGCCTGCTCTCCGTCTGTGCATCTTGCTCCTGCGCGCGCTGATACGACGAATACGCCCGAGATTCGGCGCGCGGGGTTTAGGGCTCCAAACGGACGCGCAACAGCTTTTACGCAATCCAGGGGTCGGCGATGTTTGGGTATAATATCTTTTTCTTTTCAGGGCTGCACGATTTCGACGGCGGTCCCAAAGTTGGGTTGACTGTTGCCGCTACTGATGTCAATGCGTTGCGGTGAAGCCGGAGGGGGGTGGCAGAGATGAGGCACGTGTCACCATCAGCCCGCCAATGCACGCTCTCTGCTTCAACATGCACGTCCCCGGACCCCCTGTGCGCGCGTCCACCCTCACCAGAAGCAAACGGGAGAGATTTGCTGCATTTCTAGGGGAGGTGCTTGCGGTTACCCCATGCCCTCCCTGTTCTATAATCTATAATATTTTACCCAGACGTCCAATGGCATTCCAGTGGCCTCGATTCTTGCATAACTTTGGGTGTATAAAAGGGGGGCGGAAATGGAAGAAGCCCCTTCAACTCCGTTGGACCGTGTGCATATATAACCCCACAGACAATTCCATCACTTTCTTATTTGAAATAAGTTTTTTTTTCGTTTTTTTCATAGCGACCCAAAGGACGTGGAACTCATGGTAGCACCCATCTCACTTTTACTGTCGGGATTATACGGAACGAGTTTTAGAAGTGCGCTCTGTTTATTAATAGTTTATATGGAAAATACGCGTTTTTTCTGCTTGTTCATTGTAAGGTGGAACCTAAGAGCGATTCGCGATCAATATTAATATAATACTCTGTACTTCTTGTTTTCAGAAGGGGGATCTTTCATTGAATTATTACGCTGTATTTAACGGGTTAATTAATAAGCCATTCATTCGGTGTTTTGATTGACCGCAGCCGACGGTAACTCTCTGTTTTTTGCGCAGTTCGATGGGAAGCAGGGACAATTTCGTTGATTTGGGTTCATTTTTTTATTGTAGGCTTACTTTCCGTTGCATTGATTTATTGATTGAAAAATAAATCCTATCAAATGATTTCGGTGAAGCAGATCGTTGTTACAGTGGCTTTAGGCCTACTTTACAATAATTTTTTTAAATCAGGCTTTTAAGGCCCTCTATTTTCATCGTGCTTGCTAAATTAAATTTGAAGTTAAGGCCGTGGGAGATATAGCAAGATAACCGGCTGTAATCGTGGGTTGAAAACGAACCATGGTGACTGGGGTGTTTTCCTGGAGTCGGCTGGATGACATTCTTCCGTCCCTTTCTATTTGCGTCCCATGAACGTGTCCCGGGGCAGGAGTACAAAGTTCATCACTAGAGCGTGACAAAGCGTCTGAAGAGGCAATGATACAGTGATACAGGGATGTGGGGCCTACAAGGCAGAAATAGTGACCTCACAAATTGAACCGTATAACGCGTTCTCCTCAGCTGTTGTAAAATGTGTCTTTTTTTCCTTATAATAATTTCGCGTTTAATTGTAATACTTTGTAGGCTTTTTTTTGTTTACTAGATCGCAATAAAAGCGTAGACTAGACCTATGAACATTAATATACCCATTTGATTTATTTTCATTGTTTAGTTGGCTATGCGTTCTATGCTGAAATTCAGCGCCAATTAAACGTTGTTCACTGTAAATTACGTGTCATTCCTTTTACAATGAATGCGGGGGAAATGTATAGGCCTCCTTTTTTATTTTACACTCAAGGAACAGGCACGACCGCTCTTCGGAGACCATGAAGGGGAAGCAGGCATCCATACGAGGCCCATAACAGGAATCTCTCGCATCTAATCGGCTTTGTTTTAGGGGTGGTTGTGGCTTGTGTGAAACGCGCCATGCCAAACTCGATCTCGCTTGCTCACAATGTGGGATCTTTTTTTTTTCATCGTGAAAAGGAAAATGCTAGCTCCACCTCACCCCCACACCCCCAACAAGGATGAAAGGGTTAATCACAGAGGCTGTTATCAGCGCGCCGCAGCCCTCCTCTGATCCGCGCAGGACTGTCTGGTAGAGTGTGTGTGTGCGCGTCGCAAGATGAAAAGAGCCGCCGTGACACCGCGGCCAGTGGGGCGGGGGAGGGAGGGGGGTTACAAGGACTGGATCTACGGCAAACTCTGGGTTTACTGTAAAGAAAAGCACCGAAATAAAACGTATTAGAATAATAATAACAACCAAAAAAAACAAACAAACAAAAAAAGGATACTAAGGGGAGGGGGGGACATAATAATTGTGTTGAATTGTTAATACGTGTCTGCATTTATGAAGTATTTCCTAAATTGAATTATAACTTAATACAAGTGACCATCATGAATATATTACAAATAGCCTATCTGAACGGTCAAACGCTCTCTTTTTTAAATTTGGAGAATCCTGGATATATGTTTTGCCCTCGTATTTCCGAGGTGGAATCCGCCATGCCTTCTGCTTCTCTTTGTTGCAGAGGGCATCACTTATCTTTAAAGCCAAACTAAGACTAGACCCTCCACGTCCCCGGGAGGATCCCGGGTCCCCGGTCCAGACACCGTCTCGTCCATTGACAAAAGAAAGTGGGCGATTGACCATCAGGGTTTAATCTGTGTTCGGTTTGCATCTCTGTGTGCTCAGCAACCACCGCGTCAAACAAAAGACACCCACTATGTATCCACCTGCGAGCACCGTGCAGGTTTTTATTTTTAGGCTCGAGAGCCAAGTGAAAACGGCCATTATGGTGAAATACTCCTGCCTTCCCCCCGCACCCCCCCCCAATGTGCTGTCTCCCCAATCCCCCCCCCACCCCTCCCTCCCCCCTCGCATTATTACCCGCGGCCCTCTCAGTCTGCTAGCTCCCTTTTCACATTACACACTTGGCTGAGCTGGCACAAGGTTCTGCGGCTTCGTGTCAATCCTGCACGAGCCACACAATGATTAATTAGCGATAGATGATGGACTGTTCTCATGATCGCCTCCCCGGAAAAACAACGCACACCCACAGATAGCCATGGTCGCACGGACACACACATACATAGACACGCACACACGGACAAGCACGCACACACACACACACACACACACACACGCACGCACGCACGCACGCACGCACGCACGCGCACACATGTGTTTGCGCTGGATATTTTGTTCATACATTTCATGTTTTATCATTTCTTTCTGCCTCATCGCTAAGGCCTACTTGATTTAATATAATTTTATTTGTGGCAGCATACTGCTACAATCCTTGAGCCAATGTGTCTTTCATTTAACCCTTGACAGATCCTGCCTTTGTGTCTTTTTGCCAACAAGCCAGGCAGAAAATAACACCTAACCACCGTCTATTAATAAGGGGACCTGAAAAGGGCCTTCCGGTCCCCGGGGACCGCGGAGGGGAGCAATGAACTCACATCAGGCTAATCACACCACCTCCGAGTCCATTAAAATTACCATTACAATCCCGAGTAGCTGCCTCCGCATTATCGGGCCGATTAGCTTTCCCCTGCCAAAAAGCCATTTCAAGTTTGTATCGAAAAAAATATGGAATAAAGCAACAACAAAAAAATCATGTTGGAGTCCATTCAGCTGGGAGGTTTCAGCACCTTGGGCAGGGGCCCCACCGCCGTTCTTTGAGGGCCACCAGGGGTCCGGATGATAAATTATTATTGTAGATAAGACTGTTATCGTTTGCAGAGCTTATCTAACGCAGTAGTTTCAATGAGCATATTCGAATTCATATGTGGCCTACATATTATACGATTGTTATTTTTACCCCCCCTCCCCCAAACAAATTGTCCCCCATCCGTCAGGCAATCAGAGCGGCCGCGCGCACAGAGACATCCAGGTGGGCCCACGGTAAACGACTAAGAGCCTTTTCATTACTCCTAATGCCCCGGTTTAATGGCTTATTATGGGCTCCCGGGAGGACTGCGGAAGAGGCTCGTATCGGCTCCTCGAGGTCTTTCTCCGCGAAGGAAAAGCTCCATTCATAAAGAATTTCAGATGTTTATTTTATTTTAGCCAACAACAAAAAAATAAACCTTATTTTAAGCTGGTTGGAAAGTCACCGTGACTTGTATTCATCGCTAATGGCTTCTTAATGTGTTTTTGCTTCAGCCCCCCTCGTGATTTCAATTAGCCTGCTCTATCGTTGGGTTTTTTGGTCGTATGTTTTTTTTCCCGAGTTTTTCTCCTCCGAGTAAGTGGTCTTTCTGTAGCGCGTCTCAAACACACAGCGATGTGTGTGTTACAGGCAAACGCTCCCCAGACGCCGCTTGCTGTTAACCCGCGTTGACTCGACTCTCTCCATCACCTCTGACGTCCTCCTCCTCGGCCCGGGCCGGGTTTTCTCTCTCCTGCTGCGACACATTAACATTGTAATTGCCTTTTAGCCCCTCTCTCCTTGAGCACAATAACGCGCGCGGGTCCGGGGGGATTCGCGCGGCCTGCGGCTGGCCTGGCACAGAAAAGCAACGGCGTCGATTTGTTTTACACACACACACACACACACACACACACACACACACACACACACACACACACACACACACACACACACACACACACACACACACACACACACACACACACACACACACACACACACACACACACACACACACACACACACACACACACACACACACACAGCATTGTAGCATTGGTCGCCGTTAGCGAGGACTTTTACATGGCCGGAATAACGATTAGTTTTTACATGTTCAATTCAGTGATGTAGGTGGTAGATATAACGCAGATTCCCGCCACTGGGGTAACAAATAGAAAAGGCTAGGTTAAATGGCTCGTTATATTACTCAGGGATGTAGAGGTTATTTTTAGTGTTTTGAAGAACATATCCGCCGCAGGACTGAGCTATTGGTGATGGCAAAACGTCAATTGTTATCCCACCTAATCTACTGGGAAATTGTATTCATAGAGTGTTTGTAGTGTGTGCGTGTGCGTGTGTGTGTGTGTGTGTGTGTGTGTGTGTGTGTGTGTGTGTGTGTGTGTGTGTGGTCTTGTCACCTAGAGCAGAGTCAATAACCCTCGCTCTCAGTCCCTGGTGAAACGACTTGTAATAATTGTGTTCTCATTAAAGTTTCAAGCTCTGAGAATAGCAGCCATGTTATCTGCTCTCCAAGGGAGACAAGCAAACATACACATGTAAGCCTCAATGGGACGAGCAGGCACTCTGCACTCTTCAAAGCAGACTGCCCCGTCCACTGCTCCCAAGACTATAGAGGATGTGACTGCTTCTATTAACATAAGACTGTATAAAATGTTTATTTTTGAAACATTTGATTGACTTGTTTTTCAACTTTCTGTATTTAATTTGATTCAGATAAAGAAGTAAATCCCACAAACAATAACACAACAAAACGATTGGCTTATGAGTGGAGTGAAAGTGTCTGACCCAATCAATTGTATAGTTCACACACAATCACCATTATTTGAATCTCCACATGAGCATGAAAACCCATATAACACAATTTACATCAAACCATTTTCGATTTTATTTTACAGTTTGGGTCCCGTTGCCAATGGTTAATTTTCAAACAACTGACCGATGACGTTTCTTTTTTTTTCCTCATGTTTATCAAGATTGCGTTGGCTGTAGATCAAAAGACGAGATGAAACAAACAACTATGGAAACGCGGGACATCCCCGTCTTAAATTAGCATGAGCGACGTTTTATAGCCTACCAGGGTCCCTGTGTTTGTTTTCTTCCCTCACAACACAACCTCCATTTCCGCTCCTCCTATTCTGAACCGTTCATTGAAATGCACACCCCGTCTGCAAATTGGTTACATTTACAAGCCGTTGAAAGCTTTTTGTTCCGTCCCTCTGATGTTCCGATGTTGCCTTCAGACCTCTTTGATTTAATTGAACCTGGCTGCTTAAATGGAGAGTGCTTGTTGCTTGGCTGTATGGGTTTTGGAATAATAACACAAAATCACATGTATACCTTCTGAAAATAGCCCATCGACCCACCAACCCACACACGCACGCACACGCACGCATGCAGACACACACACACACACACACACACACACACACACACACACACACACACACACACACACACACACACACATACACACACACACACACACACACACACACACACACACACACACACACACACACACACACACACACACACACACACACACACACACACACACACACACACACACCACTCACACTGTGCTGTCATTAACTGCTATTGTCAGTGGTCCAATCAAGAGTGGGAAAAAAAATCCAGCACTTATCATGAGCTGAGCCACCAGTCACACACACACACACACACACACACACACACACACACACACACACACACACACACACACACACACACACACACACACACACACACACACACACACACACACACACACACAACACAAACACACACACCTATAACAACAAAAGATGTAGGTATTGATTTTTTAAGCTAAGGTGCGAGACTGCAGAGTAATAACGCGGGGACAGCGGTGCTGTTGTTGTTCTCATCCTTCTGCATTTGTGTGATTTTTAATCATTCTGCAACACCATGCCCACGACCCGCTCTCTACACGGACTCACAGGGTCAACACAATCCCCCGGAAGAGGCCGTTACGAGCGTAAATGCATTTGATCAATGCCGCTCTCTCCGTTAAACCCCTCTGATGTCCTGGGTGTCTTTCACACAGAGCAGGCCGGCTCTCTATTGTCTGCCTGGCCATGCTTAAACACCGGGTGAGGACAGAGCAACGCGTTGACTGGCGGCCCACCATGGCCTGGTGGGCACCCGCCCCCCTCTGCCTTACTCTGGTGCACAAGCAGCAGCAGCAGCAGCAGCAGCAGCAGCAGCAGCAGCAGCAGCA
Organism: Gadus macrocephalus; assembly: GCF_031168955.1. NCBI lineage: Eukaryota > Metazoa > Chordata > Actinopteri > Gadiformes > Gadidae > Gadus > Gadus macrocephalus. The sequence goes on from NC_082394.1 coordinate 13,096,898, forward strand.
GCAGCAGCAGCAGCAGCACCACAACCCTCCCTCTCTCCTCCCCGCCTCTCTCTTTAACTGCCTCTCCTTTTGCTCTCCATCCCTTCGGTCTCTTTGTCTTTGTGTCTCTCACACACTCGCTCAAAATCACGCCGTCATTTTCTCGTTTTCTTGCTGTGTTACTGTGTCTCTGCCTCTTTCTCTTCTCTCTCTCTCTCTCTCTCTCTCTCTCTCTCTCTCTCTCTCTCTCTCTCTCTCTCTCTCTCTCTCTCTCTCTCTCTCTCTCTCTCTCTCTCATCCTGGCCAGCTCTCTTTGCCTTTCTCTCTGCCTGTCACTGTCTCCTGCCCTCCTACTCCCTCTCTCAACACGAGCCCTGGGGCTCTACACCCCCCCCCCCCCACCCTCCCTCCCTGTGTGTCTACAATTCACTACTGATTGCTTTCTGATCTCACTCTGGTACTATTTAAGCAAGGCGTTGGGGAAACACAAGCTCCGCTTCAGGGGGGCAAGGGAGATGTACAGCTGCCTGTGCAAGTGTTTTTGTGTGGGTGTGTTTGTGTGCGTGTGTGTTTTTGTGTGTGTGTGTGTGTGTGTGTGTGTGTGTGTGTGTGTGTGCCTGTCTGTCTGTGTGTGTATGTGGCACCAGTGGTAGTGGTGGTGGATGGTACACACACACACACACACACACACACACACACACACACACACACACACACACACACACACACACACACACACACACACACACACACACACACACACACACACACACACACACACACACACACACACACACACACACACACACACACCCCTCGTCTGGCAGCATGGAAAGGTCAGGTAAGCTCTTTCTAAAAGGAACAATGTTAGCTTAAGTCAAGCTAATACAACATGTCCCACAGAAAGGAAGAAAGTTGCTCATTTGATTAGTATTTTTCATAAGAAGTGCAAATAGGAATTAAATCGACATGAATTTGAATTATCTAGTGTTCCAAAAATCTGTACACAGAAATGCCGTTATACGTTATATTAGCTAGAACACAACAAACCAACCTTTGTGGATCTAAAGCAACATTGACAATGTGACCAGGGGCTATTTCAAACACATTTATACACATGCATTCGTCTTCCTGGTGTCCCATGGTGTTTTCAGTGTCACTTCCAGGTCGAACCGCCTCCCCTTAATTCAATCTTCAACATAGCTTATCACAGTTCCCGCCTGATCTGAAATGTGTGTTGCCTGCTGCTGCTGCAGATAGGATCTCTATTGCAGCGCGCTGTTTGGCGGAGATAAAAAGACAATAATGCCATCCCTGCCTTTAGCCCAGCTCTGCCCCCCCAGTCCCTCGCGCTCTAATTCTGTCCTTATCTCCCTGCTATTTACATCGCATGCTTTCCCGGAACCCGTGTAAAAATACCAAGGGTACCCCAGAATTTCCCCACTTCTACCGTAAAATCTTTTTGGCGATCTGAAGGGGAAAAAAATATTCTCCTGTCTCACTATTGGAGGTGGGAAATCACAGAGAAGGATGCTTCATATTAGGCAAAGCTGGTGAAACCAGCTTTGGTGAAACCATATGTGTCCGTACATGTATATGTTCAGGTCTATATCCTTGCACCTGCTGTTAGTTTGACCCCTCCTTCAGTAACTTTGATTATAACTACTTTGACTTGACTAATATGAATGCAGAGATAACTTCTTTCTTGATTTCGTTCCTCAGACCTTTCTACAACCATGCATCCTTCCTTTCCTCGTCTCCTCGCCTTTCATCTCAACTCTCTGCGTGTCGCTTTTCATCACACTCATCTCCTCTCCTCTGATATCCTTTCCTCAGCCTCCTCTTCCCACCACTCTCTGCTCCGTTACCTTTGCAGGACCTTCTCCCCGTAGCCACCCTAGTTGAATTCTTCCCCTATTTCAATCGGTTACAGTCCTTCCATCCCCCTCTGGTTTCAGACTCATCCTGCTTCTCCCTTTTCATTGTATCGCTCCTCCTCTGTCCTTCCCCTCTCCCCCTGTCTCCTTTCCTACTCTCCTCCTATATCCGGTCCTCATCCACTCCTCCTGGCTCTCCTCCTTCCAATCTCCTCGCTCCTCTCCTCTCCACCTCACGCCCTCTCCGCTCCTCTTCCGGCCCCCTCTTCTCCTCCTCTATCTACCCCTCTGTCTCCTCTCCGCCTGCTCGCTCCGCTCCTGTTCTCTACCCCTGCCCCCCCCCCACTCTTCCTGTCTCCTCTGCTCTCCTCCTGTTGTTGTAATCATACCTCGGCCAGGGCCACTGATTGGAGATAATCACCAGTGAGAAAAGGCTCCACTTTTATCTGCCACCACCACAGCTGCAATTCATTGAAGACTTGAATGGGGAGGGAACATTATTATAGCAACCCCTCTCTCTTTCTCCATGTCCTTCTATCCATCTCTCTCTCTCTCTCTCCTCTCTCTCTCTCTCTGCTCTCTCTCTCTCATCTCTCTCTCTCTCTCTCTCCCTCTCTCTCTCTCTCTCTCTCTCCCTCTCTCTCTCTCTCTCTCTCCTCTCTCTCTCTCTCTCTCTCTCTCTCTCCACTCTCTCTCTCTCTCTCTCTCTCTCTCTCTCTCTCTCTGTCTCTCTCTCTCCATTTCTCTCTCTTGGTATCTCTTGGACCCCCACTCTCACTTTATGGCATCTCACTCAGCTGGTACTTTTTGAGTGGAGGAAGGACCCAGCACTATGCTGAATGCCCCCTCGAAGCACGTTGAACAGCAGCTGTTAATCTGGAGAAAGATGAGATGGATGCGGTGGAGTTGGGAGTTCTACAAAAGGGGTTTCACCAAACTCAGCGAGCCTTTCTTCCCCTTGACTCTTTTGAATTCAGATGGATTCCATTTCCCCCGCAAGATAGAGTCAGAGTCCTCACACTTCTTGGTGTCAGATCGAGAGCCTAATGGTTTACAGTGTATCCACCTGCTGTTGCAATTATAGCAAAGGACAATCTGTGGGGGGAGGTCAGACCAAAGAGGGGGCGCCCGGTGCCGGTGATAACCCTGTCCCTGTGTAAATGGCACAGTGCCGGTTGGACGGTGGGCCGCTGTGCCCTGGCTCACATACAGAGGAGACTGCGCTAAACCAGGGTGTATCCACCATGACTCTCTGTCTGTTCGACATTCATCAAACCCATAGTGGATCCTTGGCAAGGTCAACTGTACGGTGTGTCTGGTACTGCCCCTCGGTTAAATGGCAGTATCATCATAGGATGATATTGATTTAGTCATAATTTGTTGGACATGCAGTTTATTTTTCCCTATACATAAAGATTTATTTTGGCTGCACACATTATTTATAATGCATTCAAACCGAAAAAAAATTTTAATAGGGGTTTATCATGTTTTAGTTGATTTTATATAATTTGAACATTAATCATAAAGAAAACGGAAAAGGGGGCTTCGACAGAGCTATCCAGACCTTTCTAGAACGTTCCTCGCTGACAGCTCTAAGGGAACTCCTTCAGATAGCATCTCCTTCCCCCGTCATTACGTCCCATACAGCGCTCCTCTCTATGGATCATCTGGGATCCCTTTCTGCTGCTCCACACTCCCAGTTAAATGATGTGCCCGCCCCCATGCCGTGGCAGCTCCCTGCCCCCCCCCACCCCCTCACCCCCCTGAAGCCTCCCCTCCGCTGGGCTGTGTGGAGGTGGTGGGTGTCTGGGGACGTGCATGTTGGGCACAGGCATCGCAGCATCCAGCTCCAGTGGAGAGAGAGGGAATTCATGTTGATTCTCACGCTTGGCTTGGCCTGTTTTGCCAGCTGCCATTTATGCTCAGGCATTCATTCTGTATGAGTGAGTGTGTGTGTGTGTGTGTGTGTGTGTGTGTGTGTGTGTGTGTGTGTGTGTGTGTGTGTGTGTGTGTGTGTGTGTGTGTGTCACTGTGTGTGTGTGTGTGTGTGCACATGCGTCCGGCATTCGTTTGTGTGTGCATGTGTATGTGGGTGTGCGTGTGTGTGTGTGTGCGTGCGTGTGTGTGTGTGCGGCTACTTGTGCGTGCACGTGTGTGTGCGTCCTATTTTAGCAAGTAGACTGTATTGACCTTTTTACTATAGAAACAATGGTAGAGTCTTAACAAATGGAAATACAAATTTTGAAAATATATTTCTTTGCTGTCCACTGTCAAGCACACTCACACTATTCTATCTTTCTTTGCTGCCACTTCAAACGGGGTCTTCGGGCTTTTGCTTGGCTGCCATAATTTAGGTTGCCATTTAATTCATATCATTACTAAAATTGCTTCAAATTGGTTGCCATGGTTATCGTAATGTGTGTGTGTGTGTGTGTGTGTGTGTGTGTGTGTGTGTGTGTGTGTGTGTGTGTGTGTGTGTGTGTGTGTGTGTGTGTGTGTGTGTGTGTGTGTGCGTGCGTGCGTGCGTGCGTGCGTGTTTTTGTGAAGAATACGGCAGATAGGCAGCAAGGCAATGACCTGGTAATGGTGACTGTGGCCGCGGGCCATATTCCAAGATAGTTGCCATGGTCACAATAATTG